>NC_088891.1:11809265-12112296 GCF_037157495.1 Lathamus discolor
GCAGGCAACTCGACTGATTCCTACTGAAAGTTGGAACAGATCTTATAGTAAAATGAAGGATTTCTCCCACTGCTTTTCAACACTTACAGTAAGCCTTGTTCTCTGTGAATGAGCATGCAAACGTTCCTTACATTCTAAAATTGCTATTGGGTCAAAATCAAACCAGATTTTGAGACCTTGACACCCCAATTAGACTTTTTCCCTACTTCATATTTGTCTCATTTCTTCCACTTACCCACAGTATTATGAAACAATTCCCAGGAACATAGTGGCTACAGAGAGCACAACTCTGGTGAATGTCTCCCTTTATGTTAGTAAAAGTTTAAAAGATTGATCATTAATAATGTCTTTTCCCATTCATTATGTTTTTCCTTATTGAGTCCTTTCTGTATACACCACATGTACAGAGTAAATAATCTCTGTCCTGCGGAACGGTTAGCCTTTGAAACGCTCAGTGTTCACACTGTGTATCCTGAATTTGTGAAATGAATGCAGTGAGATCTTTCACAAGCTTAAACTCTAAGCTCATGCTTGCCCATGCAGTTAGTGCTCGTGCGCATTGGGAATGTGTGTATGCACAAACTGACACTTCTGCAGCATAATGGCTACCTGCCTGAGTGATTTTGATTCAGAACTGAACATGTGTTTTTGGCAAACCCTGTAGGGGATCAACAAAAGAATATAAGAATCACAACATGTAACGCATTGTGTGTATAAACATCTCATTTGATGCATGCTAAGCTGAATTTTGAACTATTAAGAAGAATTTCTAACCCAAAATTAGGGATACTGTAATTGACACTTAGTTCCATAAAATTGGAATTGAAGTATAAGTACAAGGCATATGCTTGGCTGTCTGGTAAAAAATTCCACTCAGCCTTTATGAAGTAATATGCCAAAAAAGAATGTTACACTATAGTCTTGTGTATTCCCTGTAATACAAGACATACTAAACTTATTCACCGTTAGCTTCTTTCACCGATGATTTGCCGATGATTTTTCAGCAATACTTAGAGCAGGCAGAGGTTTAGAGCATTATTTCTGTTCCATACATTGTTTTGTCTTCAGACCAAACAGGAATTCCCCAAATTGAAAGCTATTGCAAGGCAACTGGAAGTGGCGGTTTAGTAGTCTGAGTAAATTTTTCCTGGTTAAAATTAGAGAACTTAATGTACCCAGCTGGCACTACTGAGCAAGCTAAGCAGAAAAGGCGAAAACTCATTGGACATGGAGAATGAGTCCATTAGTTGGTTTTCCAGAATCTGGTTGGAATATTCTGGCAAAAGTCAGAAAACGAGTATTTTTTAAGTCATCCAAACAATTTTTAACA
This sequence comes from Lathamus discolor, assembly GCF_037157495.1. NCBI lineage: Eukaryota > Metazoa > Chordata > Aves > Psittaciformes > Psittacidae > Lathamus > Lathamus discolor. Next base: position 11,810,596 of record NC_088891.1, read on the forward strand.
CAGAAGACGGCAGAGCCTTGTCAAGGTCAGAAATTTGGACTTTATGCTTGCGTGTGCAGTTGATTTGCTGGAATTTCAGCCCTGGAAAAAGCAGAGGCTTTTTACCACCTCTTTATGGGAGCCGGTTTTTCAGTTATCAGCACAATTCTAAGTGACCTACTTTACCTTTCTATGAAACATCTATAACAGTATTTTCAATACATTTATAAAGTGGTGCGAAAGAAAATGGATTGCACATTTCTCCCCTTAATAGCTTACAAGATCTTTTTTGCAAATGAACTACAGGAAAAGGAAAAAAGTAACTGCCTCTCTGTTTCTGTAAGTAACCTTTAAAAAGGAAAGCTTTGGGTTGTTTTTTTTTTCTTTCCTTTCAGGAGAACTTGTATCTGTCAAAGGAGCTCAGTGTTGTCTAACAAAATAACTGTTTACACTGTTAAATCGTATGGGCACGTTTTGAAGTCCGAGCTCTGTTTTTACTTGCACTGAGTAAAGGACTAAATTTAAAGCGGAGAAAAAGCGTTTAAGATTTGTCCGAAACAGAACAAAAGATTGCGAGATGAAATAGAAATGAATGAGCCCATGTACTTAAATTTAACTTCTATTTTAAAATGCAGTTTCAAAAAGGAATCTTGGATCATACAAGCCATGTTTTATGCCAAACAACACAAACTAAGTAAAACACAGAGGTGTTTCACTCTCAATTTGCCCTTTTAAGGTCAGAAAAAAGGAAATTGTCACACACACTGTCTCTTGTATATATTATGGAGAGTTCTTATGAAGTGATTATTTTGTAAAGGTTATACATAATTCCAAACAATATTTTAAACTCTCCTTTTCTTAATCACTTATAAAATAATGGCATGTTCTCTGTATCTGGAGAATGATCTTATTAGTAACAAGATATTCAGCCTATATCATTTTTTTACTAATTTAACATCCCTTTGTGGTAGTCTAGTACTCTGAGGCTTCATTCTTGTGTTTCATTGCAAAAGGCCTTATTGTTCAATGTACTGTTGTTGGGCAAAGATGGTAGCTTGTGCTCAGCAATCACTCAGGGCTCAAATCATTAACAAATTCCTTTCTGGACTGGCATGCAGTCTGTCCATTGAAAGTTTATGAATTGGGCTGTAATGAGCATCTGATAGGAAAACCCAATTGTCATGCAGATCACCAGGAGACACTACGTGCGGGCAGGGTTTGACTGTGGAGATTCAGATGTACTTCCAAAAACTGAACCCGCAGCAGGAAGAAAGGAAATTCTTTGGTGGTCATGTGAAGGCATCCAATAGATGGGCTGAAAGAATCAGTTTGCTATTACAGCATGAACTAACTGTTAATACAGAAAGGGAATGCCCTGGTACACACTACAGAAGTCCTTTGTCTTAGCAGTCACAATTTCCTCCTTCCTCTGATTATGTTTTTGCCTGAATGACCCTTAAATCGGAATATGTACCTCTTGGGAGCAAGTTAGGGAACTGTACTCCCTTTTTGATTTCCAAGGAGAGTAAAATTGTTCTGTTTATTTCTCCTGAATTTTGCATGTTCTTCTGCTATTTCACAGAATGAATTAATCGTTATTCCTAATAAAACCTTTACTTGAACTAGTTTCCACTTACACTTTATATTTTTCTATAGGACACATTGAAAGTAAGCTGCGCAAATGCAAGTTTCAGCCAGGCATTGAATACTATGTAATTTAATTTCTAATAAAGCTCATTTTGTTCTCCAACAGACATCGATGAGTGTGAGACAGCTGGAATATGCATGAACGGGCGCTGTGTGAACACTGATGGCTCTTTCAGATGTGAATGCTTCCCTGGCCTTGCAGTAGGACTGGACGGGCGCGTGTGTGTTGGTAAGACAAGCTTAACATGTGGCAAGTCCCAGTTAACCAGTGTTAAGGCATTAATGCTAGACTGATTGACAGATGAAGTTTGAATGTAGAATTTACTGTTCATGGATTGGTAGATGGTAGTCACAGTGGATATTTACTGTAACAGCCCATTTTGCTCTTTTTTCTTTTCCTTTGCATTTAAAGAGAATAAAATATATGGGCCATATCACAGAGTCAGGTAGACTATACAGCATAGTGCTGCTGGAGGTGAATAGGTGAGAATTTGCACCATTTCTGCAAAACGTAAAATTCCTCATTTGTCACTAAGCTTAAAGATTTAATTACTCTTTCACCTCTTTTTAAAGTGGAAATACTGATTTTTCACTTCTGCCAATTTCTCTATGAGCAAAAGATACTTGAGGTTTTTGATTTTAAAATTCTAGTGTGTCTGACAGCCATTAAGGGCTGTTTTTTAAAATGTGAGAAATGTCACACCTGGACCTGAAGAGATGGACATTTTAAATCTTAGACACTTCAGTAGGATTACTGATTTTTTCTTTATTTTTTACAAGCAAGGAAAGATTTTTTTAATGACAGCATATTTTGTGATCTTTTCTTTATGCATATTGTTTTGGGCTTTTTTTCTCTTATTCTGCCCTTCTTTCAGGTATAAAATGAAAACAGAAGTTTTAGTATGACCTTAGTGGGCTTAATCCAGGGTGTTGTGCCAGTGATGATTTTAACCTCAATGAATCAGAGACAACTAATAAGGTTGGGAGGGGGAGAGCACATATTTCTTGTTAAAATCAAATCAGTCCTCTAACTGTGAGAATAAAGTAAACAGTACTGAGTTGTTTTGAGGTATATTTGGTTCTAGCTCTTAAGATCCCGCTGCTAGGCCTGTCAAGTTACAAGTGAGTAATGTCCTTGTCATGTGGCGGAGTCTTTGTCCTTTTTCCCCATAGCTTCTTGCTAGTTCAAGGTTAAATATGATTTTTCCCCTAGTAGTTCACTAATGCATGTTAGGTCATTAAATGCAGTAACTAGTTTGTATGTCTGAACTCTTTGGAGCATGAGAAAAAAGAATTTCCTGTCCCGAGCAGAGTGGGGGTATAGTTGGGTGAAAAGTATGGAGAAATGGTGAAAGATGTTATGTTTTGATAGCTATTTTACAGTGTTCATGACACTTGAGCTATATTTAATACTTGTAATTTATGGCAGTTGGCTATGGCAATGTTAAGAGAGATTTCTTTCCTCAGATACACACATGCGAAGCACATGCTATGGTGGCTACAAGAGAGGACAATGCGTGAGACCGTTAACTGGTGCAGTTACAAAATCAGAGTGCTGTTGTGCCAGCACTGACTATGCCTTTGGGGAGCCTTGTCAGCCCTGCCCAGCACAAAATTCAGGTATGGCATTATTTACTGGTACGTATTTTAATCTATGCTTTATGTTGATAAACTAATTTTATAAAGGCAAAATACAGTTTAGTGTTAACATTGTGGCCTAAATCAGGACAGTTAAATTGTTGTATAACATCATATATTTTTAGCAATCTGCTGCTTTGCATATTGGAAGAGTGTAGGAGACAATTTTTTGAGGCAACAGTAAATGTCAGTGTCTGGGTCCAGAGTTGGTACATGCATTAACAGATTTTTGAAAAAAAACCCTCAATTTTGATAGATGTGGATAACAAAAAATGCAATTTTTAACTTAAATTAGTAATGGAAACATCTTGAGTAGAAGATAGCTAATTCTGTAAATATAGTTATTATTTATTAATTTTAGCAGTTTAATTATTTGGGGTGTTACTGAAGTGCAAATATATTGGAAAATGCTGACGTATGTGACAACAATTAATGCTGATCTGCCTGTCAGTTTATTCTGTTAATTGTTCTAAACTCAGAAGAACTTGAACTTAGGAGTAGTTGAGACATTTGAGATTCTTTGATACATATTAAATTATTTTTTTAAGGATAAGAGATCCTTGATCTGCTATGAACTCCTGAAGGTACTCCTGCTAAATGGAGTTAAATATCACCTAGATTTATAGGAAAACTTTCTTTCCTGGTCACTTTGAATGTGCACCTTGAGCAACGGCTTGGACATGAGTTCTGGAGAATCTTGCTGTGAATATGTTATGGTTCATTTCTATAGGAGGGCTAGCATGAAGTTTATGTCTGCTCCTAAATGCCTCAGTTCATGATGTGAAGTTTTTACTCATCCATCTTCATGAGCACATGCAGACCCTGCATCTGCTAAGATGTTTCACAGGTTCAGAACACTGTGAGGCTATTAATGTTTTTAGAATAATTGGAAGCCATGTTATTTCATTCAGATAATTAATTGGCATATTGTAAGTGATGATGCTGAAAGCAATGAGCTAAGAAAGAATATTCCATTAAGTATTTAATATTTTTCCAGCTGAATATCAGGCTCTGTGCAGCAGTGGAACTGGCATGACTGCAGGAGGGAATGGTAAGATCACTTAATGTAATTCAAACTATTGGAGTTCTGGCTAAAAGTGTTACCTTGATATCCTTGATTTGTTAGACATGCTGGTGGGGATGATGGTAGAATAGAGTGAGAGGAAGGCTTATTCAAATGGCTGTTTGTAACACATTAGAATAATTTAGGGTGCAATGAGTGGAGCATACCATTTCACCAATGTGCTCTCTCTTTTATGCCATGAAATGTATGTGATTACTGTTACAAAATAATGGCACAGTTTTGAGAACTGTTATTACCTATATGACTTAGAAATAAAATATGGAAGTCATATTTGCACATTCCAACTGAAATCATCCTGAAGAGTAAAGCCTTGTTGAACACTGAGCTTCCTAACGTATTTTTGTCTGTCAAAAAGGCCAAGCTGACCAAGTCTGCTTAATTACAGAGAAGGAGCAAATGATGGCAATAAAAGCTCTGTAGTCATAGAACTGTGAAGCTGCAAACTCAAATCAGTCAATGCTCACTAGTAGATTTGCTGTCAGTAGAGAGGGAAAAACATTCAGAAAGGGGGGATGTTGATGCTTTGGAGAGTGATGCTGTCTCGAAATGCTATGGAATCAAGAGATACAGGGGACTACTAGTACACGTGCCTCTCTAAATGTAAGATCCCAGTTTAATACCCCAGTTCTTACCTACGTTTTCAAGTCTCTTAAATGTTTTTGGCCTGGAGATGGTTTTAAGTCAGGTGTGAAAGAGATGCTTTTTTTCCTCTTGAGTGTCAATACTCACGTGGGTTTTTTTGCCTTTATATAGATATTAATGAGTGCTTACTGGATACTGATCTCTGTCCAAATGGAAGGTGTGAGAATCTGCATGGAACATACAAATGTATTTGTAACCCTGGATATGAAGTGGATTCAACTGGGAAAAACTGCATTGGTACGAATTTTCCTAAGTTTTATTTTGCAGTTTGATGCTTGTTTTTATCCTCTTTCACCTCTTTTTTTTTTCAGTATTTCATCACATCCACTAGCTGATCTTCTGAATATTTCTGGATGTTTCTGCTGAAGTCTTGTTTTAATTTCAGTGCTTTGCAATGCTCATAAAATCCTCCACTGTGGGGCTGTAAGGGATCATTGCTGTCAGTGACTCAAATCACTGGCAACCAGGCAATAAACATCCAGTTCAGTTAAGTCCACTGAACACGCACTCTGCAGTACCAATGCTTTAAAAAATCAAAAGAAGCCAGACCTTGCAATTATAATCTATAACAGTAAGGATCTAGGATCACCAATCTGCTAGGTGCCTCCAAGACCAGGGAATTTAAGTAAACCCCCCAACTGATCATAGAAAGATAAGCATCTTAAATGCTGCAGAAGGCTTGCGTGTTTTCTCCCAACTCTGACTTTGGGGAAAATTCCCTTTCAACTTTCAGATAGGACTATTGGTTTAACTCTAACTGTACTGGCCAGATGTAAGAAAATTGGTTGTCATTGGAAGCATCCAAAGGCACAGGATCTCTGTCTAGGGCTGATTTCTAGTGCTGTGCAAGTGAAAAAAAAAAGTAAGCCAAGTTTTTCATCACAGAAAACGTGAAATAATTTCTTTTTGCTCCTTAGAGGTGACCTGTGGGAAGCACTGTGGCATGAGATAAGAATTCAAATAATAGCAGTCCAGTCTCTTTGTCTCGCTATCTGGGGTGTAAAGTATCTCATCAGATGCCTGTAGACTCTTGTTAAAAATTTCAATTCTGGCAATTCTCTTATTCCATTACACAGTCTTATTGAAAGCCTGTAACTTAAGACTCTTTCAGTTTTCCACTTTCTCCCACTCCTGCATTGGTGCATTGCTCCAGACCCCATTTACACAACTGATTAGAAAATTCTTCTGGTTTCCTGTTAAAATTTATTTGTGACCATTTTATTACCAGTTCATGTTGTATTAATATTATCCTTTGACTTAGCAGCATGTCAGCACTTATCCCCAAAGTATTTATAAAGAATCATCATACTCTTTGTCAAACTGTTGGCAAAACTATCCAAATCCATGCTTTCAGTGTTTTCATAAAAGCAGAGGCTGCAGCCTTCTCTTGAACACAGCTGATCTGACCAGTCTACAGTGTTCTGATGAGGTCTGACCAGTGCCACATATAGTGGTGCAGCAATTCTCCATTGCCCCTAGAAATGTCCTGCCTAAATTGATTCTAGAGTCCCTTAGTTTTTTCTTCAAATACATGTTATACTTTGGGATCAAAATCAAACTAGTTGGGAGTTACATCCAGAGTTTTTCTTTTCCATAGCCTTCAACTGATGAGTTCTGTTTTATAGCATATTATTGTTGTTGGTCCTTAATTGCAAGAGTTTGAGTGTTAGTGGTTATATTTCGTCTTACTTCTCTCATTCATATTGTCAAGTTTAATTTAGCCTTGCATGATTCTCCATACTGGTAATAACTTCCAGCTTAGTGTGTCCACAGGGTTTGATCCCATTCATTTCTTATTTCTGAATTGCAATGAATATTTTATAGGAGCAGTCCCAAGACTGATTCCTGGAAGCATTGCTAATATCCTCTCTCCATTGTGATTACTCCCCTTTTTAATATACCCTGCTGTAATCTCTCCTTCAGCCAGCTCTGGAACCACCTTGAAGTTCTTAAATTCCTTCCTGTATTTCCAGCTTACATAATAATTTTATTTGGGTTCTCTACTCTCTACTTAAACCTAAATAGTTTAAGTCATCTGTGTTATCCCAGTCTAAACTATCCATTATCTTATTTTTAAAAAAATAAGAGTTGATCTAACTTTGATAAAAGTCATGCTGTAATTCATCCCATTTTCCCATTTGCTTCTTTGGCTTTAATTATCCACGTCCCATTTCAGTGTCTGCCCGTAGCTTATGGCATCCCTTCTCTTCTCCCCATACATCTGTGAGTTTTCCAGTTGCTTCCTAGCCCACCCTGTTGCAGCCCACATCCATGCTCCATCACAGCTGTTTCCTATTCTTCCATAATGTTGCACCTGGCCCTCTCTCAATTTTTCTGAACTCCTATGAAGCTTCCCACATGGTCTGTTTCATTCTGCAAATCTCCCTGCTTTTCCTAGTACTTTTGCTGTTCCCAGCTGCTGTGCTGACCCTCCAAGTCTTTCCAACTTCTCTCAACACTTTCTGAGGCCTCTCTCACCTAGCCAACTGTTCCTGTCTGCTCTCAGGGTCTCTCCTGGTCTTCACCTGCCATTCATGACTATTGCCACCTTTTTGCAACTTCTCTCTTAATGAATGCAGGTCTTCCAAAGTGCTTGAAATTTGGCACTAGCATTTCTATTTAAATTTTTCACCTCTGAAGCAAATGTAGACTTACACTGGCCTTGTTAACCACAACATCTAAGACAGTTCAGAGCCAGCTTGGAAAAAACAGTGATTTAGAGACCACGATGACCAGCAAACTTTTCCAAACCAATCCTCTCTTTATTTCTTTCATGACTGTGGAGAATCAAAGACTGCATAGACCTATTCCACAATATAGGCAAGATGAAAGTGTGATTCTCAGCTTTACTTTAAACCATGGTGTGGCTGTCTCGTATTATGAGTATGTGTAGAAAGGAAGTACAAGCTCTTACAAAAGCGAAGCAGCCTGCTAAAGAATAAAGCTCAGGAAAAGTCAACAAAAATTTACCAAGAAGGCTGTGGCTTTGTTGGTTTTTTTACTTTTCCCTGTTTAAAAAAGAAAATGAAAACATTAAGTTTTCTCTAGGTAATATTTATGTGGTTTGAATTTATATAACTTATCATTGTTTCCATCATTTTAATGATAGTTTTCACAAGGAGGGTGCAGTAAGTGGGTTCTTTATTGTTAGTTTATTTGGAATGGTCATTTCCATTTGAAATAATTCCAAGCCTGTTTGCTGAAAGAATCTACAAAACTCTTTAGTGAAAGTCATGCGTGTGAATACTCTCTTGTCTGTTCTCCCCCTTCTTTGTCTCCTCCTTCTCTCTCCATAATCTAATGTGGAGAAATGTGGCTGTTGGGAGGGAAATTCTGTCTTGGCTTCTATTCCAGAAATGTTTTCTTTCTTAACTTCTTGATTTTCATTACAGACATTGATGAATGTGCACTGAACATGTTGCTTTGTGACAATGGGCAATGCAGAAATACCCCTGGAAGTTTCACCTGCACTTGTCCAAAAGGATTTGTATACACTCCTGACCTAAAGACATGTGAAGGTAATTGGAAACGCTCCATTTCTTCCTGGATTTATTAATTTGGATTGCTCTCAGATTGTGCCAGAAATACTTTGAACCTTGATAAGGATATAATGTGAACTGAAAAAAAAAAAAAAAAAGCAAAGGCGTTATAAGGGGAAACAGGGCAATGAGGAGAAACAAGGCCAAAATGAAAGCATTAGATAACCTCATGGAATAGCCTGTATTAGGTCTGTACTAGCACTGTCCTTATTGACTACTACCAATGGGGCCATTCTGTGCTAAGGGTGAGAAAAACTTGAGAAGAACAAAGTTCTACAAATCTGTTATCTTGTGTGGAGAACAGAGCCAGACGGCTCCTAGTTTGAACCCTTTCTGAACCACAGACAGGATGTGTATCAGATCGTTTAAACAACACAGTCCATCATTAAAAGCACTGCAATAGCTGGGTATCAGTGAAAAATGAGATGCTGTTTCCAAGTGCAATGTTTTAATGTCCTAATGTGTTAGTGTGTCTTTAGGGCATCATTAGTCTATTGTGAAGAGTCTCATAACAGAAAAACAGAATACCAAGAAAGTTAGTCATGAGAAAAGCATCCTCCATTTTAACTAAGCTGAAAAAGGCCATATGTATTGTTGTTCGAACTTCCTGGCACTAATGGCAGTGTGTTTCTCTTCTAGATATTGATGAGTGCGAATCTAACCCCTGTGTTAATGGGGTGTGCAAAAACACACCAGGCTCTTTCGCTTGTGAATGTTCTCCTGAAAGTACTTTGGATACAACCAGAACCATCTGCATAGGTATTTATTCTTCTTAAGATTTTATGTTGAGAATGTCTAGCAACATGCAGGTATTGTAGACCAAGTTTAGAAAATGTTAAAAAGAACGCAAACCCTTGTGTAGATAAATTTAGTGGGAAATATTACAGAAACAACATTAAGAAAGTGTTCGTTCTCAGCATTACTGTGAGTACATAAAGCGTGACTAACGCTTGGGAGCATGGTGTGCTTCCATGTCCAATTTGAGATATAATTTTTTTTTGTAACAAATACTAAAATGCTAAAACTACTTCTTCAGGACTATGCTCACCCACTTAATTCCTCCTGCAAGAGGGATGGCCAGGTTCTCATTAAGTTCTGCTCTCTGGAAAGGCCAGTTTTCTATTTGAGATGGAGCACGAGTAAGTTTTTTGTACAACTGCTGTAGAAGAGCAGTCATGGACAATGCTGTGACTCGGATACTTTGTGGACTTTTTTCCATTACCTGTTTTGGACGGACAGTTATTTATAGCTGTTGTTGAATCACTGAGGAAAACTATGGAACTATTGCTCTGTCTGACTATTAGCTATCTCCTGCCACTCCCAGGATGGGAAGATCAGATATCCAGTCTGAGGGATCGAATAGATTAATGGAATACCTAGCAAGGGTTCGTATCTACCCTGTTCTTCTGCATGTGCCTCTAATCTGTGTCATAATAAATACAATGACTCAGATCTTGCATGGTGTTGAGATGTTCCCTGTTAAGGTCAATAAACAGAAACTAGGAATTGCAAGGGCTCTGTGCTGGGATGATTTCAGGCTACAGTCCAGCATAGAGAAGGATAAGTTAAGAGCTTTTAAAAGAAATTCGTATCTGATGTGATAAGTTATAATGAAAGGATTATTCTTTTTCATGGTTAAATACACGTGTTTGCAAATATACTGATGTATAATGCTAAATGATCTGCATGACAATACACTGGGTTTTTCCCCAAACAGAGACAGTTAAGGGTACCTGTTGGCAGAACATAGTGGATGGAAGATGCGAAATAAATATCAATGGAGCAACTCTGAAGTCCCAGTGCTGTTCCTCGCTGGGTGCTGCTTGGGGAAGCCCATGTACACCATGTGAACGAGGTAACGCTGTTCATTTTCCTCAGGAACCTAGGATTTTTCCTATTCCAAGGTTGGTCCAGATTATTGTCATAGAAATTTGGGCACAGGCTAGACACGTGACTTTACTTGTTCCATTACCAAGCATTCATTCAGTCTAAAAAAAGAGAAATCTTAATGTTTGAGAGGTAGCATGTACCTATAGAAGGTTCTAACTCTGGGTTTTATAGAGAAGATTTTAGAAGTTTATTTTCTGAAGGGAAGGGACCACACCTACAGTCTGTAACTTGCAGCATTACTTTAGCATGGTTTGTCATAATTAGTGATCTAGAGTTCCTAATGATGTAGCAATAGATGCATATTCCCCAGAGCTCCCAAGAAAATGTTTGCAACAAATACATCTTTGGTGTAGTAATGGAGGGAGGAGAGGGAGTAGCCCTTGTTATTATACTCTGTAGATTAACTGGTGACCTAGAGAATCATACAGTTGATCAAGAAATAGGTTGAGGTCTCCACATATTCAGTTGATAATTAGACCGAACTGTGGGATGAGCTGGGAACCCAGGGATGAGCTGATGAATGCAGAAATATGTGGGGTTGTTATTTCTATATGCTGAAAACTGCTGTGTTGCTCAAATCTTTAGTTAAATTCATCCTCTGTATATCTTATCTGGATTCATCCTCATCCATCTATGGTAAATAGAGCTGTAATGTGCTGTGAATAAGTTAATTAATTGATTTGAATGAAGCAGGAATTGTATAACCACTTCTGAGTTAGCTAGCTAAGATACATGAGAAGCAGAAGAGGATAATGGCTGACACTCTAAATAGTTCATGTAGTTGCCCCATCTTATCTCTTAATTATCTCAGAAAATACTGATATACTGTCTAAGCACTCAGACTTCTCACAGCAACAAACTCTAGATAATAGTTCACATGATCAGGTTTGCACAATAAGTTAATGGTGAGTTTTGGACTGTAGCATTCTAAATGTTCACTTTTGTTTGTTTTACAGACCCAATATGTCAGAAGGGATATTCAAGAATAAGAGGAACGTTGTGTGAAGGTATTTATTGTTGCCTTAACATAAATCAGAGCTTGAATGAAAAAATGCCAGTGTTTTGATTTAAGTGGTTAATTTAGCATAGACGCACACTATGCCAAATTCTTACCTCGTATAGTTTCATTGACTTCATTAGAGTTATGTCAGAGATGAATTTGGTTTCAGTTTGTTTAACATTCCTACGTACTCACAGTTTATCTCAAAGTACACACTTGCAAATATAGTGTCTACCAGTATAAGAAGATGGTTCTCTCTCTTCAAATGCTATTAACTGAATAACCTATTTGGGCAAAGTATGCATCTTATGTACGTTACAAAACATGGCATTATTGATACACAGGTATGACAATCCATTAATATGGTTTAGAAAAAGAATTTTTAAAGACTATGTTTCACATGAAGGTTAGGTTTGGGTTTTTTTTTTTCCTTATCCTTGGCTTTCTTCCATCAACATTATATGAAATCAGGCACATTCCAAAGCATAGGTTCATTATGAAAAAAAAAAAAAAACCCAAAAAAAACCCATCAGGACACAATTAAACTTTGGTTAAAGAAAAGGTTAAAGTTTTCTTAAATGTGTAGCTTTTTGCTTGGTATGAGATGACTCCATACTATTCTGTGAGAATTGAAGGTCCCACCCAATTTCATCTTCATTTGAATTGATTTGAACCTCTGGAAAAGTACTGCATATTTCCATAACATGCAGAAGCACAGAGAGTCTCAAACTGCTGTGGGTCATCCTGACTGACAACATCTGACATGACACTGCAGTTAAAATATTTTTTAAAAATTACTCCCATATGTAGCTTCCATAAAGAAACATTGTTTTTTCCCTTAACAAAAAATAAAATAAAAAAAAGAGAGGAACACCCTCACACATACTCTTTGCTTTCCAAATGATGACTGAATACCTTGGCACGTCTGTGCTGCAGACCCACTGTACATAACTTATCTGACCTCAGCAACACTTTCTGGAGTGTGTAAGGCCCCACCTATCTCTCTTCACAAGGAAAGTCTTAGAACATTTTCAGGCCTGCTGCGATGGAAAGTTTATCCGTCCAAGATGTAGACATAACTGTTTTCAGCATTTCCTTTACCAGCACTTCGGATTACGTCTATTACATACTTTAATCTTTCCCATTTCAATGGGACCTGAATAGCCCCAAATTTTTTAGAGTAGTTTCCCCTGCTTCTAAAATACTGAAACCATATTTGGGTTTCAACCAATGTAAGCATTTTTCAAGACAGGAGAAGATCTCTAGGAAATTTACTGGCAAGTGGGAGACAGAGCAAGGGAGTAATTTTAGTTCACAAAAGGTGATACTCAGTTCTCCAATACACAGCCCATGTAAAATGAGTAATGGACCTTGTGCAAGGGAATAAGCAAGATAAATTGGCAATGATCCTCTAGTTTACGGATGAGCCCTGGAATTGTCAGTGGGAATATTGCTCACAGGCTGTGAACAGTGTTTCAGTGGTTTGTAATAGTCAGTGGCTTTACTTCCTGTCTTCCAGTCAATATGGGCCTTTTACTTATACCTAATCAAGGGCAGATGCCACTGATGTCCACCCCAAGTTTATCCTCCATCCTGCTCCATGCAGTTTGAGAGTTGCAGAGTCTGTTCACACCAGGAGTTTTGTCTGGGGGCCTAGCAGGTCCAGTCTACCCACTTCTTAGTTACTCTATACATGAGTGTTCAGCTGCAGATTATCAGATTCATTCTTTTCTCATTTCTTGTTCTTATCCTCTCCTGTCTTAAAAAATGTCATGCTTCATCTTGGGCCATATGTAATGCTGGAGGCTTTTTCCTAAAGGCAGTTATGAAGCATATGCTTTTCATGCAGGACCTCACGCTTAGATTACTAAACATTTATTTATGCTTATGCCAAACTAACACAGTTAATCGTGTTATCATTACCCAAAAGTGCCAGATTTGCAGCTTAAATATAGAAATATATACTTAATGAACTCTGTGTGCACTCATAAGGAGTTTGTTTTAATCTGTATGTGAAATTATTAATTGCTGACAGGGTCATAGGGCCAGATTATAAATGGAGTTGTAGTTTCAGACGTGTAGAGGTGTGCCTGATAAGAGACAAACATTAAAAATACAAAAAAATACAGCATAATTTAATCCTGTTGGAATAATGCATATTCTCATTATGCACTTATCTTTGTTTCTTTGCCCATTTGCTTCAAAATTCTGGCCCACAGTGAGTATAAAAATTAATGCAATTTTCAAATGCTCCTCTCATTTTTGTTACTTTTGAGTTTGATTTCAGTATATGTAGGAATGACAAGTAGCAACATATATATTCCTGATCTTTTCTGTAATCAATTGGTTCTGGTTAACTTGAATATGAAGTCCTAAATATTTGGCATTCTGTCAGGCCATTTTTTTTTATTTTATCCTAAAAGCCAAACGTTAGGTTGTTAATATTTTTTTCTGATTTGTTCATGCTTAGCATGCTAGTGATTACTTTTATTCACATTTTGTTTGGTTATAGATGTAAATGAATGTGAGGTGTTTCCCGGAGTCTGTACAAATGGTCAGTGTGTCAATACCTTGGGGTCATTTGTTTGCCAGTGCCCCAGTGGAATGACTTTAGATGCTTCTGGACGGACATGTCTTGGTAGGTATTAATTCCATTTACAGGTCTTCTAGGGAAGAGCAAATCTGTGTGATGAGCAATGTTTGCCCTGCATGTTTTCTTACAAGTAAGGAAAATTATCTTTGTCCATATAAGGAATTTTCAAATGGACTAAACCAGGGACATGAGCTTAGTTCTGCTGGAATACTGACAGATTTCAGTGGTAGCAGCTAAAGCCCATCACCATTTGCTAGTTGGTGAATAGCATTGATTTAGTTCCAGATTGTTCATCTCACAAATCTCTATAGTTCATCTGTGCATTCTTCATCCACAAAGCCACTGAAATCAGCAAGGTTGGAAGGGATAGTGGGTAACATTGTGGGCTGGGACTTGGGTGTTTGAGGAGGGATGTGGTGTTCCTGACTACACTGTATACCTTAATGGAGGATGCAACACAACATCATAGTTTTGCATGCTGTCCACCCAAAGCATCTTTATCCCTTTATGATAGTAAATATCTAAAATTTGTCTCAGAACAAGGCATAGCTTGTAGTAATTAAAAGGTCTTACAGAGGTTTAGTAAGCTGGAATACTTAAAGTCCTCTTCTGATACAAAATTAACTTCATATTGAGCACCATTATTCAGAATAGTGCTTTAAATTTACCTTAAGCTCTGGAAAAGAGTTCTTCTGCAGTGAACTAAATTTTCTCTTTCTCTCTCAACATATTGTCCAATTGCCCAACAGACATTCGCTTGGAGAGTTGCTACCTGCAGCATGAAGATGAACAGTGCACCTCACAAATACCAGGCCGACACCGAATGGATGCTTGTTGCTGTTCAGTGGGGGCAGCATGGGGCTTTGAGTGCGAGGAGTGTCCTCTGAAGGGATCACCTGAATTTGAAGCTCTTTGTCCAAGAGGATCTGGGTTCTCTACAAAGATAGAGATAACCGGGAAGCCTTTCTCAAAAGGTATGTGATCTGTTTGTGGTTCATTCCCAGCAAATTCTGCTGGCTTTTCCCTTCACTCTTCCCTGAGGCAATTCCTGTGGGTTTGAAGATTTCAGTGAGAGTCAGGCACTTCACTCACCTTAAGGCGCATTTGAAAATCCA
The DNA here is from genome assembly GCF_037157495.1 of Lathamus discolor. NCBI lineage: Eukaryota > Metazoa > Chordata > Aves > Psittaciformes > Psittacidae > Lathamus > Lathamus discolor. Next base: position 11,825,723 of record NC_088891.1, read on the forward strand.
GTTAGATTTTATGGAAATTAAAGCCAAAGTAGAACACAAGATAATTTATTCCGTGTCACCGACCATTAAATACCATATAATACTGCAGCCTCAAAACACTAAATTTTTGTGTCTACAGGAGAGGTTAAATTGTGCCTGACTTTGCCTCTTCTGTGGCAGCTAATGGTGCCTCTGACTGATGGAATAGCTTTGAAAACCTGGCACCTCATAGTACAAGAACTGGAACAAGCTGAGCAGTTAGCTTTGGATGTTTTGAAAGATCAATCCTTTTTACCTGTGCAGAGTGTAGTTACTTCAATTCCACTGTGGAGCAAGAGAAGGGAGGGTGAATAATTTTGGTAACTTCTTGCGGAGTTATATGGAGAAGTAGAGAAAAATTATTTCCAGGATGATAGCTCAGATCAGCAGAATTTAATTTACTGTAAACCAAGCCTTGTTGTGACTATTGTTGCTAAACTTCCAGTGTTTAGCAGTGTTAGGGAATCACACAGTGACACCCTAACATCACGTGTCGAAAGCTTTCTTACCAGGGTTACCACTGGGGTTAAGCTGGACAATGTCAGAAGCACAAATGGATGTGAATATGTTTATAGAGAAAACCAGTTACCCAAAAAATAAACATTCTGAAGGTTGAAAGGAGGGGGAAATATGTATGAATGACAATTGCTGTTGTTAGTTTCAGCCTTAGTTTTATAAACAGTTACTAAGCCATTAATTATCCATAAAGAAAAGTAACATGTGATTTTATTTATGCTTGTTATGCTTTCTGTGACTCATGGAAGTCTCATTTTTTTTCTCAGAAACCAGAAGACAGAGTGGTTCTTTTGGAAACTCCCTTTGCCCTTGTAGGTTTGATCTTCTGTCCACTGACATCTTACTGTTGACTTCAGTGAGCTGTAGATCAGATCCTGCAGGACAAAGGAATGATTAATAACATTTTATGGCAGAAAAGTGCTCTTGGCAGTTCCAGTGCAGAGTGTCTGCATTGTTGGTTAGGGGGAAGTCACTATCAGTTAATGTAGTGTGGTCTACAGTTTTCCCAAAAGGGAAGGAGTCATTGTCATGAGAAAGAATGAGCTCTGAAGTTGGCATTGTTCTTTTGTGCACTGTTTTTGCATGAAGTGATAATGTGATATGTCCTTACTGTTTCATTTTTAGATATCAACGAATGTAAAATGTTCCCCAGTCTCTGTACCCACGGAAAATGCAGAAATACCATTGGCAGCTTCAAGTGTAGATGTGACAGTGGGTTTGCCCTTGATTCTGAAGAGAGGAATTGCACAGGTAAACTGCATTGATGTATCTCTTATACCTTTGATTTGAAAAGGAGAAACTGAACTGCTTTAAAAATACTGTGAATGTGTTTTGTGTTACAGATATTGATGAATGCCGCATTTCTCCTGATCTTTGTGGCCAAGGCGTTTGTGTCAATATTCCTGGAGACTTTAAATGTGAATGCTTTGAAGGCTATGAAAGTGGATTTATGATGATGAAAAACTGCATGGGTATGTTTTTTATAGACCATAGATCTGCAGTAGTGTGCTGTGTGCTAGTATGGTCTGCATGGTTTATTTTTTATTTCATATTTTTTGTAAGGTTTGATTGCATCTGGATTTAGATCCCTCATTTAGGTGCAGTGAGGTCCTTCTCATTTTGTGAGTCTTATTAAAGCTCACTTGAACTTGATTTCCACCCCAAATGTGAATTCACTGCTTCTGCAGGATGTCAAAGCATATATGAGCAAAGATCAGGAATTTAGGATGTTAAATTTATGCCTGCAATCCCCATTTTACTACGTGGGACACCATCCTGAACTTTGAAGTTACAGTAGATTAAAATTTAGAAGAAATCTTTCTTGGATGTAGTTTATTCTATTCTATTTTATTCTATTTTAACTGCACTGTGGTGAAAGGGGTGACTAAGGAAGTGCTGTGATGGGTAGTAGGTTATGGGGAGGAACCTGCTGCTGTGGCAGTGCTGGCCCCTGCAGAGATGTGCCTTCTCTTCTCCCCACAGACATTGACGAGTGTCAGCGCGACCCCCTTCTCTGCCGAGGAGGCACCTGCATCAACACAGAGGGGAGTTTTCGGTGCGATTGTCCTCCAGGCCATCAGATATCACCAAATATCTCTGCTTGTATAGGTAAGGCATGCAGGCAAAATCAATACTGTGCTCAGCTTTTTGTATGGCTCTTCTGCTGCACATGCATTTACATTTGCTTCAGTATTATTTTCATTCAGACCTAAACCCTATTCCTCTTTTTCTTTTGCAACAGACATTAATGAATGTGAATTAAGCACCAGCCTGTGCCGAAACGGACGTTGTGTCAACCTGATTGGAAAGTATCAGTGTGCTTGCAACCCTGGGTATCAGTCAACACCTGACAGGTTATACTGTGTCGGTAAGGACAAAATCTACATGGGATCCCTAATGAATAGGGAAGATATACCATAAATAATTGTTTCATTTTTAGTAGCTGTATAAAGACATTTTTAACTGTGATTCAAAAATCTAGCAGAGTCTGTCAAAAATAGTATGCAAAAACCCCTAAATGCACACCCATTGCAAGAAATTAATTAAATTATGGCAGTGCTGCAGCTAACTAATAGCCTATTTTCTGTAGTAAATCAGTTATGATGCATAAAATAGGACATTATTTTAATCCTCCTAAGACTTCAGACTTTGATCATTAAGAGGGAATACCTTGTTAAAACTTGAGTTCTATATTTGATTAAAACTCAGCATTCCTGACAGACCATGGAGTAGACTCATGTGGTTCAGTTGAATTTTTCCTAATTAGTTCTGCAATTGTCTCAAATATAGGGCCTTTCCAGTGTTTCCTCAAAGATGTATTTTGTTAATGACATTTAGCTTAAATCACTTCTCGTGCACTCCTTCTTTGTATACATTTTATTATGCCACAGAAATACATGAAAAGTCCCCTGGCTTTAATTCTGCCTAGTAGATATTTTTTTCCCTTGATCCTTACAAAAACTTTGTTGCCTTCATAGTACTGTGGTAAGCCAACAGTGGCATTTTTATATGTAGAAAAAGAACTGCAGAAGTATTTCTTTGCAGTCAGCTAACACCATCTCTTTCCCTCACTGATTTGCCTAACATCCATCCCAATACCTCTATTTGCAAACACTTGAATGTTCATGGAGTGTGCAAATATTGAGCATACATTCTGGATTGATGCTGTTCTGGAAAGCTGACTGTTGTGGCTTAAGCCCAGCTGGTAACTCAGCACCATGCAGCCGTTCACTCACCCCTCCGGTTTCCGCCCCCCATCCAGGTGGGATGGGGAGGAGAATCAAAAGAATGTAAATCCCACAGGTTGAGATAAGAACAGTAAGAATAATTAAAAAAATTAATAACTAAAATAAAATATAGTGATAATAGAAAGAATACCAATAATAAAGATAATAGGAAACAAGAGAAGAAATGAAAGCTCAAAGTGATGCACAGTACAGTTGCTCACCACCCACTGACCGATACCCAGCCCAACCTGAGCAGTGATCAGCCCCTTCTGGGTGACTCCCCCCAGTTTCTATACTGGGCATGATGTGCTGTGGTATGGAATATGCCTTTGGCTACTTTGGGTCAGGTGTCCTCTCTCTGCTTCCTCCCTGCTTCTTGTGCCCTTCCTCACTTGGCAGAGCATGAGACTGAAAAATCCGTGTTCAGGGTAAGCATTACTTAGCAACAACTAAAACATCATCTTGATAACATCAGTGTTATCATCACTGTTCAGAGACTAAAGCTGAAACACAGCACTGCACTAGCTACCAGGAAGAAAAATAATTGTTACAGCTGAAACCAGGACACTGACTCAAAAGTGTGTACTTGAAATATGTTTTAAAGTAGAAGGTATTGTGGGTTTTAACTGTAATTTTCTCCTTTTTAGATATTGATGAGTGCAGCATAATGAATGGTGGCTGTGAGAACTTCTGTACAAACTCAGAGGGCAGCTATGAATGTAGCTGCAAACAAGGCTTTGCACTCATGCCAGACCACAGGACATGCACTGGTAAGGGAGATATTGGGAACGTTTTCACCGGAAGGGTTTATTTCAGTAGTTTAAAAATGGACCTTCTTTTTAAGATTAAAGCTTTTATAACAAATATACTGTAAAAACAAAGAAACAAAAAAACCCCAAACAAACAGCAGTTAGTGTATGGCAAGCATCCATAAAAAGCAGGCATCTCCAAAGTACCAGAAATGAACAACTGCTGACTGAATTGCTTTAAAGGGAATTGATTCTTCATAATTGCAGAAAGTTTATAGGTTGATTCTGAGTTTCATAATGAAAAGCTGCAATTTTTTTTTCAGTAGGAGATAAATTTTCTCCCTTAAAGTATTACATTGAATCAAAATCCAAAATGTGTTGAAGTCAATGGAAAGAATCATCATAAACAGAAGCCAAAATACTCTGTGCATATGTGCTGCTGTATGATTATATTGGAGAGAGAATAGACAAATGCTAGAAAAGGAGCTGATTGCCCTGTTCTGTGGTTGTGTAGTATCTGCTCTTAAGCAAGCTAGAAAATTCCTGTTTATAATTCTTTGTTTTGTCAAATGTAAGTATGCTGCGTTACTTCAAAACTGACTTTCAGACAAACTGAAATTTGAATAGCATGAATCTTTCTTAGGAAACAGCTAAGAAAACTTTAGAAATGTGAGAAAATTTTCAGAGCTCTGTAACGGATATTCTCCTTTGGGAGTCTGGGAGTCATAATCCCAGTAAGTGAATTGTACTTGGTGATTTCCACATAGGTTACTGGAAAGATAATTCTACCCTACTCTTCTCTGATTTCTTGCTGTGCAACCAACTGGCCCACTGAGTCATGTGAATGTTTGCCAGCTGTTTGCCAATTCCATCCAAGAGCTCCTTGAAGAGCATGAGAAATGTAAGAGGGTTAATCTCTTGGAATAGAATTGCCTTTATAGTTGGACAAATGGAGAGTTTTCTATGCCAAATTAATAGAGAGAGCTCACATTTAGAATTTGTAAATATTTATAGACCTGAACAGGTCTGAATATTCAAAATCCACACACTGAAATTTTGTCTCTGCCCAAACTGTGTGAAAACAGGAAAAAATTGTATTTTGTGGCATTTTGTACTCATTTCACTGAATACCTGGTTTTACTGTGTTAGATGTTTCTGCATGGTACAGAATACAGTAGCACTGTGACCTTGAGTAAGTGAAACACCTATTTTTCAGTTGTGTGAACATGTCTTTTATCTGTAACATCACACAGAGCTGGAACCCATTACAAAATATATTTCTTGATAATTGAATTGGTAAGAATGCCGTTCAGTTCAGTTGTAGGTCAGGTTTGAATTGGTGAGGTTATGCATAAATAATCAGCTCAATTAGGAGAAACAACAGGTTCTTTGTCAGCTGATTTTCCCCCAACTGTGAAATCAGTACAGTGGCAGGTTAGTAAATAAAGTTCTTTATTTCTGTCATTATTATCCCCATTTCTAGAGCTTACTTTTGCATGTTAATTCAAATTCTCTTCCAAGTTAACATCTTCAGGCTGGTGTCCATGCCAACATTATTTGTTTGTTAAGATCAACAGGGACTAGTCAGCCTTTTTCCTTGCAGAAGCTGTGTTGTCCACACAAGCACTAGCTGCTAGAAATTCAGGCGAATAATGAACACAATATTTTGAATTAAAGTGAGTTTATCTTCTGCAGCTGCATAATTACTGCAATCCGCAACAGACCAGTCTGATAATGAGTTACACTCTTTCTCTTGGAGAGGGTTCCTGAATCTTGTCCTTTTTGTGCTGCTTTTTTTCCCATGATATCACTAGGCAGAGTTTCTGATTCTTGCTCTTGCTGGTCCATGCTGGTGCTGACACAGGTCAATTCTAGGGAGTTTTAGAAGGAACACTAATAGAACCCCGGGGACTCTGAAAAAAAATTCAGACCTTAGCATGGCTGCATTAATATTATAAAGTATCTGCTTCTGCAGCTTGACCCCAATTAGTGATGGCTAATTTCACGAGCCGAGAAAACAACTTTCATTCCGGAGGATAGAACTATATGGCTGGCTGGGCTAGTCAGTTGAAATGCTAAAAAAGTCCCCATAAAAAGTCTCAGTGAAATATTATTCCCATCATGAGTTTAACTCTGTGTTTCCACTCTGTCACACCTGGATACCTGTGGAGGTATTCTACATGTATGATGAGTTTTTTAAGCTCCGTAAAGTCTGACATTTTTGTCACTGAATTTGAGTTCAGAGCTTCCATTGATTTCAACAATGATGGATTGTATCCAAGACTTTCCAATTGTGTGTGACCGTGTGGTTTTCTATTATGTTGTTGGGCTTTTCTTTTTTATGTCGATGACTTTTTAACCTACAAAGTCGATTCCTGTCAGAGGGGAATGTTTGCCATTGACTTCAGCTGGAGGTGGGGAGCTCACTCTTCAGGTCAATTCTCCAATGTACCATTCGGTTATTTGCAAGGATTCAGTCTTTATTGTACTTACCTGAGCATTAAAATGCTTGCTTGCCATGATTATGGTTAGTTGCATTGAATAAAGTTAGCATATTTTAATCTGATTTTTACCTGTAGATATTGATGAGTGTGAAGACAATCCTAACATCTGTGATGGAGGCCAGTGTACAAACATCCCAGGAGAATATAGGTGTCTTTGCTATGATGGATTCATGGCATCTGAAGACATGAAGACTTGCATAGGTGAGTGAAAATACATGTATTCCAAACTACATTTACTAGGGAAAAATTATTAAGGCACTATTTCTAAGTAGGCAGACACTGATATTTTAAGAGTATTGCTCTTATGCCCTTATTTTGGCCGCCTGACCACAGAACCAGCCCCATTGCACAAACTGTGTTTATCAAATGCAGATGTAATCTCTGTATATTCCTATAGATTGGGATGCAAACATGATGATCTGTAGTGTAGATTGTATCTTTGAGTCCTCTTCTAGTGAGGTTTTTATGCAGGTCAGCTGAAAGAGTGCTTTCAGAAAGGAAGTGTTTGCAGAAAGGCAGATCATGCCATGGAAATATTAATATATGTATGTTGATACAGATATGGTAACATAGCTGTGTTAAACCAGATCTCAAAATGTATGCTAGGTATGGAATGACTTACCTAAGCAATTTTCTCTTTGCATACGTAGACCCAATTTTATATCAGAACATTATAGTTCAAGAGATTTCATCGGCTACTTTTTTAAGAATTTTGTTTAATGAATCTCAATTAATGGGTTTTTCTAGATGTTAATGAGTGTGATCTGCATCCAAACATCTGTCTGAGTGGAACCTGTGAAAATACAAAGGGCTCATTTATCTGTCATTGTGATATGGGATATTCAGGCAAGAAAGGCACAACTGGTTGCACAGGTATGTTTTTAATTAGTAACTTTTAGTTAAACTTCTGAGTCTGCATCCTTTTTTTTTTTCCTCTAGTGTTCAAAAGCTCCTCTGACTGTGCTGCTTTCCAATTAGTTGTGCTAAATATTGTATCTCTTATCCGAATTTGCTGAGCTTGCATTCTGCTGAACTTCAGTGGCTTGGGCTTATTACTGTATTCTTGTTGGTTTAAAAGAACCGAAAATGCTATTGCTGTAACTTGACAGGCTCCTGAGGACCTCAGTGCATTTGGATTAGTTAATTGTACACTACGAATGCAAATAACAGGTATCTGTTCCAAGCATTATTCTGGCAAACACAGATGGCTTGAAATAGATGCTAAAATATATTTTCAGCTTTTGCAAAGTGGCAACAATACAGATACTCAACCACATTATATCAGCAAATTCAGAATTTGCATTATTTCGTGTATTGCCAGCAAACAGAAATGAGATTCAAATATACAGGCTCCGAGGGCATGATATTAATAATCCTAGTGCGGGTTTCTCTAGCCAAGGTGTTGAGAGTCTGAGGCTTTGCCCAAATATGAAGGCAAACATATGTTTAATGTAATTTTTAGTGTAGACTTAGAGTAAACGTTTTTCTGGCAATGTCTTTGAGACAAACTTTTATTCCTAGTCTGTCCTTATTGTGGAGTTAATAATATACTTCTGTAAGTGCCCCAAATACATGAAGCTGTTTTTTTACAGCTCTCATAGAACAGTCTGAGAGCTGGAGTTGTACTTTGCATATTGGACCGTGGACGAATATTTGTGCATTAGTAACAGCTGCCTTTGACTTACATATGAACTGATCTAAATCCAAGAAATCCCTAATTGTACCCTGTAGACCAACATTTCAACGTTCTTTTTTTCTGTGCTAAATTATATGAAGATCTTCAGTACTCTAGACCTGAAAACCCTTGTGCTGATCAGTTACACATGGGGAAGCTAAGGAGCAGTCAAGGAAGATGAAGCAACTAGTAGAAAGCAAAAGACAGAGAACAGTCATGGAGGTAGGGAAGAAACCTGAGATATAGCTTCTGTTGATTCCGGCTTTATGCTGGTGTCACAGGGAGGACGGCACTCCCCAGGAAAACCAGCAGGACACCTTAATTAAAACAGGTGCTGTAGAGGGCTCAGTAACATGAGTGGTCTAAGACAAAAATGTGAAGTATCAGTTATGCTGATGCAGCTCAGATAGGATCACATACTCAGATCACCAAAATCTTTCCTATTTAAATAAGAAAAGAGAGGAAGCAGAGCAGGAACTTTCTGTGCTGGTTTCATGCTGAAGAACCTCTGTAGATATGGGTCCTATTGTGACTACAGTGTGCAGATCCTTGCATTCTGGTTTTTAAAGGGTGTGATTTACTGGTGGAGACTTTTGAATTCCCCACCAAATATTTGCACAGTGTAAGAGCAGAGCTGAAGTTCCCGTGCTCGGGTATTACAGACCAGGAGAGCATCCTTCAGGACTTCCTGAGGGACCTTGCCAACAGCACCTTGACCCCGGGATTCAATTCCTGTCTTAAAGACTGATCAGAAGCATCCACAGTTTTTAGGAACTCCCAAGGAAAAAAAATTACAAAAATGTGTACAATGCTTTCAATGGGAGGTTCTCTGTTTCATGAGAACAACTAAATAACATCCTCTGGGTTCCATTACAGTTTTGTCTAAATATTTCAGCTCCCTTGTCATTACTGATTGTTTCCATTTTAACAAATAAACATGGTTTTTCCCCAATCATTCGACAGTACTCAGATTCCACCCACTGACTTACATTCCCATCCCACACAGATGTTAGTTCACTTCTTGATTCTCAGCAAGAATGTGGACAGATTTTAGTAACAAAATATAATTTTTAAAAAACGATGCAAAACCATATGCTGCAGATGCAGGTTTCCTAGACAGTGTGCTACGAATGGTTTAATTTCCATTTGCAAGGCATGCTGTGGGAAGACTGACTTAGAGCAGTTCTATTGAGATTTTTCTAGGCAGGCAGTGATACATAGCCACTAGAGAGAAGACTGCAAATCTTCCCAGTTGCAGATTGCCCAGCTTTATGACAAATATCTCTGCTTTTGCTGTCAATAAAATATACACGTACTTGTGCAGAGATGAAATCCTGTATTGGCACTTGCATTTTTATTTAGTGATTCATCACCACTCTGGAGTATTGCCTGTAAATTTGTAATATTTCACTGTTGATGTAGAGCCTTAGATTTACTTGCTCTGGTATTTTCGCAGAGGAACAAGATCTCTGACGCTCTCCTATCCATTCTTGCCAGTTACGGTTGTATGTGCAGACCTGCTGTTTACTGCTGTTGGAGCTGTGCTTTCACTGGCTTAGGGCACTTTTCACAATGTCAGACTGAACAAGAAGGACTTGGGGACTGAAGTTTCCCGAGATGATTCTCGGATCAAAAATAAATGTGCTTGAAAAGCCAGCTAGATTTCTGCACTGCCGGCTGAGGGAGTTGGAGGGCTGAGACTGGGCTCTGACTCTGCGAGGGCCGTGCTGCTGCTGTTTGGAGAAAGACTAGTGGAAGATGTTCAGCTGCAGCCTTGGTGGAGGGTGAGAGGTTAGAGTTTGATCTTGAACATTACTTGCTGTCATCAAGTAATGATGATGATAGTTGATAAAGGAGTGAGTGCACACTGCAGGCTTGCATGGCTGACAATAACATAGTCATAAGGAGGACACCTGATACGGTGAAAGGAAGAGGTGAGCCCTGTCATTTGCCCTCAGAAGTAAGTCTGTAATGTTCTGTGGCTTGTATAATGTGCTTGCCTCTCTCCTCTGCCTTTTGGCTTCTGGCCATTAATAACACATTGTGTTTCAGTCTTGATGGCACAAGAGAGTTCTGGTATCAGTGAAACAAATACATTTCCCCTTGTGAGTATGGAAGCTGGCTGTGTCAGGCCAAATACCAGAAGATAATAATATTAAGATGCTGCCCGCCAAATGGGGTATTACAGAAGGAGTGTATTGTGAGTAGGCGTCTGTCCAGCAATAACATGCTGCGCCCCAGTGTGCTGATGACGTAAGGAGGGATAGCAGGCAACAACAGAATGGCCCCATGTGAAACTCCAAGAGATGCTTACGGTGCAGTATGCTGAATAAAATCCAACAGTGATTCCAAGGGAGAAGACAATTTTACAGGTTTAGAGATCACAATAAGGTAATTCTCTCATATATTTCTGTACTTGTGTGAGTGCTAAGTTGAAATTCACAGCCTTCTCCCTCTGGAAAGCCTTCCCTTTTACCTACCTGATTATATGGGCAGCAACCCAGGAGGAGGAAATGCCTTGTGACTTCCACCAGACGACTGGCCCTGTGGGAATTGGGCCCAGGCTTGAAATACCAGTGAAACGTCAGTGTGATAAAATGCACAAATATGCAGAGAGGGCCAAAAAAAATTAAAGTCAGAAAATGCTTAAGGGATTTGCATAATTCCTGACAAAACTACTGATTTATAGGCAGAGTCTGAATTAAATTGACACTTTGCTGAGGATCCTTACAGACTACTGAAGCCCAAATGAAATCCTCAGAAAATATAAATGGTACATAGAGTACCCTGAGGATTTCATGCCTCATGATGAACATGTGGATTTTCATGGGTTAATCTTCACTCTTATTCTGTTCCAATGCAGAAGAATGACTTGGGTGTTTCCAGAGTATAGGTGAGAATACAGCAATTTATCCCCATGCTGCTCTCTGACTGAGTTTAATGGTCCACTTCCAGACTGCATAGGGATGTGCTGTGCAGATACTGGCTAGCCCTTTCTTTCCTTTGGTTGCCATGTTTGCAAGCATAGTGCCAACATGACAGGTATATGTGACGTGTATTTTTGCTGCACATCCACATCCCTAAAAATTTGTGCCTGTCATTAATGAGAGAGATGCTTTAGGCCAAAGGCTTGAGGGAAAAAATATTTGTCCAGAGAAGAGAACTGAAGGAGCAAACAAAATAGGGTGACTGACAGGTTTTTTTCCCCAGAGTGCTTGGGATTATTATGATGTCAGATCTGCATATTATTTATCATGCGTATTCTCATCTGTTGTAGGCAGACAACTCCCTTAGTATTAATGGGAGTTGTGCAATTACAAAGCTGAGAACATGTGTGCAGCAGGACTGGGGCACGATAGGACTGCTGAGGATGCAGTGTCAGTCTCTCATTGGAATGTCTTTATTTTCTTTGGCTTGTCACGGCCTCATACTGGAGGCAGAAGGAGAATGCTGATATAAATCAGTGACTCACTCCTTTACTCTTCAGTGAAAATCCCCCTGAAATCAATGGGAATAGGCCATCATTGTGTGAAACTGTCCCCTCCTGTATGCTTTTTGGGTCATGATACCTTTACTCAGACCGAGTAGTGCCTTTGTCTTCAAGCAATTATGTAGAAATAGTTGGAGTGTTTGAAGAGTGTAGTACTGTTTGTACTGCCATGTACAGACAATCTGGACTCTTGCTTTTATTAAAGATATTTATATTGAGTTAATTTTTTCCCCTACAGAGCTCAACTTCTCCTTTATGTTTCATTCTGTGAAGCCATAATTCAACACTTATGGCAACATAAATCCATATTAAGCTCCAGTATAAGCAGGCATAAATTCCATTGATTTTACTGCCCCGTTTACACAGGACCGTGTTTGGTCTGAGATCTCTTTTGCCTTGGAAATAATTGCAATGCAATAAATTTAGGCTTATAACTCAGCTGTGCAATGAAAGGAGAGAATAGGAATTATAGCAAAATAACATCTAAGTTAAACACAGATAGCTTTGAAAATAAGTAAAATCTGGGATGAAGCCAGTGATGGTATTTTATATGCCTCAATCAGCTTTCATTTAAGTATCTGAAAAACTTTCCATGCATCAATGAAATAAGCCCTCTGATGTCCCTGTAGAGGTAGATGGTATTAGAATATATATGTTGCATTCCCTATTTGATCTTTACCCAGTCAAAAAGCATTTAAATCTATTCATTTTTTTTCATGAAAAGCTGAAGAGGATTTCAGGATTTTGTTCAAAGCAAGTGGAATAGCAGTTCAGTGGATGATCTCTGAGAAAGTTGATCCCATTATAAATACCCATGGTTTTGGGTATGGATTTGTGCTTGCAAATTTCATCCCGCACAAGATTCCGAGCTTTTTACTGTGTGTGTGTGAAATAGCTGATGGAGGAACAAATGCTGCTATTGCACTGAGAGATGTTAGTGAGAGCTCTCAGGAGCAAAGTGTTAGTGGGTCAGTGTGAGCTGGGATGGGTTGGAATCCACAGTCACCTTGTATAGAGTTGAGAATTTGGGTTTGATTGCCTGAAATTGGAACCTGAGCATGACTTCACTGTGGTGTAGCTATTGCATGCAAGTTTCTGTTTGTGTTTGCTGGTGGTTTCAAAAAAAAGAAAACCTTGGCAGCAGTCTCTCCACTGATGATGTTTTTTGTGGTGTTTCGTTGTGCTCCGCAGGGTATAAGGAAGCATATGATTATTTGTACGTTTCAAAGCATCAAATAATCAAATACAGTGCAATCTTAATGTTAACAGTGGTTTCGCAGTTAGGGGATAAAATCACGTAAAGGTTAAAATATAGAGTGTTTGCCTCAGCTTTTTTATGTCAATGTATACTGTAGCTGACCTCTTGAAATTCCGTCTAGTCTTTCCCTTCAGTCCAAGCCAAAATGGGTTGGTTTTTTTCTGATTTTTGACAGACGCTAGTTTCCTGTTTAGGGTGATGTTATCTTCGCATGAGTTTTTGCACATGCTAAAGGCAAATATGCTCTGAGATTATCTGTTCCTGATTCTTTTTTCAAGTTTTAAAAAGTAAGTGTCCATTTGCATGTTTTCAAGCTTGTTGGTGGAGTCAACGTTCATAAATGGTAGATTCCAGCTGCCAGATTTAGATCTCTATCTAGACATCAGCATTCAGATCATGGGAATATTCATGTCTGGGGTTTTGATTCAGAGCAATGCCTCATTTAGAAAGAAAACCAGAAAAATAAGATTTTGATGCAATTCCGCTATACAGACTTCAAAAAAACCCACCACCACAAAACAAAACAAGAAATCCCAACCCAGCAAGCACAAAACCAACTGACGAAAAAATCCCAAAACCCAAACCAACAGGGGGTTTGGGTAATTTCTGGACTTGAGGTTTTTATTGTAAGATGACAGATGAATGTTGTCTGCTTCTCAGAGTCACATGTAGCCTTTGTGAAAAGACAAAATATATGTACAGGGCATGGAGAAAGGTCTCTGAGCCTTTTGTCTGAAGAAGGGAGGACAGAAAAACCTAAGAAAGAGTTATGAAAGATATGGTTAAGATGGACCTGGACTCTTTCATCTATGGCTCCACTTTCTTGCCATCTTTAAACAGCTAGTTGTTTTTTAGGTGCAGTGGTACAGAAACTGGAATCTGGTTTTGGGGCTGAGAACCTCAAAGGTTGTTACTTGTTTAATGGCTGATGCCTTTTCTGAATCATCTTCTCAAGAAGGGTCTGAGCTGGGTTTTCATCTGTGGAATCATGCAGTTTGTGAGCCTGTTTTCCCTTTCCATCAGCTGTTTTGGATAATGAGATTTTCTGGCTTACTACAACAGCAAAGGCACCTGGAAGGGCTGAAAAAGATGGTATAAATGTTATGTGGTTTGATGTGAATTCTAGATAATTTATATCCTGCACAGAAGTAAAGCACAGTTAGAAAGAGTTTGGTTATAGAAAACACTGTGAAATCCATAGCTCAGATGTCTAAGAAAATTCCTGCCAGTTTTGTTTTAGTTACCAGTATAATTTCTGAAAACTTTGCCTTTGAGTTTATACATTCTTCAAGTACTTATGTGGGACATTAGTACTAGTTTGTGACAAGGAAGAATGGAGTTCAGGTTGGAGGGGTTTTGTCTATACATTTTGATATTGCCAGAGAATGCCCAAGAATGAAAACAAGGTGAAAATAGCAAGTACTGAAATAGAATGTGCTGGCACCAATTCATATGTTGAAGATTAGATGACTTGCTGCCTGGTGTCTCCAAGGATGCTGACTTTTTCCCACTGTATCAGGTTTCCTGAGTTCTTAATAAACTACATACCTGATGAACGTTGTGTTCATCAGCCGTCACATTAAATACAGTGGTGCAGCTCCATCATCCACTTTCCACACAGTCTCTGGCAAAACAGAACCTGGCTTTGTTAAGTACCTAGAGATAATCCAAGCAGGAGTTTGCAGGTGATGCTGAGCCAAGTCACTCTCTGTGGACTCCAGGATGGGCAGATGGGAAAGCTGTCTTCTTTCCTTCAGTCATGTTAAAGTATGGTCAAGATGCAAGCCAATACATTGTAATGGTATCTTTCTGTTGTCAGAGGAGCACAGGTCTTCACACCACTTACTCATCAAATTTGAGCCACAACCTATTGCAGAGCTGCTTAACAAACATATCCCAGGATGCTGAACACCTGCAGTGGTAATCTTTATGAATGCTAGTCTTCTTATTCCCAAAGGCTGTGACCTCACATTCTTACTGAGCTCACCAGTTAGAAAAAGAAGGAAAACCTGAGTTGCTCTTTTTTCTCCTTGAATATTAAAGTTACCAGGCTTTGGAGTGAACTGCAGAAGTACTGCTTTATATGACCATCAGAAAAATAGGTAGTAGGGCAGGACACGTTTGAAATATGCTACATCCTTCTTTGCTTTTTTGTTGCTGTGATATTATTTCTCTTCTGCTTTGTTTTTAAATGTCATGAAATGAAATGCAGACTTGCTTTCATGTTCGCACTGTCTTTCTTGGGAAATTCCAGTATCAGATGGATGTGAGAAAGTTTGATCCATGAGCTCTTCAAACGTCTTTCTGTTTTTACAGATATCAATGAGTGTGAAATTGGAGCCCATAACTGCGATAGACATGCCATATGTACAAATACAGCAGGAAGCTTCAAATGTAGCTGCAGCCCTGGCTGGATTGGAAATGGCATCAAGTGCACAGGTGAGAGTCATATGCATTTGTATTTATTTGTAAGGTCAGACCTAGACTGGGTCCTACCAATTCTGAAAAAAACAGTACCACACCTATGAATTGAGAAGGCAAATGGTTATGAAGGTTGTTAATGTTGATTTGACATGATCTGTTGGAGGACAAGTTCTCTGCCATGGTAACTGTGAAATCAGCATTATCTCATGTTTGGCATGTGAGTTGGCGAAACAGACTGGATCAACGAGGGAGACAGCGTGTCTTTGAGGGCAGCTGATGGGAGACAGTGAGAAGTCTCCTGATGCTCCCCATGGGAACAAGATACGGGTCTTAGTTTTGAGAGTGCCCTGCAGCTTCCTCATTCACAGTTACCTTGTTGGGCTGCAAATAAGCTGTGCCCGCTTTTCCACTCATGTGACCCTATATATGTGTGGGTTTTATTATGAAAGATCATTTAAAGTAGACCACCTGTGAGCCATATGCTAGTTAAAGTTTGTGTTCATTATGTGTTGTTTTTAACTAATGCTGCTTTTTTTTTTTTTATTTTTTTATTTTATTATTTTAAAGACCTGGATGAGTGCTCCAATGGAACCCACATGTGCAGCCCACATGCTGACTGCAAGAATACAATGGGCTCTTACCGCTGTCTGTGTAAAGAAGGTTATACTGGGGATGGCTTCACTTGTACAGGTGAGTTTTATTAGGAGCACTGAATGACCTCTGGTGGTCCCTTGCAACCTAAGTTAGTCTACAGTTCAATACACGAAAACAGCTTTTAAGCATTTGAAGTTATTCTTTTAATATGTCATCCTCCATCATCTTCTACTTCACCTAAGTTGCCACAAGTTGGAAGAAATACTGTGTATTATACCTAGTCTAAAGCCGTTACTTTTTTCAGTTGATAAAGTGCAAGTTTTCCTTGAGCTTCTCCTTTAGTTGGAGTCATATAATTTGGCTACTTAGTAGACCAGTCCATTGGCTACCCACCTTAAATAATAGGGCACATGCATTAAAATTGCTTCGTAAAACTGCCTAAGAATGTTTGCTCTTTCCACAAGAGAGTGTGTGGTGTGGGTCCTCTTTTACTGCATCATCCTGAGAGACACTGTCAGGGTGCAGGGGTGCAGTGCTGGCATTTAGGATGATGGAAGTAGCTGCTTCTGAAACCTCATTTTGTAAACAGTAAATGTGATTATAAAACATTGCTAGAGAGACATTTCCCACCCACACTACAGTCTTTTGCTTTCTAGAACAGATTAGCTCATGTAAGCTTAGTCATCAAGAACCCTGATACTACATTAAGGACATCAGTGTTGCTAGTGATGCTACATGAAGGTGACCCTGTTTGGTATAAAGCTCTGGTAGACAGCTGGTGGGCCAGGTTTTCAGCTGGTGCCAATCCACAGCACTCTATCAACTACAGCAGGTTTTTATGGCATCTGAGAATGTGGCTCAGCAGCTTTAAGGCTAAATTTGAATCATTCCAAATTATAAATGGACCCTGGGATTCTGTTTAATTCTCTCTGTCTAATTTACTCTTGAATCTGATTCAGCTTCCTTAGTGGCCTTCATAGCCCAATGCTCTTTGTCAATTTCCCATATGATGATTTCCAGGAGTCTTTAGACTACATCTTTCAAATAGAGTGCTTGCAGAGTAGAACTTTTTTGTTTCAATTTGGTTACTTAATTATTCATGGATTCAAGAGATGGCTGGGACTCAACTAGAGCACTCAAGTGTTCTGTAAGCCCTCTGCAGCATTCCCCAGTAAGTGCTACCTTTGATTTGCTAGCCATGGGCTTTTACAAGCTTGTGAGATTCTGTGAGAGCCAGACTCTGTTGCAAAAAGTAGGGTGGTTTTGTGATGTATAGAACTTCAGCTGGAGAGTAAGAGTCATAATATGTCTGAAGGGCAGTGTAGCCCAGTAGCAAAGCTGTTTTTCTCACCTGCAGTTTAATCTTGATCAAGTTATTTTCACCTCAGTGCCACTTGTCCATGTTTTGTATGTTTGGCATGGAGACCACCTATTACCGTATGTTTGGTCATTTTACAGTAAACCTCTTTTTTCAGTTGCTGCCTCTAGGCTTTGCTGTAATAGAAACAATAACTATAATAAAATTCACATGCTTATTCTGAGTCTAAATTTGACCCTGTGTACTGCCTCCAATTGTTATTAACTGTAGCTACTTTAGGAGTCTGTGCCTCTCTCCAGTTTTCCTTTTGATTAGAAGCAGTATATTCAGCATGCCAGAAATATACCAAGCTGCTACATGTAATAGCCTTTGCACATAACTAGATTGCAGTGTCTTCTGCAAGTGTTCAGGGCTAATGGAATAATTAAAATGCTTGGAACACTGCATGCTTCAGCTGAAGCAAATGTTGGTGAGAAAGTTATGTTTACTGAAAACCTGCAACCTCTCTTCCTTTTACAGACCTTGATGAATGCTCAGAAAACTTGAATCTCTGTGAAAATGGGCAGTGTCTTAATGCCCCTGGAGGATATCGCTGTGAATGTGATATGGGATTTTTGCCAAGTCCGGATGGGAAAGCATGTGAAGGTAATTCTCTGTAAGCTTTAAACAACACTTAGCAAATTCTGCCTCTAATTGTATTTTATGTTTGAAAAATCTTACAATTGGTTGCAGTTGTGCTTGTATTGAGAGCTCCATGAAAATTGTCAATAGTACTTGCTTTTTTTCATTTTATTATGGGCCTCTAGATGTTCATATACCTACTGTATACATAAAATACAGCTTTTTGGAGCCTATCTTATGGTGCATTATTTGTGGGTGATCCAAGTAGCACTGTCAGCTGCTATTTTATCTTGATCATTTGCACCCAGTTCTTCATTTTATTCATAATAGTTGAACAGAAAAAGTTGTTACTTTGCCTTGGCATATATGAAGCTGAAAAAGACTGATTTGGTAGCTAATACAGTGAACATGCTGTGAGGGTTTCTGTAAGATGTAGAAACAGAGTTGGAAAGAAAGAAAGTTTAAAATTCACAGAAAATTTGTATGTCCACCAAAAAAAGGAATAAATCCCATGAGTATTTGTTCAGTTTTGAAAGTCAGTTGTTGGTTAACTGTTTGAAACTCACTCATAAGAGCTTTGCATATGCAAAGATTCACAAAAATCAAATAATAAGCATGTTACCAACATGATTAAGGTCATTATACTTGATTGTAACATTTGAAATCTTCAGTTGATAATGCTGATCAGTTAAGTCAGTCAAGAAGAAGCAGCCATATCATCTGACATAGTAATAACTCTCAGTAACCAGTATTTGATGGAGTTCTTAAGTACATCCCTATAAATAGGATTTGTTCTCCTTGAAAAGTGCATTTTTTTAGTATTCTACCAAGAGAAATGATTTATGAGAGTGAATTTTTGTGTAAACTAAAACAATATTAGATTTCATGAAACAATTTACTTTCAAACCTTTTAGCTAACTTTAAATAGCTTATATAGAGCCTAGCTCCTGTTGCTAAAACAGACTTTCCTTAATTCCTCAGATGTGTACACTAAATGCAGTATTTTAAGGTCCTTTGTAAACACATACTTTTTTTTATTGTATCAAATGGTTGTTCTTTGTGCAGTGCATATGGCATTCAGTAAATACTGAATCAGATGCAATAATTTGGACAAACGGCACAAAAGCGAGCTCTGCTTGCCAAACCTAAGATCTGTCAAATGCTGAAACGTGAAGATGAGCGTCAAGTTCACCTTCGGGCCCAAGCTGTTGTCCAGTTTTCTGCAGATGACTACTGATTTAGAATGAAAGTCGCTTTTTTAAAGCATATCTCCTGCCATGTTTAATTTTGCTACTCGTCAGATTAGCCGACTAATAAGCTCAGTTTGTTTCTGGCATGGCTTGCAGAGATGCTGGAAGGAGCCTTTTGCCCCAAAAGAGGTTATAGATTAGTTTTCTTAGACTCCAAACATAAATCTTGCATGTTATTTTTTTTCTGGTCTTACATGGTGTGCAGAAGCAGTTGACTTCCATATCCATGTTTGCTGAAACTTTTTGCAGTTCTCTGTCTGTATCTTAAAAGGATAAGGTAACCTCATATTTTTCTTCTCCCATTTCTCTATCAGATATTGACGAGTGCTCACTTCCAAACATCTGTGTCTATGGTACTTGTCATAACCTCCCTGGACTTTTCCGATGTGAGTGTGAAGTGGGCTACGAGTTGGACAGAAGCGGTGGTAACTGCACAGGTAAAGATAATTTTGAGCAACATGCTTTATAACTCTCTGTGAATGTCATGGTCAGTTCCTTAGGAAACTCCTTTTAAAATCTGTACAGATCAAACTGGGCATAGGAAAATATGGTCTTCCCTACTACATAACATAGGATTATCCTTCTTGCCTCTTCTATAGTCCTCTTTCACCTTCTTTTTCAACCTCTGATATCCCAATGGCTGAAGAGAAGAATGGGAAAAACAGAGCAGAGAGAATCCCTCTGGCAAAGGTGTGTTGTGCCTTGTAGTTTCCATTCACATTACTGGATGGCAAGCTGTGACCTTGTTGTGTACTTTTTCCTTAGGTATTTTTTTTAGTACTTTATGTGAATTTTAGTTCATAAATTGGTTTTCCAGGAAAAACACTCTTTCTTTTTTTTTTTTTTTTTCTTTCCATGAAATGATGAATTCATCTCAGACTACTGGTCTTCTAAAATGAGTTTGTATTTTTTAGAGCTTTCTGGAGAAAAGTAGTATTTCATAACTCATGGCTTTGTGGTGGCCAGCATATGATATCTGATATGTCATGGTCTGCAATGTCCTTGAATATTTGCTTACCATGTGCTGTTTTTTCTTGCAGATGTTAATGAATGTGCAGATCCCACAACCTGCATTAGTGGCACCTGTATCAATACTGCTGGTAGTTACACCTGTGAGTGTCCTCCTGATTTTGAGCTGAATCCCACCCGTGTTGGATGCGTTGGTAAGGGACCATTTACAAATGTTATTTATAAGTGAAGCTGGACAGAGGGGGTGCAAGG
Organism: Lathamus discolor; assembly: GCF_037157495.1. Classification (NCBI taxonomy): domain Eukaryota; kingdom Metazoa; phylum Chordata; class Aves; order Psittaciformes; family Psittacidae; genus Lathamus; species Lathamus discolor. Next base: position 11,846,087 of record NC_088891.1, read on the forward strand.
CTAACTTCTTAGGAATAATGTTCCAGGTCATGGAAAAGGGCTGGAATATACTCTCCAACTCCCACCCCAATGCCCCTGGTTTAGAAGTTGTAATAGTGCAGTGGGAGTATGTCCAGAGTGATGTAGCATGCCAGCAGTGCCCGGCTGCCAGAGCCAACCCCTTGGGGCTTGTTACAGCTGTCCACAATTTACAGCAGGCATGAGTCAAGTTTAAATTTCAACAAGCTTAAACCAACATCCAGCTGGCCCCAAGATGGCAGGTGAATGGAGCTACGGCACAAAGCCACCCATGCTCTTGGAGCACTGAATGCAGCTTGGCTGGGTGCAGCTTCACAAGCAATGGAAATGTTTTTGTGTTACGCTCCAACTGCTTAGTAATCCCCTGATGTTTTTTGGCTTTTGCTTGTTTAAGAGGGTGTAGGGATGCTCCTCATATTCAAATGTATTTGAAATTCATAACATTTAGTAGATGCTTTCATGGTTGTTAACCTCAAGGAGAGGAGAAAGCAGTGGGTTTCTGGAATCAGAGGGATGTACAAATGTGGGTGAAAGTGTGAATCAGAATAAGAAAAGGCCTGGCTACTGCTCTTGGTCACACTGAAAAATTCCCTGCTTTGTGAGAAGTCCAACAAAGCCAAGGAATGGGCACCACTGTCCTGTCTAAGTGGGAAAAGCTGGGCCCTCCTGGACAGCACAAGTTACTTGCTTTGGCTGTCCTACAAGAAATGAGAGCCATCTGAAGGTATCCCTCATCCTGAGATGATGTGATGTGTTCTCCTCTCTCATGTATTTGTTATTCTGTGCATTCTGAATAGATACACGATCTGGCAATTGTTACCTGGACATTAAAACTCGTGGAGATAACGGCGGCACTTTCTGCAGCAATGAGATTGGAGTAGGTGTATCCAAGGCCTCCTGTTGCTGCTCCCTGGGCAAAGCTTGGGGAGTTCCCTGTGAACACTGCCCACTTGTGAACACAAGTAAGTCAGCTTTCCTGGGTAAACACAACGATACAGTGTGTTTGGAGTTTTTTCTGATTTAGCCAGGTGACTCAAATGCCAGTGTAATCGTTTATTGTGTACATGCAGGGGACAGGTTTCCACCTGTCTTTACCAAAAACTTAATTGGCCTTTTGAAAAGATTATTTAGTCAGAATGTTATTATCACTTCTGAGCAAGTTTGCTGTTACACAAAAAAACCTACATTATGGAATGGAATAGCAGTTGACTTTACAGAGTAAAATCTAATGTTCATATCTGGTCAATTCGTTACTTTACTTTTAAATTACTTGTGATAATCTGATTAAATTTCAAAAATAATTGTGCTGAAAATGTTTCTACTGTTTTAGGTTCATAAATGTATTTTGTTTTCAGCTGAATACAAGGTTCTATGCCCTGGAGGCGAAGGGTTCCGACCAAATCCCATTACGGTTATATTAGAAGGTAATGTTTACATTTTCCTATATTTACACAGCTAAAAATATGAAACTCTTCAGCGAGTGTTGCTTTTCATGGAAAAGCATGAATTAAATATTTGTGGTTTTGTTTGAACAGATATTGATGAATGTCAAGAACTGCCTGGACTTTGCCAAGGAGGAAAATGTATTAATACATTTGGTAGCTTCCAGTGTCAGTGTCCATCAGGATACTATTTGAATGAAGAGACTCGAGTGTGCGATGGTATGTAGCCTTCATTTTACTAGTCTTCTGCTTTCATTCTTAGAAAATGATTACAGATTAATATGCAGAATTAATCTGTCCTTGAAAAGAAACATAACCAGACTAAGCACTGTAAAATTTAATGGTGGGAAAATTGGAACAAGTTGGAGCCTTGCATTGAGAGAGAGAAAATTCCTTCTTGACCATGTTGAAATATGTGCAAATTTGTGTTTAAAATCATCAGATTTTGATCAAAACCAGAAAACCTATCCATTTTTCTTTCAGTAAAATGTAATTTGCTAACCAGCTATAAAAAAAGTAGCTGTTTGGTAATGGGTAGTGAATAAGCAGTCAGATAAGAAGCAAACTTGTCCTATGAGTCTGCTGGGCTGGTTACAGTGTGTCAATGCTTTTTTTCACTGCTTATTTTATCTGCTGCTGATCTTAATATCCAGTTGAAAATACTGTACTGCAAAACATTATCCTTCCACTAGCACAGTCAGTAGTGCATATTTATCACCTTATAACATGTCAGGTTGTATTGGATATAAAACTTTAAGCAACCCATCAAGTCCTTAAATTTCCCATTGTACAGGCTGTCTTCATCCTTCTAGACTATTAATAATGTTAATATAATGCCCATAACGTGCCAGACACTGCAGAAATACAAAGGATTTAGGTCCTAAATTAAGGCTGAAGTGCTTCATGAATATTGTGCTTATGTAGCTCAACAAATGTTAAAGAAAAGCTACCTCTGTATTTTTCCTTAGGGGTGTGTCAAAGGTATTTTAAAATGGTAAAGCTGATGAAATGTTTTTGAACTGATAAGAACTGAGTTTTTTGGGGGCAGTGTTTTCTTTGGGTTTGGTTTCTTGTTTTTTTAACAAAGGTTAAAGTCTCTTGATGAATTAAACATGACATCTTGTGTTGGGAAGGTTGCTCACTTTCCCTGGTCAAACAGACTGTTTTAGCATTACTTATTGAAATGGACACTCTGCAAGGAAGAGTTTTGGTTCTTGTCCAGACTGGGGAATCCAGAATGGATAGGATCCTCAAGTACAATTTTTGTGCAAGAATTGCAAAAACCAAATTGCTGTCTCTGAGACTGCCTAGACATTAGAATTCCCACCTTCACATCAGAGCCAGGTTTTCCATGGCCACCTGTGCCACCACTTCTTTCTCTGTGTGGGCATTGCTCCACCATGACCTCACTCAGAGCCCCTTCAGCTCTCCTCCACCGGTACCTTCCTACCTCAGGCATTAGTGACACATTTTTGTTTTCAGAAGCACAATGAAAAATCTTCCATGGTCACTCACTGCTTTTTATTCTCTTCTAGATGTGAATGAGTGTGATACACCTGGCATCTGTGGACCTGGCACATGTTACAATACTGTTGGGAACTACACTTGCATCTGTCCTCCTGATTACATGCAAGTCAACGGAGGAAACAACTGCATGGGTATGGGCTGTGTGTTTTTTAGAGCTTTATCTTGGTGCTTTGGGCCAGAGCTTTACTGGGAACAAATCTGAGCTATTTCTCTGAATTTAGTTATGCAAGAATTAACTAAACGGCATATCAAGCCTCTTTGATAAATTTCATTAAATAAAACAAGGCTGATCACTTTTAATATGTATTTCAGTACCTCTTCAGAATTTCTCCTTTAAGTTGATGTTTTCCATGTTTATCCCTTCCAAATTTCACTTCAGCTTTAAAAGCTTCTATATGTAAAACACTACTAAAATTACTCAGACCTCACATAATGAAGTCACAAGCTGTGTACAGTTCTTGGGGGGAACCGTGAACTAGCTTGTGTTTTTCAGTGTTGGGTAAAAGGCCAGTATGAAATCCTTTGGGACTGATCAGTGTTACAGCCATGTTGGTTGCTCTTGAATATTTGTGTTGCTAACTTTTTCATACATTTAGAGTAATTTTCTAGGGACAAGCTGTTCTGTAGTATTCTACAGTGCTGCAGCATCTACTTGACAGGGCTTGAAAAAGTACCTGTGTGAAGGAGGCATCTCTTAAACCCTTCATTTTCCATAAGAATTGCTAATGCGTTGGCCTGGGGTTTTCTTCATTTTCACAGATATGAGAAGAAGTCTGTGTTACAGAAATTATTATGCTGACAATCAAACCTGTGATGGTGAGCTGCTTTTTAACATGACCAAGAAAATGTGCTGCTGTTCCTACAACATTGGACGTGCATGGAATAAGCCCTGTGAACAGTGTCCTATCCCGAGCACTGGTACGTTTTTGCATTGCAAAGCCATGGTAACATCGTAATTAATATTAGTGGGTGTAATATTTTTAGAGATGCTTTGTCTTTGTCTGCTCTTGTGTGTCTAAAATGAAGGGATTGATTACTTTTTTGACCTGGAGGTGATCAGCCCCAGTCACGATGAAGGTCTATGTGGAGTGGTTTGTGTTCATGCTGGTGGGCCATGCAAATAATGGTGTCTGCTGTGCCTCAACTACTGATAGCCATGGGTTTACAGAGGTACCTTGGTCTTCTCTGAGAATGGTCTGTGACAAGCAGCTAAATGTTAAAATGTGGGAGATTTGGGGCAAATTGCATGAGCATACAGAACTCCTCCACACTGGGTAAGACCGAAAAGTTCAGCCCAGGACATCCCACCCTGGTACAAGGCAGTTTGCTTCAAGAACAAATTTCCTAGGCACTTATTCAAATAATTTCCAACTTAGGGTTCAGGTTTTTAAAAGTCAGATTTGGACTTGTATGCAAAAACTGTAATGCACAGAGATAAGTATATGCAAACTAAAATCAGCATGTGATCCCAAGCCCTCTACATCTTTTTATTTGCTAATTTCAACAGCCTTTGAATGAGATCCCAAGTGCATACCAACTACATCTCATGGTGAGCCTTGGGGAAGGGTCTGTATACCTCTGCATACCCTGCAGGTGCTGAAGAAGAAGAAGAATTTTCTTGGGCAAAGGATGTAATGAATTTTGACTGTTGATTAATTCTAACTACTATAAGCCCTTCCTTGTTTTCCTGTTGCAGATGAATTCTCCACACTCTGTGGAAGTCAAAGGCCTGGCTTCTTCATTGACATTTATACAGGGTTACCAGTTGGTGAGTTGTAATTTCTGTTTTGAAATAAATTCCATGCTACCTCTGCCCAGGGGAGAGGGAGGTTTGTTTTCCCAATTATATTTTTCATCAGAGGAATAACAACTAAACAGCGTAAGGGAGTTCAGCCCCTCATTTAAGTCTGAGCCTGCGAATGTTCTGCCTAGCTCCTCCTAGCTGGCAGCAGTGACAATTGCTGCTTGTAATCAAGGCAACATAAAGCACCAAAGAAACTGTAATCAGGCCTATATGAGCAGGGCACAGATACTGGGATTAAGAGGTCTAGGAGAAAGGCCAACCAGAATTTGGTCTGAGAGGAATTGGGAGTCTTTCCTTCAAACTAAAGGAGAGATTTAATCTGCCATTTCACATCAGTCCCCCTGTGTATTGGTTTGACACAAAAATCCTTTTTTCTGCTCAGCTGGAGTATTTCTCACATATGTTATTGTGCGTAACATTTGAATCATGAGTAACAAATTGCAAAACAAAAAGAAGGGAGAGAATGAGGAATTCTAAGGCAAGGAGTTGAGTAAATCCCTGATGGGACTCTCTTTTGTTTTTATTCACACAAAAGTGCAAATAAGAAGCAGATAATGTGCTCTGTAACAGAGACAGCATATAGGCAGTAATCAGGTTCTTTAGCATTAAGCTATTGCTGTGATGCAGTGTTGAGCTAGTTAGATGGAAATATTTCTAGTAAAGTGGGGATGTAATTTCTGAAGAAGTTACAGAAATATACAGTATTTATTGTTTACCAGGTCATTTCATAGAAGCAAAGTCTCCCTTCCAGCTCTTAGCATTAGCCCAAATTGTTGCTCAGTCTACTCAAGCTAATTGGGCCATTCATCAGCATCACCAGGGAGATCTTGGATCATGCTAACATGTATAGGTGAAAGCTGCATCTGTAGCAGTTGACATGTGCCAGGAGTGCTGCAGTCAGGAATAAACTGAAGCACCATCCCATAGAGGCCACCAGTCCATCCCAGTGCATGCAGCATTACGGTGGGAATGATGCACACAGAGCTTTACACTGTGCAAATCACAGGTTTTCCCTCCTGCTTTGGGATCTTGGCAGGTCTCACTAGCTGTAGCGAGACTCACCCTGCTGCTTTTGCACAGGAGTTGCTCATGTCCCTTAATTCTGTAGGCACAGGGCATGGGACTGTGGCAATTTTTGCTGAAGGGGAGAGATTTTGGAGAAGTCTCTGAATTCTTTCATATTGTCAGAATATTAAAGATGTGTAACTTAGGGAACAAATAGGCATGACATTTAATTGTAATAGCAGCTGGGCTTTTTCTCTGCCAAAATCTTACTTAACCCAGGTGTACATAGAGCATTGGCAATTTCTGGCTGCCTGGCTTAATCAATCTAATTAATAGCGTGTTGGCAGCACTTCAGATGTTACCTGGCATTGGCAATTTCAAACTGTTACATAAAAATCATAGAATCATAGAATAGTTAGGGCTGGAAAGGACCTTAAGCTCATAGAGTTCCAGCCCCCCTGCCATGGGCAGGGACAGCTCCCACTAAACCATGTCACCCAAATATGAAAGGCTTTTTAAATTAACAACGGTAAAACCGTGCAAAACTGACCCTGACAAGTGTTTGTGTTCAGTTGTGTTCTCCAGTGTTAAACCAAAGACAGTTACATTCTCCCTGTTTGGCTCTTCTCAATAACTCCGCTGTAATACTCAGGAAGATGAGGAGGTTCACCAAGAGCTGTGGGTGGGAGACATGAGGAAGGGCGTGTGCCGCCCTCTGCGTTCCAGTATGACAGGATATATCTTCATTACAGTGAAGAGTCAGAACCTGAGGAAATAGGAAATATCTATATTTCCACAGTTTGGAATGACTCATTGTCTAGTGCAGTTGGGAGCATTCTGATGCTCTCATTATACGTTTAATAATTCTCTTAAAGATAAATGCATAAGGACATACTCTGTAGCAGAAGATTTTGTGAAGTGCTGCTTACAAGTATTTAAAAAACTTTGTTCTTGCAGATATTGATGAATGCAGAGAGATTCCTGGAGTGTGTGAAAATGGGATCTGTATAAACATGGTTGGCAGCTTCAGATGCGAGTGTCCTGTGGGTTTCTTCTACAATGACAAGCTACTGATCTGCGAAGGTAGAGTGCTGAGCTCATTGAGAGAAACAGGATTCCACCAGCTGGCAATTCAGACACTGGCGAATCTGGTATACTTGCAAGTCACCCTTAATGAGGGGAAAATAGTGGTATCAGTGTAACAAGTCTGTGTTAATTCAGACATTTTGAATTCTTTTGCATAGAAAATACCAGATTTTCCATCAGGTATCTAAGGCCTTGAAGGAGCATGAGTCAGCAGTCATGGGAAGAAATACTATTTTTCACATTTGACAGTAAAGCCAGGAAAAGAGATGTAGTCTTGAGTCAGAGCATGAGCACAATTTTTTAATTCCAAGATAATTCTTTCTAATGGAACAAAGATTTCTGTAAATAATATAAACACATGGTACTTTTTTTCCAATTCACCCATTTCCTAACATTGTGTTAGTCAGTTTAATGGAGAAACTGAAGACCGCACTATGCTGTCATACTCTGGAGTGGGTTATGACTACTGACAACATAGATACTGCAGGCAAGACACCGAGAGCTCTGAGTAGAAGCATCTTCTGGATGCTGCTTCTGAGTGAAACAGTTGCATTTCTAAGGAATAAAGTTCTCTTTTTGCAGCAGTTCAAGGAAGGAAAATAGTTCAAAAGTTGTTGTCTACTGGTATCCAAGAGTGATCTTGATTCTCTGTTATGATTAAGGGAAATCCTCATAAGTCTCCAGTGGAGATCTCTGCTTACTTATTCTGATTGCAGTTTTAAGACTGAAATCTGCCCAAGTGAAGTGTTGCAACAGGCCTTTCATGCACCCTCCTTCAGAAAACCATTATATAAGTTCTGTGGAAACAAATGTGGAGCATGTAGGTTTGGGATCATGTAGGTTTGGAAGCATGGAGGTTTGGAAACATGACCAAATACCTGCTTTCATCAATATATTGGTGGTTGGTTGGTTGGTTTTTTTGTTTCCCAAAATTAGAAAGAAATTCCTCCGTCAGGGTAAGGTAATACTCCTACACTAAAACCAAAGTGGTTTGATGTCTTTCTTGTGTCAGCTTACTATAACAATCCAGTTCCCTTTTTGTATTGACAGATATTGATGAATGCCAAAATGGACCAGTGTGTCAGCAAAATGCAGAATGTGTCAACACAGCTGGTAGCTACCGGTGTGATTGTAAACCTGGCTACAGGTTCACATCAACTGGCCGCTGCACTGGTGAGTACTGTGACTGTGTGTGTCTGTGCAAAAAGTAGTAGATTTTAAAAGTCCCGTCAGAAAGATGGTATACCCAATGATCTGGGCTCCAAGAACCCTCCTCATAAAGCCTCTTAGGGCATCCCATAAACATTCTGGTAATTCCCAGAACACTAATGGACCCATCCCACAGAAGCATAAATGACAGTTAATCATCTGAGAAGACGTTTGTCTTCCACTTTATCCATCAACTACAGGCATTTTTCTTTAGCCCACGTAATGTGTAGGGAAAAAAGATGAAATGATTCACTGCCTTTTGACTAAATATTTTCTGACACTTAAAATTCAGCTGTGGTCCTGACAAGGACCTTTCTCTCTATAAATTCTTTGGGTTTTCTTATAATTTGCTGGATGTGTTTTAGTAAATGTTTTGCCACTTGCATTTTTACAAATAACTTGCTGCTTTCTGGGGTTTCTGCTGATAAAGTGGACTTAGCTGCTAGCCCATATGCAGTAAGTGGCTTAAAAAGCTTATTGTTAAACTTTCTAACTTTTACATGGATTTAAACAGCCCCCTGAACATTAGTTTTAAACGCTCACTGAGTGGGACTGCAGTTCTCTAATCTATTTTCTTTCTCTCATGATATCGTAGTCCAGAGAGGCATTCATGTTATCTTGATTACTTGAAGAATTACAGAGATAATAAAGACTGCTGTGGGCCAAGCAGCTGTAAATATTATATATATTTCTGAACAAAATAATAATTACAACGGAAACTGGTAACATTTTCCTTGGGGTTTTGCTTCCAAATACTTGAGTTTTAGGAAGTGTACTTTTCCCTGCAGTACAGTTTTTCATTGTTTCATGTGACCCTTTAGGGAAAAGGGTGTAGGAGCAACTAGAACACTACTATGAGAACTAAAACTTTGTTTTGTTAAGCTATGCAGTGGCACATGTAAATATTCAATATGTTCCTAATGCAATTGTTGTTATGGGTTCGTTACAGCAGTACAGGAAGAGCCAGGGAAGGTTCTGATACGGGTTACAATACTACACATGAATTGGCACGAACAGTAATACTTCCCTGTATTTTGCTCTTATTTTATATTTAGTGAAAATAAAAGTCACACAATTAGAGTTAAAATAAAAGTAGTTGATAAAGTACTTGATCTAGCAAGGGAAGGAAATTCCCAGCCCTCTGCTGAGAGCAGAGTGCTAAGCACCTTGCAGTGCTGAATCAGTCACGTTACTGCATGCAAATTGATCACACTCCAGTAGTTACAACCTATGTAATCAAAACTGATGTATCACAGCCACTAGTACTATGAGTTTATATTACTATCAAAATAGTGTTCTTCTGGTGCTATCTATTGTGGTATAATACTTTTTCATATAAACTCTTTTTTGGCACTTAAGGCAATTCTGACTCCCAAATTTTCTAAAAGTTACTATGTTCTTTGTTTATCTTAACAGAAGTGACTTTTCACTGGGACTTTAATCCATTATTCATTTGCCTACAGAGCGCCAAAGAGAGTTCTAGTATTTCTTTCATCTCTAGCTTTCCTGAGCTGTGATGATTAGGAGTTCTTAAGACAGCATGGTTTCCTTTCTGCCTCCTTTAGACTCTAATTAGCAGCAGTATCATTAATAACATTGGGAGACCGTGGTCCACAGTCAACACCCATCCAAAGTGTGTTACTAGTGGCCTCAGCTGAGGTATAGTAATACTGGCAATAGAGGCCATCTGGATTATCCATGTGCCAAGTAGCATGTAGAGAAGTAGTAAATCTAATCAATTCTAATACATACAGGCTTATGGCAGCACCTCAATTCTAGTATTTTGGAGCTGCAGCAGACAAAATGCCAGGAAGCCTATTGAATCAAAGCAGCTTTTGCTGGCAATGAGGTCAACAGAAATACCTCATTTGATTCATGTTTCTAATTTTTCACAGAGAAAATTGTCCTGGATGCTGCCTGAAAGCATTTGTAGCAGGAAGCAGTCAGCTGTTAAACAAGTGTAATAGATGCCCTGCCATCGTAAGGCAGCATATCACATGCTGGCTGGATAGCTTTCCCCATTTCTCTTGCAGAATCATGCAGTTGAGTGTTTGATGTTGACAAATCATTTTATGAATCCATATAGCAGTAACTCTTCTTGCTGTTTGATCCTGTTTACAGGATCATCACATTTCATGGGGCATGGATGCTACAACATGTGTATACATGTACCCATTTTATCTCTGCACAACGAGTAGATAATCTACAATGCATTTTATCTCTCTGTAAGCTTAATAAGAAAAGTGTGGCATTCATCTCCCTTTCTGTTTTGTATGATTTCTGTGAGGTAATCAAGTAATTTCTGCTATAATCAAATGTAGCTGAAGGCAAGAATTTGCTTTCGTGAGAAGGATGCAAACTATGATTTGCATGTGGCTTTCTTACCTACTGCAATGTAGAGCACTCAGAAATCTTCATGCCACTAATTCTATTTTTGAAACCCATGGTAATGCACTTTCCCTCAAGTAAGAATTTGGTTTTGGTAAATACAATTTATATGCTAAATTTCTTTCAGCCTCACAAATATAAAAGACAATTTACAGGCAAATAACCCCTTTTCTGGTATTAACTTAGTAATGCTTTTGTAAATTAAAAATACTATTTTAAATTAGGCCTGTGCACTGATTCTGTCATGGTTATTGTTCATACATCTTTCCAGCCCTGCAGTTTAGAGACCTTAACTTCCACTGTGCCTCTTCTTTTTCAGATCGGAATGAATGTCAAGAAATTCCCAATATCTGCAGCCACGGGCAGTGTATTGACACTGTTGGAAGTTTCTACTGCATTTGTCACAATGGTTTCAAGACCAATGATGACAGAACAATGTGTATAGGCAAGTATATCAAATTAGGCTGTACTTAGGCTTCCCTTAAGATAGTTACTAAGTCTAGCCTCTCTGTCATAAGGAGTTGGATTGCAAGAACTGAGATTGTGAGCCATTTACTACCAGCAAAGGTATGGAAACACCAATAGGTGGCAATTAAGAGATGATAGGAAACTGATAGTGAATGAAGAATATCTCATCACAGTGGAGTGAACCTTTAAAAATACATCTCCTGTCAGATGAACAGCTAATGCTTTTGCTTTTCAGGAAAATGTTCCATTCTTCAAATTTTCTGAGCCATCTTGTCACAATTATTCCTTTAGGCAAAAAATTTAATAGATGAATATTGCAATGCAGCAATTGTATATAGCCTACTTGTTAACAGAGTAAGTGAAAGATTTCTTGCCAGAAAAGTGCCCTTTTCAGAAACAGTCGTCTTTATAAAGGAGATTCTCTATTTAACCTATTCACAGCTGTTAGCGTAGTGTCTGTTGTCTGAGCAAGATGAGATTTCAGAATGTTTGTTGTTAAAGATAGCTTAGACTTACTTTGGGAAGGGCTAGAGAGGAGCTAAAGTTCGATAAATGACTGTTGGACCCTTGATTATTTTTTTAGATGTTAATAGCAAGTGTGCAAAACCTATGTAAAATCTCAGGGAAATAAGTGTTTCTCCCTTCGGTGTTGGCAGTGGGATAGCTACAGGCTTTCCTTTCTTTGTCAGTAATTAAAATTCTTGCTGCTTTTTTTTTTTCTCCTTTGTAGATATTAATGAGTGTGAAAGGGATGCCTGTGGCAATGGAACCTGCAGAAACACCATTGGCTCTTTCAACTGCCGCTGCAACTTAGGTTTCATCCTCTCACACAACAATGACTGCATAGGTAAGGAGTGCTGGCTGAGACCAGTTACCTGTTTCTAAGACTTTCTGCTTCTAATGAAAGTACCACTAGTGACATCTTCTCTACTAAGGATCGCAGCTTACAGTCTGCAGGATTTAAAGGCAAAAAATTATTTCTTCAGTCTGAGAAGGCATCTTTGATTATTCACTGCTCACTTTCTGTAGCCATTTAAATGTGTACATGTGATATATGCAATTCCTTTTTTTACTATTGCTTTGGCAGTTTTACAACATAGACCAGCAGAGATTTTTTTAACCCTCACTTGCTTTTGAAACGGGATTATTTATGTATTATCAGCTACTGTGCCGATATAGTCAAAACAGAAATCTCACCTACCGAATTTCACTTGCTGCAGGTTTCTTATATATCTTTCAACCGTATCTTTCTCAGATGTCGACGAATGTGCAAGTGGAAATGGAATGCTCTGCAGGAACGGTCAGTGCGTGAATACAATCGGATCCTTCCAATGTCTTTGCAATGATGGCTATGAGGTGGCTCTGGATGGAAGGACTTGTATTGGTGAGTGCTTTCTTTTAAGGGTAGAAAGTGCAGGAAACCTTATGGATATGTTCTTAGTAAAACAGAAGAAGAGGTCAGAGAGAACTGTCACACTGTCATCATTGTACCTAGCGGAAGAAAACAGTGACTATAGAATGAGAAAAGGAGTCTTCTGCTCCTTAGAAGTTAACAGCTATTATCTCAAATTAACTTTCTTTTTTTTTAGACGTCAATGAGTGTGCACTGGATCCTGGAAAATGCTCACCAGGCACATGTCAGAACTTGGATGGGTCATTCAGATGTATCTGTCCTCCCGGATATGTTCTTCAGAATGACAAATGCGAAGGTATGTACAGAACAATCCTCCTGTCCTTTCCCTAGCTACTTGCAGTTGTTGCCACTTTCCTCTGCATCTAAACGTAAATAATGTCTTTTGTGGCAGTGTACAGGACTGAACTGTAGCCACTAATTAGTCACTTACTTCCCAGAAAAAGTCTCTCCAATTTTTATTTGAACCAGAACTATGCTATTTGAGCCCAAGAAAAATCTAATCCCAGATTTTTTGGTTGATGATACATTGCTGAGGTTTGCCAACTGCGTGAGGGTTTGAAAACTAACCCTAGATTTTGCACCTGGATTTCTTGTTCCTCTCTCTGTCTGTTCCTTTTTGTTTTGACTTTTCTGTTTGTCAAATATGTTAGATATCAGTGATGATGTAAGGTTACATTTTATGTAGTACAGCTGCCAGTGTAAACATTTTATTTCTCATCTCTTTAATTACTTTTCTTATAGACATTGATGAGTGTGTGGAACAGCCGGAAATTTGTGCCCTGGGCACATGCAGTAACACTCCAGGCAGTTTCAAATGTCTGTGTCCAGAAGGCTTTGTGTTGTCTTCCACGGGAAGGCGATGCCAAGGTAAGTTCATTCCTATTTTCTGGCATTTGAAAATTTGTTTGCTGTTTTATAAAAGCCTTATTAGCTGTCTGTTTCTAATATAACAGGAGACTCTGGACTCAAAACAGTGTTTTTCACAAGGAAAACATGATAATTCTTTAGTTGGGGCCAGGTTCTGTCTTGCCCTAACATCTGTTAGTCATTAAAGAGAACATTGCTATAAAATGGGTGAAGATAATGTTAAATACGCCAGGTTAAGTGAGGAAATTGTGTTGCCCTTCAGCGCTTTCTTGCACCACTGAAAGAAATGTTGAGGCTACTCAAACTCTGTATAGAGCTGACAGGTCTGACATGGAGGTGGACCACAAACACAGGCAGGAGACTACTGCAGTGCACTGCTAAAGGCAGCATTTCCAGGAATAAGGCTGTTCTTAGCACTTATCATTCACCATAACACTTGTTATATGCCATTCCTCTCCACAAGTGTGTGGCTGGAAAAAAAAGATCAATGGAAAAAATTTGCAAACAGTATTGTGTGGACAATAAGTGCTCATCTGCTTAGAAAAGTCTGAAGCTCACTTTGGCTTCTAGATTACCACATAGACTGTTCAGAGTCTAAACATGGGCACTAAGACAGAGATCAGATGCTAGAAGCCGAATATGTTGTAATGAAAATCCACAGGTTAGTTTATTTTGTGGATAAAGAATAAGCATAGCAAATTATGGAGTTATTTTAAAGACTTTGGAAATTATTAAATAGATACATCATTAAATGTCCTATACACAGTGTGCACAGTGGGAACCACTGATGAGTAAGACCTTTATAAGGACCTCTGTAGTTATGCTTGGCACAGAACAGTGATGCTTGTTGACACCGTAGTGAGTTCTTTACTTCACAGTGGGCTAAATGAAACTGTGGTTTTGGTAAAAATGAATCCAACCTGCAGTAAACGTTCATCCAAGTCTCCAAACCACCATGCAGTTTGGCACAGTTACTTCACTCAACTTCAAGAAAGCAGCATGGCTGTTTTAGCTGTGCTTTTGTAGCTTGTATAAATGAGGTTTCTTCAGTTTGAGGGTGGTGTTTTCTTCAGGTAAGGAAAAAAAAAGTCACAAAATACCCCCTCAAGAAACAAAATCATAAAAAAGAATGCAGCGTGATCTTTTCCTTTATGAAAACAGACTTTTGTTTACACGTAGTGTCAGAGGAAAATGCATACTTGGGTGTATGAACTGTAAGTGGGCTTCTCCCCATCCCCTGGAGAAGACTGGTTGTTTTCTTGGTTTGGGTTTTTTTTTTTTCCAAGTATCTCAAGCCAAACCAAGTTTTGTTTAGAACTTCAATTACCTCGTACTTCTGTAGAATCTGGACATTGCCCAGTATTGATGCTGCATCCGGAAAACTGGATGAGCAGCTGCTTCCACAACTGCCCTGTTGCTGTTCCCCTGCCAACACAGGCAGCTGCCAGCTCTTTGCCTGCTGGATGCTTGTGGTCTGTGATCTAAGCTCTGCTCCAGCATCCTGGTTACCCAGCTTAAGGAAGTAAAATATAGTGCCACTGGGCCAGTTTTCTTTGTGTGCGCCTCAGGGAAGAATGAGGAAGGAAAAAATCTATTGAGAATTGCTTCTTGTTTTAACACTACACAGTATTAACATTGCAAGTTGATTAAAACCTCTTGACTCAAGTGATTCTTACTAATAATGAAATATAAATAAAGCCAATATTCAGCTTTTACAAAGAGGAGTGAGGTGAAGAGAGGGGAGTACAGCCCTTCCATCTCTGTTAGAAAAAACAGAGAAAAACTCGTCCTTTTCCATGACTTTTCCATTGCTTTCCCTTTCTGAGGTAGGAAGTTCCTCTCTGTCTCCAGATCTTCTCCAGTCAGGGACAATAATGCTCTGTCCTGATGGACTCAGGTGGAAGCTGGGTGTTTGGGGAGGAGGGAGGAGTGTCCTGTAATTTTGCAGTTAACATCTCTAAGCAAAAACTGCCAAAGTCACCCTAACTGTTCCTAACAAGTTTTTCTCTGTGCAGATCTGAGAGTGAGTTACTGCTTTACCAAATTTGAAGACGGAAAATGTTCTGTGCCGAAGTCTCGAAACCACTCCAAACAAGAGTGTTGCTGTGCCTTAAAGGGACAGGGATGGGGAGATCCCTGTGAACTCTGCCCAGAGGAAGCAGATGGTGCGTTATTGACTAGGCTGCCTTACTGTCATAAGAGCCTCTCAGAACTGAAAGAAGATTGGGTTTCTTATAAGAAGGAATTAGGAAAAATAACTTTGTAAAGGTGTTTAACAATTGTCATCTGTAAAGTAGAGGCCACTGCAGTCTCAAAAAACATGTTCCTTGCATTGTCCAGTCTCAGGTCTATTCCTTGTTTGCTTGTAGGTTTGTTAGTGTGATTAGGAGCTGAGTATTTTGCTCTGGAGGTGTCACATACAGAAAGCGGAAAGTAGTAAGTAGGTCCTTGATAGGCTGTGGGTGGAAATACCTGCAAGACACAAATGGAATTCATCTAGTTACAAATCAGTGTAGGGAGGGGTACCAGAAACATGAAATCTAATGTAAAAAAAAAAAAAAAAAAAAGCAGTCAAACTACATCCATATCTGAATCTCCCTGTTACATTTGTGACTACATTTTGTTATTAAGAAACCCTAAATTGGCAATCTTATCAATATGAATGATTTGCAAAAATAGCAGAGAGTGACAAAACAAAGGCCTTGATGAAGGAAAGTCTCCCTAGGCTGTTGGTAAAGAGATACTTTCCTGTGTTAGTACTCTTTGTAAGACTGAGTAACTAGGCACTAAGCAAGTCAACAGACCTTTGTACCATCATGGTGCAATTTGCTGAATGGACTTTAATTCATGCTGACGGTTGTGGTTAACAGCATTACTGGTTTCAGCAATACATTAATGCAGTCAATTTAATTAATAAGTAGATGTAGCTGTTCTGCAGACAATCCTTACAAAAGCCAAGAGAAAGAAAGAGAATCAGATGTGCCAGTTGCAATATTTCTCCTATGCTTATTGCTTGTGCATGTTTCATTTCGTTGCCCTGGAGCAAGTCAGTTGCAAAAGCATTTCCTTGAAGTATCGGCACCTATATTTTTTATAGTCCAAACTGTTCTCAAAGGATGATGTCAAGGTCATTTTTTTTTCATCTTTTAGTAAAGAAATAGCTTTAAATTGTCTGAGTCTGGGAAATTTATGTCTTGGCAAGTCATGGGCAGTGGAATTATTTCTTGAAAAAAACTAAAATACACAGTTGTTATCTCACATATGTTCTCCATCAAGTGCTGTCTGGGTGCAGGCTGGTAAGCTCAAGCACATTTGCCACCTGAAGGCTTGAGCAGCAGGCAGGTCCCCACTCAGAGCCTAGAAGTGTGTGACACTTTCAGTGCAGGTGTGTGTCTACATTTAGTTCTATTTTGTTCTGCCTCAGCAAAGATCAGCTAATGTATTTCAACTAAAGAGAGTGTAATGTTATGTTTATGGCTGCATTGTAATGCTGCACTGTAAAAAAATATCCCTGTTGCCTTTTGGTCCAGCAGAGTGGAAATTTAGGATTTCTTATTTGTTCTAGTGTCAAGAATATAGCAGGTGATTTGCACAGGTAAGGAAGTACGTGCTTTCTGCAACAAAACATAAAGAATGTCTTGTTCTCGAAAGACTTATGTCATCTTTAAATCTTCAAAAACCACACAGAAAATCTTTTGGATTGGGAAATAGAGTGGTGACTTCACTCTAAGCTAAACCTAGAAATTCTACTTTCAGCCTACCTATAGTAAAATTTATTAGTTATTCTAGAAGTAGAGATTGGCATGCTTTAAGGAGCTACTAACTGGTGACTACTGTAAGTTTATATGTTTACATCCCATCTGTCAGGACTTGAACATGAGGAGGATGAATTGGTATCAGTGGTTACTTGTGTAGCTCATGAATAGTTCTGATCACCAAGATATGGTTTGATATTTTAATTTTTTTTGTAACAGAGGCATTCAGACAGATTTGTCCATTTGGAATTGGCATCCTCGTTGGACCTGGTGATGCAAGACTAGGTAAGTGCTTGAGCTGTGCAATGCTGTTGCATCAGTATGCTATTTTCTACCCATAAGCCATTCTCCATTTTAGTTGAGAATAACACCTCTGCAGCTATTTCCAGAAGCCATGAACTGTGGAAACTCATATATGCTCTTTCTTTTTTTTTTTCCAATTATTCATACCAATTTTTAATTCAATCTTGACTATCTCAGCTCTCATAAATTAAACTTCTTTTAGAGTAGTATATTTGGCACTTTGTGCTGAGCAGACTTGCTAGGAAATTTATGTAGGATCTAGAGAATGATCACATAGCGTACCTGTCTTTTCTTTATACAATCTGTGTAGCCTGTTTACAGTAAATGGTTTTAATCCTCCAGAAGTGCAAACCACAGTTTCCCAGATCCCTTCAGTACATTCTGTTCTCTCCCAAGACAAACAGCACTTCAGCCGTATTGGCAAAAGCTTTCATTTAAGGAGCACTGGATGACTACTGCTTTTCATATCTACTCCTCTCCCTGTAACCTCATTTGGAGAGGTTTTTTTATCTGACATTTAAAATCAGTTTCTTTTCTGCGTATTGAAAGCTGGCCTGCAAGGCAGATTCTGTGTCCTAAACCTAATACATCAGAATTCAAATAGTAGGGTTTTTTTTTGTGATCTCGGGAACATTTCTCACCAGAACAACACTTGTTCTTTGCAAAAAGTCTAAAAGCACACAAAATCAGTTGCACTTACTGTGTCATTTGTATTTCTGGTTAAGATGTGGACGAGTGCCTTGATCCAGATAACTGTAGATTTGGTCAGTGTATCAACACAGATGGGTCTTTCCGCTGTGAATGTCCATATGGTTACATCCTACAAGGAGCTCAGTGTGTAGGTAAGTATAGCTGTTCATCTTCCATTTTAAAGTATCTCCTGAATGCTAAACATGGAGTAAGGAGCAGTGGGGTTACATTACTCCAGTGCTGTGGAGTCTCCATCACTGCTGGTGCTTAAAACATGACAGGGCAGGGCCTGAGTAATCTGTTCCAAAGTGGTCCTGCTCTGGCTGAGATTTTGACCCAGCTAACCTCTAGCAATCCCAAATTATGCTGAGTCTGTGACTAATTCAGTACTTAGATGAGTTCTTGGATTTTCTATTTTCCTGGTTGTACATCAGCAGAATAGATTTATACCTTTCTGTTTGAGTATAACCATGTATTCTTGCCTCGATCTAACTGCTTGCAGATACTGATGAATGTGCTGTCGGAAACCCATGTGGAAACGGAACTTGCAGGAATGTGGTGGGAGGTTTTGAATGCACCTGTGTTGAGGGATTTGAGCCTGGACCAATGATGACTTGTGAAGGTGAGACTCCCATGTGTTAAAGGACTGTTGTTGTAGTGGTGTGCTGAAACACTCTCTTGATTTCAGAAACAATTGAGAGGGAAAAACAGCTTAAAAAGAAAAATATGGACATTTGAAACAATACATCTTTATCTGAAATAGAAAAATAGATTTCTCCTTCCTGTATCCATCTTAAGCTGTGGTTCCTTTTTCTATCTGGAGATTGGGTGTACAGGATTTCAGGTAGTATCTGCTAAGGGACTGCCCGGAGAGGAGCATGCTGGGATATGGTCTCTCCAGAACAGTCCCCAAAAATGCAGCTTATTGTGTGTGTGTTTTTTGCTCACCTCCTGGATGACCTTTGAGGGTAGAGAGTGATGGTGAAAATAGAAAATGGGCTTCTCGGGTTCGTTAGGAAAGAAACAGGAAACAAACTAGAAAATACAAATACAGTGCTAGACAATTACCACAGCACCCTATGGTTGAATATTTTTTACACTTTGTTCTCTCATTTCAAAAATAAAAATTTAAAAATGCACAAAGAAGAGGAGGAGTAACGAAGATCGGAGAATTTTTCAGTGTGGAAAATATGGTTGAAGAGATATATGATTTAAATTTATAAAGCCACAGGTGGTAAAGGTACCAGAAATAGAGGGAACATGTTAGACAAACCAAAGCAAACGTTTTTATATTCATAGTACTTACAGAAGTTGTGGAACTCTTTGCTGCAGAATATTAGTGAGGCCACAAGTATAAATTGACCCAGAAAGAGATTGTACAAATTTGTGTGGGAATCCATCAGTGGAAATTAAACTTGATAGTTTGGTTGTGGCTTTTGGCTGTGCAAGTCCTTAAACTGAGAGGCTTTATCAGGGGAGAGATCTTTGCATACATGGTATGGAGCTTTTTTAATACTCGTCTCCTGTTGCAACCAGGGAGAGGAGAATGTCCTAGGACATTCTGACACTCTTCTCTGACCTGACACAGCTGTTCTTTAATTATCTGCCACAATCTATTTGTTTGCAAGCCCATACAAAGGAATGCTTCTACTTTTGCATCAGCTTGTGTTAGTTTTATATTCGGTTAGAGCTTCATTCACTTCCCTGTGGAATTTGGGTAAAAGCTCAAATTGCAGGGGAGGAGTTAGCAGAGTGCATAAACATCATTATGTAGCAGTAATTGCTCAAGTAGCTCAGAGCGTATGTAAATGGACTTCAAAATAATGTTTCTAGTAAGGCTATTGTTTTATGGAATTCAGTTTATGAAGAAGCTGAGTTAATGTATCTAGAATTTAAAAATAACCAGTCATAAAGCCAGAGACGAGATGTGGAAAAGATGCAGTTTGAACTGAAGAGACTTTTCTGGCAGCATGGATCCAGAAATTATTTCCATTGGCTCCTTGCCTTTGAAGATATTGAAACTTCAAGTAGCTGTGCAAGCATCCTGGCATACCTAGTACCTGCTCCTCTGCAGAAATCCGCAAGGAACACAACCATGGGTCCCCAGCTATTAAAATGTAGCCCTCACTAAACCAGGATCTGTGGAATTGCCCATATGGGAAGCCTGTGCGCTCAAGTCTGCTGAGTTCTACAAAAGCGTGTTTCACTTCCCCCATGGTCTTTGTCTCTCCAAATCCAGATGTCAACGAGTGCATTCAGAACCCTCTGCTCTGCGCTTTCCGCTGCGTGAACACTTTTGGATCCTACGAATGCAAGTGCCCCGCGGGGTACGTTCTGCGCGAGGACCGGAGAATGTGCAGAGGTAAAGCTCCTACCAGACTCTCACAGTTAGAGATAATGATTTCAAGTTCCTGCAGGGGTAGGTCTCTGACTCACTACACTTTTGGGCCAGAGTTTCAATCCCAGGAAGTAACTGAGTCAGAAAGAATTTGGGATGAAATTCTATGGTTTGCATTATGCAGTTGATTGTATTAGCCCTGTCCTGCCCATAAATTTATACATCTGCATAAAATGAGGTCATATCAGATGATACAGTTTTGTTTTGCACTGAAAATGGGCATTTGGGAGAAATTGATTTGCTCTAGGGTAGGATATCTTATGATTAGTTTAACACAATAAAAGCGTGTATAGAGTTTATGATGGAGATTCCAAAGTCAGAATTTACTGCTGTGAATTTCCAGGATCATCCCTCTGTATAATGAAGTTTAAACCTTGTGTTTTAGATCAGAATGAGTGTGAAGAAGGAATTCATGACTGTGACTCAAAACAGATGGAGTGCAAAAACCTAATTGGCACCTATATGTGTATCTGTGGACCAGGTTATCAGCGCAGACCAGATGGGGAAGGCTGTATAGGTAAGTGACACTGAAGTGTTGAAGCTCTTGAAACACACAGTTCCTCAGCAGAGCTGAAGATTTTGAATTTAACAAAGTGTTAAGGAACTCAGGGGAAGAATTACGCAACTACCAGTGTAATGGATCTACTGGTGCTTCATACATGCCTTGCTTTGCTGTTCAGGTGTGCACATGTGTGCAGTAGGTAGAAAATCTGGATGTAGCTGTCTTTACAGTCAGTTTGTGTTGCTGCTGAGTTGCTTGGAATGAAGGAAGCAGAGAAATCAGCCCCTTGCTGTAAGCTTGTTTGAATGAGAGTAGAACAGAATTGTTTTTAAACTTCGGATGGCATTCAGCAGTGCAGCTGTAACTATGAAAAATTTTGAGAACCAGTGAGGAATATATTTCAGAGAAAAGGTAGTAACAAGATGGTCAAAAGAAGTAACAAGATGGTCATCTTGCTTCTGAAAATTGAATACAAGACTTTTTCTTTGGGAAAAAAAAAAAAAGAAAAAAAGAAAAATTATGCAGGTTTAACCAGGCAGAAAGCACAGCTCCATACAAACCTCTCTCACCTGTATGAATCCAGTAATGGACTTGATTTTTGTCATATAATTTCAAAAACACAGATGAGAACGAATGTCAGACCAAACCTGGCATCTGTGAGAATGGCCGTTGTGTGAACACAGTGGGAAGTTACAGATGCGAATGCAACGAGGGATTCACTGCCAGTGATACCCAGAACGAATGCCTTGGTAAGTCACACAGTGACACCCTAATGAGCTATCACTTTGATAGCAGAAATTGTGGTTGAAATTGGATTTAGAACTGCATAGTGAGTAAACATGCTCTTGAATTTACATGCTTTTAGGAAGGAGCCTTTGTAAGTAGGTGCCCTCTGCAAGTTCATTCTTCCCGTGCTAACCGTGTGCCTGCTTCAGTCAGCCTGCTTGTGTTGATTTGCTGTGAAAGCTGTCGATGGTTTCAGTCAGCCGGGAATTGCTCTTCCTTGTCTTTGGTCCTGATTTTAAGCCAGTCCTTTTCCTCTGGTCTTGAACAGAAACATATCTTTATAAGCATAATGTAACTTGTCTCCCACTTTTCGTTAAATTTCCTATCTTCTTTGTTTCCCTTAGACATCGTGCTCTCTTTCTTACTGCTAGTAGTCTTTCACTCTCAGTTCCACAGTCCCAGGGTGAAGTATGCCCTTTCTTTTATATTTCTGACTAAATTCCTAATATCTCATGACCCTTTGGAGGTTGTCATCATTAGGATTCTCCGTGATGCATAATTTGTTTTCCAGACAACAGGGAGGGCTACTGCTTCACTGAAGTCTTACAAAGTATGTGTCAAATCGGATCAAGCAACAGGAACTCTGTCACCAAGTCTGAATGCTGCTGTGATGGTGGCCGAGGCTGGGGGCAGAACTGTGAGGTCTGCCCCTTCCCAGGCACTGTGGCCTTCAAGAAGCTTTGCCCTCATGGCCGAGGATACATGTCTAATGGAGCAGGTACTGACTTTTGTGTTAGCGGCTCTCTTACACAAGTCCAAATTAGGTAATAAGTTATAAACTTTCTTTCTGCATATTTGCACACTATGAGGTCCTAAATGTTTTGGATTATCAGTTGAAATTTTCTGAGAGTTTTCACGTTGAGAAAGTACAGTCCTTTGGGAGGAGGGTACACAGCCAAAGGCCCTGGATGACAAAGCATCCATCCCAACTCAGCAGATACTTTGAATGCCAGTTGATTGACATGAACTTGAATGGGAATTTGCATTCTCACATTCAAGTATGTTGTAGGTACAGATTAAAAGCTCTTTCTGTATATGATAGCAAAGTGATGTTTGATTGACGACAGCTAGCACGTGATCAGCTCCAGCTGTTCACTTCCACTTAAGGCTTGTTCATTTCATTTGAAAGTTAGATTAATGCTATTTTCCCACGTAGTATTTCTCCTGAATCTCTGCAGTATTTAATTATTTAATGTAATATTTTAATTTTATGTAGAGTGTGGGGTTTTTTGTGTCAGGTCACAGCAATCTATTGACACTGTATAAAATCAGTTCTTGTTCCATTGTGAACTAACCCTCATTTCCTTGCAGATATTGATGAGTGCAAGGTTATTCATGATGTCTGCCGTAATGGAGAATGCATCAATGAGAGGGGATCTTACCATTGTCGTTGCAACCTTGGCTATACTACAGATATAACTGGCACTCTTTGCATAGGTAGGTTTTTCATTATGGTGTATGTGTATAAAGTTTATTACCAAGAGATGATTTGAAGAAGGAAATACAGAGCTTTTGAAAAAACAGAAAATGAAATGTCATTCATTAGAAAGCTTTGGCAATTTTTATTTCCTTCTGTTATCTCCTGAGCATTTTGAAAAACATTATCACAACTATTGGTTATCAGCACTGAAGTATCTGGTTTTGCTTCTTCTAGATCTGAATGAATGCAACGAGTCCCCCAAACCTTGCAATTTCATCTGTAAAAACACAGAGGGGAGCTTCCAGTGTTCATGTCCAAAAGGGTACATCCTGCAAGAAGATGGGAGAAGCTGCAAAGGTAAAAATCAAGAAAATAATTTACTGCAGAAACTCTGTGCTTCACAGGCAAATGCCAATCCAAGGACATTTAAATGATGTAAATCTGTTTTCTTGATTCCACTGTCTTTATTTCCACTAAAGACAGTGGAATTGGCCTGCACAGGATGGAACCGATGTTTCACTTAGTTCTTTGATAATCTGGATGAGCAACAGATCCACAGGCATTTTTGCAGGCTGATGGCAGCTGATCTTAAAAGGCTTTGTAACCAGTAGTATAAGTGATTGATCTTATTTTGGTAAGCATGTCGGTTTAAGTTCTGTTTTTCAGCGATACATGTATCCTAATATATGCAAAGATAAGCATGGTTTGCAGTGCATTGTCCAGCATCAACAGAGTTTTAACCTACCACCTCTGCAGCATGCTGAATAAAGGACACCAGTGCAGGGAGGGATTTTGAAATGTTCATTATAATTTAATTTATTTATTTTTCTTGGTAGCAAAGATCTGACTGAAACCGCACAAATTAGAGCAGCAATTCTGATTTTAGCATGGAAAATTCTTTTGGGGTAATAGCATGCTTCGGTGCAATACTGTTTTGCAATCTGCCACTGCTTCTCATGAAGATGGTGATTTCCCATTTATTGACTACAGTAAGAGCAAACATATGTAACAGCATCTTTCAGCGAGATGAGAGCAGTGTGCGTAATCCACCGTTAGCATGGACACTAGCGTAGCTCCAAAGTCCCATCCATTACATGTGGGGCTTCATGTGAGAGGAACCGGAAGCCACTGTAGAAAGTGAGATGTAGATTCAAAAGGCTTTATTTGAATCGGTTTTTTTTATATTCAATTATTTGTCTCCAAGTCCAGCTGAACTCTCAGATCCTCCACAGGGAACATAAGTTAAAGATGTTTTCTTGGATATTTTAGATCTTGATGAATGTGCAACAAAGCAGCACAACTGCCAGTTCCTTTGCGTCAACACTATTGGTGGTTTCACTTGTAAATGTCCTCCTGGATTCACTCAGCACCATACAGCCTGCATTGGTAAGTGACGTGGAATGTAGACACATATTTGGGATTTGTAACTGACTCTTGCTCCAGAAGCAAAGTAGCAGGGAGGTGAAATTGGCTTCCTGAGAAACCAAATGGAAACACAGGCCAAGTTCTGATCCCAGTCCCACCAGAGCAGAAGATGCAAAGTGGCCCTCCCTCCATAATGGTAACATAAGCGCTCCTTCTGTAGTGCAAAGTGAAAAATGGAGACAGCTACGTTACTGGTGTTGCTTAACCTCTTGTCACAGACTGTTCATTGTTGGCATTGCTAAATGATCGTCTTCACAACAAGGAATAAAAAATAACACCGAGGCTTTTGTTTCCTTCAGATAATAATGAGTGTGCTACTGAGATCAATTTATGTGGGGCGAAGGGCATTTGCCAGAATACACCAGGAAGTTTTGTTTGTGAGTGTCAACGTGGCTTCTCACTCGATCAAACTGGGCTTAGCTGTGAAGGTAGGTACAACACACAGTGCATTTAACTTGGCCTTCTCTTGCTTTCCATCATGTTCTCCCAGCTGTACAGTCATCCAAGGAGAGACCAATGGAATAAGCACCAAAACCTACGGAGTTAAGCATGTATAGACTGAAAGGGAGTGGGGTATGGAAATTTAGCAACAAGGTGGTATTTCTCTCCATGGGCCTCGAAAAACAGATATATTGCAGCTAAAGATTTGGGCAGATATTTTTTGAAGAGACTTCGGTTTAGCCTGGAATGTTTCAGTTTAAGCATCGTAAGTTCAGTGAACTTCTGTTGAATCCTGCGTGGATTTCTGAGGGACTTGCCAAGGACAGGAAGTCCTGAAGTGCCAGAGAGAGAGCTGAAGGCCTGCAGGCTTTATTCCTCTGGGTCCATAAGGCCTTCTCCTGGGATAGAG
Source organism: Lathamus discolor (assembly GCF_037157495.1). Lineage (NCBI taxonomy): Eukaryota > Metazoa > Chordata > Aves > Psittaciformes > Psittacidae > Lathamus > Lathamus discolor. Next base: position 11,871,444 of record NC_088891.1, read on the forward strand.
TTTGGTTTACTTTGGAAAGAGAGATCCCGAGATTCCTGGGTTGAATGCCTGGGTAAAAGCAAGGCACTATCTGCTCTGGAGCTGGGAGCCTTAAGAAAACCTAGAGGGGGTCTCCTATTCAAGTGGCTTTGTGCTGTCTGCTCCATTGAAGAAAGAAAAAAAGTCTGAAAATTGTGGCTGAATTTGAGCTTTCAGTGGTTTCTGGTTGCTTTCTGTTGAGCCAGAAGTCCAAACCTGGAAGGCCTGAAGTGGTCTCCCAGCACTGGTCAGGTTTTTGGAAGATCCTGAAATACACCTCTCTGTATGTGATATACGAATAAGTATGATTATTTGTAGCATACTTTTCAAATGTAGCATAATTTGAGTTTTTCTCCCCAAACTCATCTTTTTAGATGTTGATGAATGTGATGGAAACCACCGGTGTCAACATGGCTGCCAGAATATAATTGGAGGATACAGGTGTAGCTGCCCACAAGGATATCTCCAGCATTACCAGTGGAACCAGTGTGTTGGCAAGTGACTTTTTAAAATCTATACATTAAAATGCATGTGGCCTTTGTTAGCAGCAAGAAGGGCAATGGTGCAGTTTGGCATATTTTCTTTTTCTGAGTATAATTTAGTATGTTCAGCAAAGCTTCATTGCAAATGTGTGCGACTGTGAGAGGCAGAGTGGATATGAAGCATCCAACGGCCTGTGACCTGGTTCAACAAGTGTTTAAGCACAAAATTAGCTATGGGGGTGCTGAAAGTTGTACTGACTTTGGGGGAAGTTGTGTTCCTAGTGTATTTTGTGGTCTGAACAAAGGTAGTCTTACTCAGCTGTGCAACGGTCTCTGCTCAGATACAGGTCCTGTCTGAGAGCTGGTGGTGGGTTGAACTTGACATGCTCAGAACCACAAGTTCGGATTGTTAAATTATAAAAGGAAAATTCTGTCCCAAAGCATCTAAAATTCTATTAAAATCCTACTTGATCTGTGCTTTTACCATTCTTACTACACCTACAGGAAGAATGCTGCCTTTTCTCCATAACATTCGTTATATTTGAGCAAAGCTGCTGCTGTATGTCAAAAGATGCTTCCTTGCAGCTTTGGAATACAGTTTATAACAATTGCTTAAAGGCCATTTTTGGTTAGAAGTGCAAATGCCAGTTCTCTTGGTTCTATCCCAAGTCTCTGAGCCCTCATAGATGGGGCTGCATGTGCAGAGCATTGAGGCTGGATATGACTTGAGCAGACAGAACTGGGTCCTCTGCAGAAGTCATGAGAAGAGTCTCTGCATGTTTCAACGTGGCATGTAGCATATTCAAACAAGAGAAACATGAATCATTTTGCTCTAGTGACAGTTATGTCATTTTTAATCACATTTAATGGGCTTCATACAAGCTAGTCTTGTGTGGATACCCGGAGATGTGTCTGATGACCTCTTTGAGAACAAAGGGCCTCATAACTCTTTTGTTTGGCTTTCTTTGCTTTCAGAAACATAAAAATGCCTTTGCTTGTTATCACTGTCGTGCTCTAGGGAGGTCTCTGCTTTTAATTGTGCTTACCAAACCCCATGACATTTTATGCAGTCCTTGCTGTGATGTTTGCTTGCTTGTGCTCCAGTATTCTATGCCTGTTACACGTAAGAGTCAAGGAGGGAGCACAAACACATGGTAGTTTTGAGTATTAATTAAACTAGCAGATCTTAGGGTTAAATTAGAATTTAATCTGCAGGAAGGTAAAAACAGAGAGACAAACACAGCCCCACAGCACTGCCATGTCTGGCTGCTGGAGGACCCTGTGGAATCTGAAGAAGTGCAGCTCTGTTTTACAAAACATCTTGGCTGCTTCCAGTCCTTCCTGGCTGATAATAGCATTTAACCAAGTGTATTTCCAAATGAGGTGTACACTGTTACTTCAGCTTTTGAGCCCATTGGCTACCATTGAGATTTTATACAGGGAATACCAGTTTCAGAATGCATCAGCGCTGGTGTTTCCCGAATGGAAAGAAAGGCTTCAACCTCTGCAACACAGTGCTGATCACCAGGGAAAATTATGCTAAGAGCCACAGCTGGTCTTTCTTCCACCTTTTTGGACATGAGGCAGGCCCAGCAGAAACCCAGAACTGAAGGAAGGAGGCTTTGTTTCCTCTGTCCTTATAACATCTCTCCTTCCTACTGAAGCTGAGCACAAGAGAGCTGTGTGTTACAGAGCACAGCGTTCACACTCTTGCTGCTGTGGGGCGAGTTAAAATGAGCATCTCCTCTTGGTGCAGTAACTTTCTGTGGCCCAAACATGCATTTATGATGTTGACATAATTTCTGTGTTAGGTATGGAAAATACTGAAACATCATTTTGAGTTAAGTGCAAAACCTCAGGCTTCAGTAACACAGAATTCAGCCCCAGGTTTTAGTACCTTGTGGTCTCCGCATATTCATAATGTAACATCTGTAACTGTATGTGCTTAAGATACTTATCTAGATCTCCTGGGTGTACCACAGGGGAAGAATCCATGTAATAGGTTTTTCCGTGACAATTCCTTCATATTCCTTGGCAATCCCCGCTCTGCAAACAGTTTGTGTCTTTTTTAGCTTATTTAATGAAGTGTTCAGGGACTTTTGATGTTGCTGCAACACATACTTAGATAATCACTGAAGAATGCTTTGGTTCCTCCCATGTCTTGTGCTGTGTGTGACTGCATCCCCTGCCCAGGCAATTCCGGAGTGCATCATGCTGTAAATTAGGCTGCAAGAAGCACAGGCATTGATTTTAAACAAAGAACAAACAGCCACATTGTTTGGAAAAAGACAATAATGCTCTGAATTAGTACTTACTGTCGTGTAACTTAGCTGCTTTGGTCAGAGATGCTGCTCTGTGCTTTACATTTTATCCATACAGTGTCCAGATGACATTTCTTCCATGTGTGCGCACACACTCGGTGCACATATGCAGTTGCTTTATCACAGAAATCAGGGAACAATAGCGTTCAGAATGTTTCAAACCAATTTGCCGCATCAGACAAAAAAATCAGAGCAGCTACATTTGAAAAACTAGGCATTTACAGTAAATAAGCCTGAACTGACCTCAAACTCCTACAGTGCTGCTCTTGGGAAGTTTGGAAAAGGGCTGGCTCAGAATGTGGCAGTCTTTTGTATCTACAGCTGCTTTTATTTTTATTTTACTACTTGTTCCTGTACCTTACCTGTACCTCATATTTAAATGTGAGTGTGTAGGGAGGGATTTTCAGTGCCTGGAAAAGGTGTCAGAGCTTGATTCCTCACTCCTTTTCCTTTAACGTTGAACAGCACTATGAACATGGGATTACTGGAGCAGATTGTTGGCTGTGCAAAGTTTTATTCTTCTCAGTCATTTCTGGAACAAAAAAAAAGTTGCCTCCTCTGCTTTCCAGAGCATGCGCTGACGTGGCATGAAACATCTTCTGCAGAGTAGCCCAACGGTTGCTCTGTTGTGTAGTTGTAGTTATCTCCTAGCGACCGCTGCCCTAGGCAAGAGTGAGGCCAAGCCCTGCTCTCCATCTGTCCATCTGATGCGACAGCGTGTTTAGCAACAGTTGAGCACAACCTTTCTGAAGGGGTAGGTTGGACTACACCTCAGAGTAAAAGTTAACGTATGGTATGTTCTGCTTCTTTTCCAGATGAAAACGAATGTCTCAGTGCACACATTTGTGGAGGAGCATCTTGCCACAATACTTTGGGAAGCTATAAATGTATGTGCCCAACTGGATTTCAGTATGAACAGTTTAGTGGAGGTTGCCAAGATATCAATGAATGCGGTTCTGCACAAGCCCCATGCAGTTATGGTTGTTCAAATACAGAAGGTGGCTACGTCTGTGGATGTCCACCTGGTTACTTCAGAATAGGACAAGGGTAAGGGATTCTCATTTTAAACTAACAGACATAAAAGGGACATAATCCTCTCCTTTTGCTGTAGCGTGGAGCAGCAGAACCAGGGGGTTTGTCACCAGTGAAAGAGGGATAAGATTGTGGAGGTACTCAAGAGTTGGAAGCCCGTGCTGATTTTGGAGATGAGGGAGGGGAAAGGTAACCAAGGGAAGGGAGCAACGTGGTTTTAATGCTTAATGGAATTTGGTCAGGGCAGCCAGGTTCAATCATCTCTTTCTTTTAAGCCACTGCTTTCACCTCCCTCCTGCACACCCCAGCATCCAGCCAAGTTCTCTGAGCTTGCCACCTGGGAGCTCACACTCCCTGTGCTGTGATTTGTGTTGTATCACAAGTCCCAGGCCCCTGCCTGCTCCAAAGACAAATGATATTATACAAGTGGCTTCACCCACTGGCTGGAACAACAATTCTGTATGCTTTTATGTTCTTGTGCGTTCCATATTCGTCTGTGTTCCAAATGAATCATTTTTTGAATAAATATCTGCTTTATCGAGGAAACCGATTTTCAGTTGTCCCAGTGGGAGTGTTAGGGCTGTGCAGCTTGTAGGACCAAGCAACTCAGATGGAAAGCAGAAAGCTTGTGGCTTATATTTCAGAAGTGCCTAAAAGCTTTGGGGTTATTAGGCAAGACCTCACCTTTCAGATTTTTTCAGCAGTTTCTGAAAATTGGTCTCTTTCAATGTGTTCCAGGTCGGATGACAGGAATTACTAACAACTTCTCTGAGCTTAAGCCTGTGTTTTTAAAACTGTTAAATATTGGCAGGTTTCTCTTAGGCAAAGCCTCATGGAGCCAGGTTTTTGAAACCAGAGGTAGCTGCATTGTGATTCAGTGAGAGTTTTGCCTGTTGACTGCAGCAGCAGATTTTCCTAGGAAAGCAGTGCAACAGAATTGCTTTATTATTTGTATTCACAGTCACCTCAATCCAGGTTTTGGTAAGATCTGTGTCTCACTGGAATTAACTTTGTATTTCTTCCTTCCTCAGACACTGTGTTTCTGGAGTGGGGCTAGGCAAAGGTCAAGGGCAAGAGCTTTCACTCAGTGGAGAAGTAGATGACAACTCCCTCTCTCCAGAAGCTTGTTATGAATGTAAAATCAATGGCTATCCCAAGAGAGGAAGGAAGCGCAGAAGCACTAATGAAACTGCAAATGAAGCAGAGGTAATTGACCCTTCTGGGGAGAAAGGGCTTGTGGTGGTCTTGGGAAAGCCAGTCTCGAAAGGAGATGCACCAGGAGACAATCCCACAGCAAAAATGTACACCCCTAACAAAGTAGAAAAGCTCATTGGAGAGCCGGATTGAGATGTTGAGTAGTCTGTGTGTGGGCTTTTTGAAGTTGCTCACTGTCATTAGGCAAAGGTCATCCTCCTTTGCAAAATTCAAGCTCCTTGAATTACCAGGGAGTCAGTCCCACGTTGGCTTATTTCCACTTCTTGTAATCTAAAGTCAGAATTGCCCAGTCCAGTCATCCAGTCACAAGTGACTGGATTTAAAACCTTGTGGTTCACATTAGTTAGATGCAGACTTCAGCAAACCGTGGGAGAAGGGTTCCCAAGTCCATGGTTATTTGACTTCTCACTTCTCTAACCACTGTAAGGTGACAGCGATGTTACAGGTGATCTGCTCTGGCCTGACCACAGAAGCAGCAGGTCATGGCAGGTCTCGTAGACTATTCAGGTGGAAGTATGTGTCTGGGTGGGCAGATGTGTGTGTTGCAGTCTAAATGTAATCAAGAGATGCTGAACACTCTTGTAGAATGTTGCCACACAGTCACTACCCTGAGCTGAATGTCATCCATACCTTCTGCCCCTGTGTATGTGCTTGAAGGCCTTGCTTTTTCACTCACAGATACAGGGGATTTGGGATCCTGTTAGCTGTTCCCATTAGGTGCTCAGTGCGTGGTGCTCTGCTAATACAGGAAGACAGGAGAGTGCTTTTGCCCAGAAGAGTGTGGACATTTGATTTTGGGCAGAGTGGGGTCGTAAACTGTTTCTTCAGTGGGTTTCAGTACTCTGTGATTAGTGCTGGATTTGTCTCAGGGGTGACATAGAGCTTCCCTTGCTTTCCAAATGAAAATGTTACAGCTGATGTGCTGCCTGAAATGTCATCAGTGGCAGAGTGACCTGTGCGCAGAGAACTCAGGGGGAGACCAGTAACCGTCACTGGGAGGTGTGAGGGGTGATGCTGCTTTTCCAGCACCCCCCTGAACCTGCGGCCCTTCCTGGCTTCACACCCAAACAAAGCGAATATTGCAATGCAGAAAACTCCCACCTCAATGGCAGCCTTCCCCAGACCCTGCACACTGCTGTTCATGTTAGCTCGTGGTTCCCCTGGCAGGGAGGAGGAGTGCGCCTCTGCTGCTCTTTGTAGGAGTCTGGTGGCGGACTCCAAGCACGGAGCAGGGTGGTTTGTCAGGCAGCAAGACCCACACATAGAAGCTTTCATCACATTTCAGGCTCCTTACCCATGCCGGAGCAGCAGCAAAGACTGTACTTTATCCTGACAAGTCCCAGGCCCATAGCAGTGCATTTGACAGATGACAGTACAGAGCCTCCTTTTGAAAAGTATTTAATTAATAATGAATGAGCTCGGTGAGCAACGCATACACACAGGCACGTGTGGAACGCGCTCTGACAAAGCCAACTGACATCATTTGTTCTTGTGCAGGATCAGCAAGAGCTGCAGCCGCCCATCAGTCTCGCCAGCTGGGATGTTGAGAAAGCAGCAGTCTTCTCCATCAACATCTCGGATCTCAGTAGCAAAGACCGCATCCTGGAACTGCTTCCTGCCCTCACAACACTGACAAACCATAACCGATATTTAATTGACTCTGGAAATGAAGACGGTTTCTTTAGAATCAATAAGAAGGACGGGATAAGTTACCTTCATTTCACAAAGAAGAAGCCAGTGCCTGGAAACTATTCATTACAAATCAGTAGTATTCCACTCTATAAAAAGAAGGAACTTAACCAGCTTGAAGAGAAACATGACAAAGACTACCTCAGTGGTGAGCTGGGAGATAACCTGAAAATGAAAATTCAGATATTGCTTCATTAATTCATCAACCAAAGACCAAATAATTAAACCAAAGATAGATAGGTAGGACTGAATATTCCTCCCAATCAGATTCTCCATATCATAGGTACAGTCTTACATGAGTACATTTGTATGAATGAGCACTATTATATTATTACATAAACAAGGTACAGGATGAATACCCTAGCTCAAAACAACCACTTTCTCAGGCTTTTACGTGTAGCTGAGCTACCTTGATATGTTGAATCTTGAAAACGGGGACTTTTATCCTTGGAAGTTGGCCACTGATGCTGAGACACGTCATCATTTCAGCAGAGGTACAAGAATGTGCTTTCAACTGATGGACAGCTCTATTTTTGTAATTCTTAAACTTTGCTTCTCCAACTACAACTTACTAGGTCCGCCATTTATGATATCCATTTGGTGCTAGTAAATTTTCAACCTAGATTTATAAATGCACTGTAATATTTACACAACTTAGAAGCCAAAATTGCCATTATTCAGTCTAAATACTTCAATCAACCAAAGTTAGCTCAGTAGTTTATCTCAGTTATGCCTATAATACATTACATGTAAATTAAGTGTGTGTATACTGTAATCATGCTATTTTTATCAATGAAGCATTTGTAAACTAGATTAATAATACCCTTAATGTGAGGGTTTGTAATGGTGCTTATAAGACCAACTACTTGTTAACTGTATACACAAACCTGATGATAAAGTTTCTGTGACTTGCCAAAATGCACTGAGGTCAGTAGGGACCATTAAACATTCTCAAAAGTCAGATGACAATCAGTGCCATCCTACACCATGACATTATGTAACGTGTCAGGAGTACCCACAGCCATTCCTATCAGCAAGGGTTCAATGTCATAAATGTCACAATAAAACAGTCTTTTTTTTAGTTTATTCTGTGGCCTTGTGTTCTTGCTAGAAGTGTGAGGAGCCGCATGCTCACGTCGGAGGCACTGTCAGTAGGGTTGGTTCTGTATCTGACTGTGTTCACAGGTGATGTCTGCTTGAAAGTCTGCTGCTGCCATTTGCTCATTCTTCGTGCAAAGGAAGAACTGAAGAAAGCCAGAAACCGTCACAGATCTGAGCGGCAGTGGACCTCTGTCAAATTACTGTCTGGCTCCAGAGAGCGAGTTAGAACATTTCCAGTGGCTTGACCCGAGTAGTCCCGTCAATAAGTAACTGACAGCCAGAACATGCAGAAGTGGATGTGAAATTGTTATGCAGACAACACAATTAATTTGAAAAGTCTTCTTTGCTAGGACTGCCTTGACTTAAAATATTCCATTCTTTCACCCCTGTTTCAATGGCTGTTGTCAAGTAACCTAAGACTGGTAACAAAGGGAGAATCGAGTACCAAAAACCGCCACAAGCTGTAGCTGGGTTTTAATATTAAGTAAATTATTTGATGATGAGGGTGTTCTTGTATACGCAAGTGCCATGGTGTATCTTTTAGGAGCAGCAGAACGTTGTACATAAAATCTGGAAGAAGCAATGAAGCAAGTGGTGTCACTGCAACTGCTCTGTGTTGATAGAGGGAACATACATCAAGATGTAATAGCTCTGGAGGGGAAATGCACTGTAATAATTTACCTGAAATTGTATTATTTTCTGTAATTAGACTTCAGCTCTCTGATTTCTTCTGCATAACAAATATAACTATATGAAAAGGAGCTTGTGCACAGGGTTACTTTGATATTTTTAATAGACCATGCCTGGATTTTATTTATTAGTGTGCCAAAATGCTGAAGAGTGTATTTTTTCCACATGTTGTGTAACTATGGTGAAATATAATCAGGACTTCACAGCTGTAAATGGCACTCCTGTTTCAGCAGGTTGGGAGTGATTTTTAGTGCCAGTGGCAGTGTGCAAGGTCATGCGGTTTAGAGCAAAGCATACGGTTTGAGTATTTTCTCTCCAGCCCTTAAACACCGAGGGGAGCTGAGAGGGGTGATTTCAGAAAACCCTGTCAGAACTCTGCCTGGTGGAGCTGGTTCAGCATTTAAGCTGCTCTGTAGCACCTTATCATGCCAAAGGTTCCATGATTGTCCATGTTCCAGTGCTGCCTGCTCGGTTCTGCAAATCGCCTTTGTTACCCTGCAGAAACAAGAAATCTTGAGTCTCTTTCAGCCATTCAAAATGGAAATCCCAGTCTTGCTGTACTGAGCTGCACATAAACCCCCATATTCTCGTTCAGTTATTCATGTCTGTTTGCAGCAGTGCCCTTTAACTGGTGTGTTATTCCTGCCTGTCACTTTTAGTTGCTGTATGTGTACAATTATTTACGTTAGTCTGGATTTCTGCAGTTTCTTTGGCGTTTCAGTGAACCACAAACTCACAGGACAATATTGCCTGAGACCTGCCATTAGAGAGTGGTTTGTAGCCTACAGTGTGATTTTAAAACCATTCCCTGTGTTTATGTGATGGTGGGATCCCAGAACAGCTCTAAGCACCAGTCAGCCTGAAGCAGAGGTCTTTCTGAATGCAGATCCTTTTGCAATTAAAGGATATTTCTCAAATTCAAGGAAACGGTTTAATTTCCAACTGTTTGAAATCACTGTGGCTTCCCTCCGCTGCGGCTGTGCGCAGGGCTCGTTGATTCATGTGTGGATAATAAATAGAATTCTTGATGAACAGAGTTGAACAAAGATGGCTTGTTACTGTACCTGTCAGATCATGCTCTTGTTGTGTGTTGTAGCAGTACCTTGTAAACCTGACAGCTGACATGTATCTTGGCAGAACGTGACTGTTTCACAGTCTCCCTTTTAAGCTGACTTTCAAAGGACCCGAGGTGTTTGCTTTCCTACGGCAGGTCCCAAAGGGTCGGACTCAGGTTCTCTCTAAGATAAACACGCTGTGATTGAAGTTCAGCTCTGTGCTCTGGGAGAGCTGATCTGGTCAAGACTTCTCCACACAGAGAGGCCTGAGCTGTTTGAAGAGCAGGACGCCAGGGCTATTGCCTCACAGATGCCTAGGCCCTCCTGCGACCCAGTTTGGGCACCGCCGGTCTCCTGCGCAGGTACGTGTAGTACAAGGCATCCCACTGCTGCTCCAGGCTGGGCTGAGGCTGGTGGTGCTGGCACTGCAAAACCCTTCTCACCGCTTTTAGAAACTGACATTTGCTGTGAAGGGTTTGTAGGATTCCCCCTTTAAACTGATGCTGTGCTTGAACCATTAAAGCTTCTCAGTGCCCTTGTGGATCTGATGGTTTCTGCCAAAATGAGCCAGGTTTAAGAGCTTACATCATGCTGCAGCTTTCTGAGTAGGCACCAGATGAGGAGACAGCTTCTCTTTAACTTCACTGCTGTGACAGGAAAAGTCTGTGGTTGCAGTCATGCTGGAGAAGCCAGAGTTCAGCTGCTGGCGAGGCAGGGCAGCCTATGGAGCTGCAGGAGCCGTGTACCCATCCCAGTGGCCCCAGCTGCCCTGCGCCAGGTAGGACAGGAGCTAATGGGACACACCAGCATCCCAAAGCCAGGAAGCCTGGGCCTAGGTTCTTTCCACCTTCACCCTGCCCCCAGAACAAGCCTCTAAGCTTTTCTGCTTTGGTTGGCTTCATGCTTGCAGGAGTGGCAGCTAAGGCCAAGATACGATGTACAGCAGGTTAATCCAGTAAATCCCGGTTGGCAGTGTCCTACCAGTGTGTTCACCCAGAGTAAGCCCTCATATTATCACAGTCTTATCAGAAAAACACTCAGCTAAAACTCTGCTGTTCATAAAATCCCAGAGCTCTCAGTTGTTCCCTCTGTCCTGAGCATGCTGGATGCCCGCAGGACCCCATGCGGCCCCTGTGTGAGCTCCTATGGTTACACAGGAGGTCTGTGTGCAAACTGCACCAGCAGCACAGATCCAGGGTGTCCTGTTAACTGCAGGATCACTCTGGTGTGGATGCTGTGAAAACTTAGGACAGGGCAAGCAGGCAGCTGTAATTTGGGGCAAAATATGCCATCATTTACACTAAAGAGAATGCCAGCGATGGCAGGAGTTGTAGTAGTAGCAAGAGGGAAAGAAAATGGGAGGGGGGAGAATGCTGCAGTCGCTTAGTGGCCCAAAATGCCACGGTGCACGTGGCTTGTGCTTCACTTGATGTGCTGGTCCTGCAGCCCTGGTGCCTTGTGCTGCTCCTGAGCTGTCACTTGCAGGTCCCCATGCAGATGCTGCAGCAGTGTCCCCACAGCCAGGGAAGCACCGCCACTGGTCTTGGAGCAGGGAGAGCACTGCTGGTGCTGGGAAGGCGTGGAGGTGGTCAGTGGCAGGTTCTGTGGTGCTGCCACATTCAGTGTGCGCTTCACCGAGGTCCGAGATGCCCTCAGAGGGGCTCTGGGAGCAATGCCTGGAGCCCATGGGGTGGGCTGTGTGCTTTGGTTTGCCTGAGGATGAGACCCTCTTCCTGAGCAGCAAAGACCTCGAAGATGCCGATGACTTCAGCTCTGACAAATTCCGACGATCTACTTGGACCTTAAAACTTGCCAAAGATTTCACACCCTCAGAGCAAACGCTTTTGAGGAATAGCACGGCCAAGCCAACTCCTCAGTTCTGAGCTTCCAATTGAGTTCCGCGGAGCAACCTTGAGGCCAGAGAGGTCACCAAAGTGTTTGCTTTTGTATTTCAGGCTCGCCTTTCCAACTCTAACAGAGCCCTGCACAGCACAGCAATGGCTGTGGAGGCCGGGGGGGCCCAGCTGGTGGGACCATGCTGGCAAAGCTGTGCTGCAGCTCCATGTTGGTGCTACAGTCCCGCGCGTGCCCAGTGCCGCTTGTTAGCATCCAAGTCCTCAACCTGCTTAGACACACACTCGTGTATGTAGAAATGCATGGGGTTTTCTTAAGGGTCGTCAGGTAACTACATCTCAGCGCTTCCAGGCTGAAGTCACAATGTGCTAAACCTTTGCTAACTACCCAGGAAGGGCTTTTTCTCCTTCCCTCTCTTGGGCTGGACCCTTCCCTCACTCATGGCAGCAGTGCAGGCCTAGCCCTTGCCCTGGCTCAGCTCTCACATCTGCAGGTTTGTTTGTTTATGAGCTTCTCTATGGCTCCCAGGGCTGTAGGATGTGAGCGCCACGCTGACACCCGTGTTGAGCCTCGCTACACCCTTGTGAGGTTGGGATGTGTTTGTCATCCTTGTTTTACAGGGCAGGAACTGAGAACCAGATGGTTTGGTTTGGGAGAGCCCATAGGCAATGGCTGTTCTGCCAGGAGCAGCCCCAAAGTACTGAGGTGTCCCTGGAGAGGAGGACAAGGAGCCACATGGGCATGAAGCCATAGGAACTGCCCCTCTGCACTACAACGTGTCCCACATGGAGCCTGGTGGAGCCCCTGATGCTCCCCACGCTCTCCAGAAAGCCAGAGGCATGGCCCCATACTCCAGCATCAGCCCCTGGGGTGCTGTGTCCGTAGGTACCCCACACAGACAGGACACTGCCACTGCAGATGCAGCAGCACCAGTTAAAAATTGAAAGGTTTAAAAGCCAGAGTGACAGTGTCCAGTAGTTCTGTGATTGGCAAAAAAAAGACCCGTGGTAAGTATCCAGGTCAGCAGGCTGCATGGAGATAATCAGAAGTGACACTGCTGGTGAGCAGGACCCGGGCTCTGCCAGCTTCCCCAGCTCGTCTCTGAGGCTGCTGGTCAACCAGCCAGGAAAACATGGCTACTGATTAGTTTTCTTTGGAGGCTAATCCTTTATTCCTATCATTCCTATGCGAGGTGCCTCGGGGTGATTTTTCTCTTTCCCCTGGTCTGTGACAACCCAGGAGACATTGGGTTTTTTAAGCAGCTCACATGGGACTGAATCTGAGTGGAGCTGTAGGGCAGTACATTACTCAGTGGTGAGCTTGGACAGGTAGGAAAGCTGTCTAGACTCTTTCACTTTGCAGGGTTGTGTGTATGCTTGCAGCTCTGCATGAATGTGTTGTTATTGTAATCATAATAAATATGAGAGCCGTGAGAAATGTCTATAACCAAACCCAAACCAGGTGAAACTCCCCTGGTTTGGGGTTTCATTACAACCTCAGTTCTTGGGCCAGGTTTGTCGAGGTTCATGAACCTCTCTCTGAAGCTGGGCTCAGTTTCAAGCACTCCTGGACCAAGATTCAGGCAAATCTAGGCCAGGTTTCGAGCAAATTTGGAACAAATTTTTGGTGCATAGGAGATGATTTATGATTTTGAGTTGAAACCATACAAACCATGGATTCTTTGCTTGGTGTCGATCTGTAACCAGGAAATCTTGGCACTTTGGCTGAGTTTCTCTTTGAGTTTGAATTTGACCATAAAAACAAAGATCAGAGGCACGTCCCAGGAACAAACCAGACAGAAACTGCTTCACAGGGTGGGTGCCCAAAGCCCTGCATGCACTGAGCCTGTGATGCTGCACCAGCAGTGGGGTGCTTTCCCCCACCGCAGGTGATACTGTACATGTCTGGCTGGGAGTCTGACACGGCTCATGCTGCCCCAGCAAATCCTCCAAGTAATTAAGCCTTCCCCAAGCTCTTAATTTGAAGTCACATGTGTGATTTCCAAGCCTGGAGTGCACTGACTTCAGGTTTGGCTTATCCAGCAAAGGTCTGGTCCATACTGTGCGTTTGCATTTTGAGGAGTAAAGTCAGCTAAGGAATCGACACAGGAGAACAAGACCCATCGTCTTCATCCCCACTCTGCATTTAAACATGGATCATATGCATTTAAACATGGCACACGGTGGGAAAACAGACTTTCTACCTGAATTCCCGAGATTCGGAGCGACATGGTACCAGCTGTCCAGCCTAACAAGGTATCTAACAGGGTTATGGGTCTTGGCTTGCCACTGCTGCCAGCTCTGCCACGGCACAGGTACCTTAAAGATGGAAAAGAGATCAAAAAGATACCTTAAAGAAGCTGCATTTCTCATGCAGATTTCTTTAGATTCATTCAGGCACTTTTAAGGGAAATTCAGACATAAACTTGTCTTTATAAATAAAAAAATATCATCATTAAATCCCTTCATCATGAGATTTTTTTTGTGCCAAACATAAAGTGTGGATGGAAAATATTCGAGCAGGAGCTGGCTTCAACTTTCAGGCAGGAAATATGAGCAGCTGAACTGGGAATATAGAGAGGAAGGTGATAGCACAAGTTGCTGCTGCTTTGAGAAACATGTGATAGGAGGGATGGGCAGGAAGAGAGGAGGAAGGTGCCAGTGCAGAGCAGACAGGGGATACGAAGGGAACCGCGCTGTCAGCCTGTATTCACATCAATGCAAGGCTGAAACAACACGAAACTGGGAGAGAGGAGAGAGGGAATGAGCAGCACTGGCTTTGCAGGGCAGCTGCGCAAAGGAAGGCTTGATGTCGATCAGCAGCCACCTGCCCTGGCAGTAGCCAGGCCCACAAGGCTACCAGCCTTGGTGCAAAGCCCTCCCCATCAGCTGGCACTCCTGAGGCAACCAGCACTTTAAGAAGGGCCATAGAGCTGTTCACAGGACTTTGGTAAGAGAAAAAACCCAAGACACACTGGGCCAAATCATTATGAGACTTTAGCAAGTATTGAGTGTAGATTATTAAGCTCTTAAAAACAATTCCTCATTTACTGAACTCCAAACAAAAGGTTTAACAGATTTCTCATCCCACGTGTTTAAATTGTACCTGCCAAAGGCATCAGCCCCCTTCACTGCAAGCTCTTCACTATCAGCTTTTTGCTTCTGATTTTCGAATCTGCTCCTGTAAAAGACGTCCCAGTACTTTTTCAAGATCTCAGTGTCCTCACAGCACTGGGGAGAAGTACTCACAACAAAGGATGTAAAGCTCAGAGATCTTCTATCTGTTAGTAGAGCTCTTACATCAAAGCAGCACAGAGGTGAGATGTCGCCATGTATTAGACCAGCAATGGTCTCTGCTTTTGGGGTGCAACTGTGGTGTGACACATCATGAGGTCAGAGCTGGAGAATCCCAAGTGGAGCTGCTGTGTGGCATGGCAAAGCTTGGCTGAGGGATGGGTGGAGGGCCCCAGGAGACCTGGTCTTCATTTTTTAAATCATATATCATGTCTGTGTTGCATGATTAAGACTGAAAGCAGCAGCCAGCAATGAGAGGAAAGGGATTAAAAAAGGCTGACAAATGTCTGCTACATGTATTCAGAGCAAAGACAAGATGCTGCGTATCAGGAAGCAGAGCTGTATTTCAAAAGTTCACTCTTCAACAAAGCCAGCTCAATGTGAACTTGCCCATTTATGTCATTGAGGAGACTGAATTTATTAATCATCTTGTCACCCATACATATGCCCACTGTGTGCTCTGATATCCCGAAATATACTGGAAACAAGCGTGTTTTCTGCTCCGCAGTGACAGTACAGCTGAAACTAAGGGAGGAAATTGTGGGTCCCAACATGATGGCCAGGCCCAAGTCTGGCAGGAGTGGCACAAGCCCCTGGTGAAAAGGCCAATTATTTGTCTTGGGCTCGTTTGTGCTAACAAAGAGCACAGCCTTGAGTTCCCCACAGACCAGCCTGGAATTTCCTTAAAACCAGAGAACTGGTAAAGGATTTAAGCAGGGAGACCTCTCCACCAGCCCCCTAAGCATTAAATACCTCATGTCCTGCATGATCTCTAACCAGGAGCAGTCCTACAAGAGAAGCAGCTGAACATCATGCTTTGAGCCCCAGATGAGAAGGCAGGGTGAAAGGGAAAGAAATGCTGGCTGTGATGTCAGCTGAACTCCCACCTCTGCAAAAGCTGCAAGCAGCCGAACTCCATTTGCTGCGAGTCTTGGCGGTGCCACCAGCCTGTCCCAGCCATGCTCTTCAAATCTACTGCTACAGCATAAAAGAAAGTGAAACACCTTCAACTGCCAGAAAGAGACTGCGTGTTAGTGCACAAATTCTGTTCTGTGTGGGCATGGATCCTGATACTAGCTGTTGCCTCTTTTTCTTTCCCTGGAATTAGAACAAAAGTGAAATACAAGAGTTATTTTGTCTCCTGTTAGCCTAGGTTTGTCCAGATCTGCCCTTCTAATGTAGATACCTTTAGCAGCAAGGAGGTTTGCTGGAGGGTGACCCTGCATATACTTCACTGCTCCAAAAACATGTCAACAAACTGATCTCTCGTGACCCAGGGTCCTGCTCAGAAGAGTTAGATTAAGTTTATAAAGTGCAGTAAGAAAGATGATGGTTGATCAGAGTAATATAAACTATGGCATGGAAAATGAATTTTGAATGAAATGCTCAGATAAATCATTTATCCTCACCAATACCCTCTCTATGTTTCTCATTCCAGTAATTGAGACCATGTGTTGTGCTGCAAACAATAACTATGGGAAATTACTCATGATTCTTCCTTCATAAACTTGGGAAATGAAAGTGATGGGAAGTATGATCATCTTAATTTTTATTTTTTTTATGTTAACAGCTCTAAATTATTAGGGTGGGAAGAAAATGTCAATAGAACATAAAAGTGCTTTGTATAGTGTTCGCATTTGCTCATACTTTCAAATCCACTGTGGCTTATTAGTTCATGGGAAAAATGACAAAAAGGAATAAAACCCAGAGAATGAATCCAGTATCAACATCTTGCCTCTATAGTAACAGAGAAATCGTAACTTGTGGGTAAAATTGACAATATTAGGAAATGCTTGTTGGGCAATTGTGGTGATTAACCCTCTCCTTCCCCGGTACTCTCCAGCTCCCCCAGATCCTGACACAATCCTACAGATTTAAACGGTGCCCGTTGCTCTGTGCTGCTCCCTGTATTAGGAGCCTGGAGCTAGTGAGGCCTTCACCTCTGTTTCAAGAGTTTATTGCTCAGCTGTAAAAATTCTCCCAGGGCTGGAACCTGACAGAAAAATGTCTCTGCCTGGGAGGAGGTTCTGTGCTGAGTTTGGTTTGAATTAGTTCAGCCCTTTCCCACTTGCAGTAGGACAATGGAGCAGGATTCCCTGTCTCCTTTTCTGTTTGAATCAAGCGAACAGGCAGCACACATGGCCGGCAGCGCTCAGCCCGCAGCTCTCTCCACAGCTGTAGCACAGGGTCAGTGCTGGCTGCTGCAGCAGTTTTCCTGCTCTGTAATAGCCAGAACTCATCCCTTTGCTTGCACAGATGCTGGCTCATGCAGTGGCTTGTGCCGCCTCTGTGCAGAGGCTGCTCAGTGCACTTGGCCACAGTGCAAGCAGGGGAAGTCCACCCTTGCTGTTATTGCTCAAGGGACCAGCTCCCTGTGATGCAGAACCACCCTGGCCACACCTCTGGGGGGCTTTTGGCTTCTCCCAGAGCTGGATGGCATACACGTATATCCATCCATGGTGGAGGCACAGTCAGCCCCGCTCCACCCTGCGTGTACAGTGGAGAGCCATGTGGTAGGTTTCCCAGATAAAGGGCTTGGCTCAGGGAAGCTGCTCCTTGCAGACCTTGTCATGAGCCAGGGGGTTCATTTCTAGAAGCAAGAGTGTGAGATCTATTACACTTCTGCATGGGCTGCCTGCGGGGCTGGTAAATCTATTATAACAGTCAATGCTTTATGAATGAAGTCCAGCCCCACCAAAGTCAATGGCAAAACTCCCATTGATTTCACTGGAACAAGATTTACCCTGAATCCTCAAAGTGCCCCTGGGATTTCACCCATGCTCAGCACAGCCGTACACAGCTCCAGTGGAGGGAAGGAAAGCAGAGAGCAGAGAAGGGCCTTGGCGCTCCCTCAGCTGCACATGGGTGCTGCTCAGACAGATGTGCTGAGAGTATCACTTTGGCAATGCTGACAGGCCTGGGTGTGAGATAGGTGTCATGCAGCTGAAGTGGCTGATGGAGATACTTTGGCACAGAAGCAGAGCTTTATAAGTCAGGGGAGTTTTGCCCTGGGCTCTCAGAGGGCCAGAGCATAAGTAACAAACAAATAAAAATGTCTATGCATGGAGACATGTCCCACCCGCCCAGGAATGCCTTGACCCTGTGCCAGTAATCCAGCCTCTATAGGCACTTCTCTGTGTGCATTTAATTGACTCAACAGCTACTTGATATCATCCAGAACCACTTATAAAATTAAATGCTATTAAACGTAAGGGCAGACTCATAATACTTGCCAATGCTTATTTTAATAATGATGCTATGCTTGCCACTCCACAGATCTGACCTGTCACTTGAGAACTCAAATGACCCGTAACCTAACATGTTTTATCCACCTATAAATTCGGGCAGGTTCATTAGCTGGACCTGGTGTGCTATGTCATATTCTGTCCAGCTCTTTTACAACTACTTAATTGCTTCCTGCTCATACACTTTCCCATCATCCCAGCACACATGACCCCTGGTGACAACATTTTCCCATCTAACAGAGTAAATGAACAAGATCAGCATTTTATTCCACAAAACGGAGTTAAGGAAATTAATTACTGTTATTTAATAGCTGTTTGAGTGGTTTCTTCTTGTTTTGCTAACTCTCCCATGCCTTACCATTTGCTAAGCTGACCAAAAGGTTTTCTCTATGTTTGGATTCAAGCAACTTTTTTTGTTTGACAGCTACTTCAGTCCCCCTCCCGCTGATCACAGGTGAGCTCATCTCTAAGCTGTGCTGTGGGGTTTCTGATATTTGGAGCTCTTTCAACACTGATATTGGGGTGGGAGCTCAAATCTGAAATAAAAGCAGTCTAGCACCCTAAAGGCATGGATTGTATGTGGATATTTTTGATGTCTAGAAAAAGCCAAAGTTCAGCCAGGTTTAGTCCCCACATGGACAAAGCATCAATTACAGTTCCTTCCCATTAGCTTCAGTCTAATCCAGGTGAAGCTCATGACGCATCCTTTCATTTGGGTGGCAACTAATCTGACTTCTCCTTCACTGCCTGCTTTCCTCAAAGGCATACATGAGCTCAGGAGTTGTTAGACATTTAGTGCTTGGTTCAGTTTGGCTGAAGCTGACTAGTGGCTTTGTATTTTTACTAGAAGACATTCAAGCACACATATGGAGAAAGCAACTGTGAGTATTAAAGTTAGCTCATGGCTTATAGCCACTGAAAAAGTTCAGCTGTACAGCACTTGGCTCAATTTCAATCTATGCTGTATGAGGGGTTCCTTTCCACTTCTCCCTCTCATTATAGAAGCTAATTAGGAAATTGTTTTCCCCTTCTTTTTTTTCTGTTAAAGTGCTGTAGATATCTCTTTAAAAAGAAAAAAAGTGTCCTTTGACCACCTTGTGCTGAGATACTACAGCGGTTCTTACTTACAGCCAAATAGATACGAGGGTGGACTCTGAAAATCAATCCATTATTCTTATTTCCCCTTTTGCTCCTTTGAATGCAGAGTTTCTCTCTGCTTTTTATAGTAATTTCACTGACTGTTACATGGCATCAGAATCATTGCTCCAGTGAATGAAATGGTGCCCAAACTTATGCTGCCTAGCCTAGCATGTGAACTCCTTCACACTTTTCCACATCACTCTTTCCCTTGAGGCCAGAAGAAGCCGGTGGCATAAAGTCAAATTTCTTTTGAGGAAGGATAGACATATAAACTGACCTATTAACTCTCAGTACTGTGTGGTCTAGTATAAGCACTAAACAAAAAGCACTTGCTTCTTCTCCTTTGCAGGGCTGGCAGGAAGAGGCCCTGTGTGTAATTTACTCTGGGACCTGATTTTCAGGATGTTAAGACAGAAAACAGTTAACATCTATGCCTGCCACATTTGTGGGTAGGAAAGGGTGAGCTTTGCTTAATGGCACCTGAAGCTGGAGGAGCTCAAATAACTGATTTAATTTGAGCAGCTGCATAAAATAGATCTTACTGCTACCTCTGAAGTTGAGAGGTAGTTGCAAAGTGTGAGAGAGTGAGGGGTTAAATAGAAAGAAACATATTCTATAAAGTCCATAGTAAGTATGTGTAACCCTTGTGGCCCTATCATATCTACCTGATTTGGGAAGCTGAATGTGTTTATTTGCTCATCTCAAGCAATAAAAATCTCTTTGTCCCACAAAGTAGCGGTCCAGTGGTGTTAAAAAAGTTACTTCTTACAAAATTAGTTCCCTTTTTTACAGATGCTACTAGGATGAGTTGTAGTTATAGACTGAATAAAATAATTCTAGACTGAAGAATAATCATTTTCAGATAAATAAGATAATTTAGTGAATATAACAGCTAGCTGGAGATATAACAGTGCTAGGATTAAATTCTTCACTGATTACTATGCAAAATACATACCAAGAAAGATTGCTGGTATTGCAATATTCAGAGAAGGGTGATCTGCTGCAAAATAACTTCCTAGCTTGGATTTTATAATTTAACACTTAGAAACTTGTTTCAGAAAGCAGGTTGTTAGAGAGGACTAGCAGAGGGTCAGAGGGTAGGGAGACTTTCAGTGAACTTTCCCTGCAAGTTCCCAGTCATTGCATTCAAACGGTCTTTTATTTTGCTGTCATTTGTCTGGTATATTCATGGTGATAACTAAGGGTTGCTTTTAACATTTTGTAGTGAAAATATTTCCTGCTTGGTTAAAAAAAAAAAAATTAGAAAAAAAAAAAGTCTTTATATAGCCTTAGGTAATTGCATAGGCAAGAAATTACCTTAGAGCAGCCTTCCAGGACCTAAAAGGGGCCCTACAGGAAAGCCAGAGAGTGATTTTTTCAAGGGCATGTAGTTACAGGACAAGGGGGAATGACTTTAAACTGAAAGAGGAAGAAATTCTTCCCTGTGAGGGTGCTGAGGCACTGGCACAGGGTGCCCAGGGAAGCTGTAGCTGTTCCATCCCTGGCACTGTCCAAGGCCAGACTGGACAGGGCTTGGAGCAACCTGGTCTAGTGGAAGGTGTCAGGGAAGTTATAACTGGATGAGCTTTAAGGTCCCTTCCAACCCAGAATAGTCTATGATTCTGATCCTTATGACCCTGGCAATTAAAGGTAGTTAGCAGCAGACTGGCTGGTGTGAACATCTGCAGGCAATAATTACAGCCTGTTCTCATTCCCCTATTTTGTGAGGATTTGTGGTATTGTTGAGCTGGTGTGGTGAAGAAAACATGATCAGTGTGGTCAGGATTTCAAGCTACTGAAGAAGATGCAAGTAGGTCCTGTCTTCTAAGCTGTTGAAAAGATAGCTGGGGAGAAGTCTGTCTTTGCAGGTTTTGAAACAGTTTAGTTGCTAAAAGAATATGAGAAATAAAAATGAGTCATGTGAAGCCTAAATTCAAGGAACAATTCAAAAGACCGTTCTACCTTAGAAAAAGACTGATCTGATTTTCTAAGACTGAAATGATTTCTCAGGGAAAGCTTCATTCTATCAGTTAGGCATGTAGTGGGAAAGGAATTGCTCTTGATCACTGCTGCTGTTTGGTTTATGGGCTGAAAACAGCAAGTGAGAAGGTGTGATATCCAACCTGAGAATGACATTCCTCAGTCACAGTAAGGCAAACAGTGCTTTGCAGTGCTTAATCCCAGCTTCTCTCTTTTCCTCGGCCTGTTCCCAACCAATGGGGAAGCACCCATGGCATGAACTTCACTGATAGATTTCAGAGGGCCCTAATGTCTATATACACTACAAGTTAAAGGTTGCAGATTCCCTTTTCTTTTTTGCACTATGCCTGGCTGCCAGAAGGGGATTTAGTACTTATTTGTGTGCTGATAATTAAAGTGTTTGTGATACTGAAGGACAAATCACCCTCCCCTGGAAATTAAGCACTCATGTTACAACCTCTTGATCCTTAGTGAGTATTACATTAGTCAATTTGTGGCTAGCCCAGTAACTCGATAGCAGTGAATTATGCAGTTATGTGGGAACTCTGGTTTTTGGAACAGGCTGATGTTCCCAAGCTCAGGCCCAGCACTGGTAGGGTGTGTCATCTGTGGGAGGCACTCAGAGGAAAGAAAAAGCTGCGAAGCCAGAGTCTAGTGCTTTCTGGAGGACAAAATGTAGCAGCAGTATTACATTAGGGTAAGAATGGGAAGAAGTGGATTATTTCACCACCAGAATGTTTCTCTGCAGTGGGCAACTGATTGATTGAACAGGCTTTTCATTGACACGATGTTCAATTACATGTTTTACTAATGACTATTTTAGGTTTAGATGTTAAAGGTTTGAGAGTGGACTTGTGCTGACTGATGTCCTGTCTGTACCTGCAACTCCATGCTTCAAAGTTTTACAGGACCCAGTATAGGTCACTGGAAAAGACTATTCCATTTCTTTGGGGGATGAATGAAAGAAACTAATCCCGATTTGTGGCAGAAGCAAGTCTTAGTCCTGGTGTTCACTTACACTTGTTCTGGATTTAATCTAGTGCTGGATTAGGGTAACTGTCAGAATTTTAGCCCACCATGCCCATGTCAGTTCAGACTGAAGGAAGGGGAAGGATGACATCTAAGGGTCCATGACTCAAAATATGTCTCTTTGCACTCTAAAAGTAGTCCAGTTGCTAAATTCCGGTCTGAGTGCCACTGATTTCAGCAGTCAGGCTCCCACTGTATTTTTGAAAATTGCAGTACCTTCAGTACTTACATACCAGCCTGGTGCTTCTTTGTGGTTTCCAACACATTTGTAATTCAAATTTACTCTGGAAATTAGGGACAAAATTGGATTGTGATAAAGCCAAGTAATAATCTGCTGAAGTCATAGGAAAAAATCAAAAGATACTAACCACTTCTTTGTTACCAAGTGTCAGACTCTGTTCTGCCTTGTGCACCTGTGCAATTCGATTTACTAAGTATCGGGGATGTTGGCCTGTGTGAACCCCTTACAGTCAGCTTTCAGCTCTGGAGAAGGTTTTCTCTTCAGGGCCATTCTGCAATAGATGGAAAGGCCTGGAACCTAAGATACCTTCCTAAGCCACATAGTGAGGTGCGTTTCTGTGTGTGTGTGTGTGTGTGTGTGTGTCCCTGAGTTCCAAGAGATAGAATGGTATAGGTTTTTTTTTTTTTATTTTATACAATAGCAAAAAAGATGGGTTGAATTTTATGCTTAGTGATGTAAGTGAACACTTTGTAAGAAGTGCTTGAATTATTGTATGGCTGTGTCCAAGGCTACCATATCAAACAAGTCTTTCAGAGCCAAGATTCTTGTCCAAGAACCCACCCAAAACTTTACTGTATGAGGTATGAAGCAATAATGGGACCCACTGATTCATCATTTGATGAAACCAGGAGTGCCCAGTATTGCCCAACATAAGGTTACATAGGGCTCTAATGAAGTGTTTCTCTTGCATAAAAGGGAACAGATGTAGCCAACCTCATGAGAAACAGAGCTGTGACCTGCTGTGAGTTCCCATTGGGCAAAGTTTCTTTCAGATCTGAGAAGCTGCTCCAGATGAGTCAGAATATTCCTCTGGTACCACCATGCCACTGCAGGCTAGATATCTAAATTCAGATCTGGGTTGCTGTAGGCAGCATTCTACCATGTTTCATGTAGTTACTGTATTGGCAAAGTATCTGTAGACTTTGCAAACTGATGGAAACCTGACTGCTAGCTGAGGAGCTCTGCTCTACAGACTAACAGAAATTGTCCACAGGCTGGTTCTGCCCTCAAGGCTTGTGGTGTATCTCACATGGGCAAAGTGACAAGGCTTGATTCTCCAAGTTTTGGATGATGAGGTATTTTGAATCTTTCTGCTGTACTTTGAGCTAGAAATGTTTGCCCCAGAAGTAATTCGGTGGCAACAGGGTAAAGTAGAAAGTCTGGTGTTTTGACAGAGGAATAAATGTGAGAAAGTGGCTCTTGTGAGCTTGTACCAGTCTTAACATAAGGATATGCCGTAGTGAAGAGAAAGTAGGCTTCTGACAGTAACAGACTAGGTGAAGAATAGAAAAGAAATACTGACAGGTTTGTTGCTGAGTGAGGATTTCTAAGTGTGTTCTTTCTAAGTGTGTCCTCTTAATGAGCTAAAGTCTTCAGGCTAGAGCTTATAAATCCAAACAATAACTTGGGTAAACAGTACAGTAAGTGGTCATGCACTGTATTTCTTCTGTGCTGAAGTACGCAGCATGCTGACATCCATTCCAGTTACTATGTATTGATGCAAGTGTTTCAGGGAACCTGGTGTTAAGGGCTGTGATAAACCCAACTGGCATGATGGGGCATATTCCCACTGGCATTTTTGTTGCCTGTCACCCCATACCGGTGTTGTTTGTTCAGTGATGTTAGTTATTCTGAGTTCCAAACCAGATCTTTATTAAAGCTTCCAGGAAAGCAACAGCATGGTGGATGTCAACACGGCCTTCAGCATCAAAGCCACAGAATAAAATTATAGATGGAAAAGACTTGTTAGGTCATCTACTCACCCCATCAGCCAATGCAGGGCTGTTCACTGTGGTGTGCTTTTTCCCTTTGTCTGTATCAAGCCAAAGGGGTTACCACAGCCTCCAAGGAGACTGTGACATAGTTGACTAGTTCTTGCCCTTAGGAATAACTTTGAGTCTGTGAAATAACAGAAGCATTCTATGTTTAATTTTGGTGGAGGAAAGGAACTCAGAGCAGGACCCTGAGCCTTATGACTGTATTGTATCTCAGATATAATTCTATGTTAATTACTTCTTGTATATAGATCATACGAGGCTAAGTGTGTCCCACCCCACAGCTGTCTCTTTCAGTAATTATTCCTTAGACATATTTTATCATCTTTCAGTAGTAAGTAGTGCACAAACCATGAACAATTGCATTTCACTTGGCAAATGTTTGGAATTTGCCCTAACTAGTGTTTGAAGTGTCTGACTCTCACTCCTTTTAATTGTGCCAAAGTTCTTTGGCAATTGGTGATCTGATATCCCAGAAACCCATAAAAATTAATTCCAACATATTTTCTTTAGGTGAATTAAAAACACTCAACAGATGTTTACTAAAAACAACTGCATTTATAGATACAGGACTCCTGACAGCTATTGATTTAAGACTTCCAAATGTTTTCATTCAAATCCCTTGGGCACCTACTGTTGATAATTTGTAACTTTCTGGCATCTTGGTCTCTTGCAAGGAAATGCTTCAGGCCAAATTTATGAATGTGCTTTTTGACCTTGGGTATTGGGCATTAACAACCATAAATCCAATTATTATTTTTTTTCAGAGGGAATAAAATACTTCCATAGCTATTAAAACATGAAATCCTCTATGTGCATGTAAACTGAAGCTGACTATGGTGATAGTTTTAAAGCCAGTACTCCTGGTATTCTGATGAGGGCTACATTAGTTTCACAGCTCTCAGACACTGAAAATTATATGTAGCAGGCAGGATAACTTGAAAAATGCTAGTTGTAGAGCTATGGAAGGCCATGACAAGTACCATTTTGTGATTGTTTGAGTTGCACTTCACACAATGAGTAAGGATTCAGAAAAAACCTTTGTCTGCCAGTTTGGCTATGGGGGAAAAGGGAGGAATCTGAATACCCAACATGTCTTTGTTAGCAGTTGGATGTCACTTTCTTTTGTTTAGCTTTGCACAGTGCTCTGTGTAATGTAGGAGTATAATAAAGCTTTGCCAGCAACAGCACCAGACTTTATGAACATGCACAGGCCAGTGAGACTATATAATGTACTCTATCATAAGGCAGCAAGAGGCAACCTAATAGACCTGATGGAGTTGTAACAAAAGGGTTTTCCCTAGGCTATTGGCATATGCTTTATAGTGCTAAACCAGGAATTGTGCTCTTAGACACTAGAATTAAAATTAGACCTAATTTGTAAACATTTTTCCTTTGCACCAGTTAAATAGACCTTAAATTATTTCTCTATTCTTCATTAGAAATAAGCAAGTTTCACATGAATCTTCCAACCTCCTATTTAAACACTCCTACCATTACCTGCTAGCTGATGGTGCACCTGGAAAATGGAAGTTTGGCAAACCAGAAGGCAGAGATCAATGAGCAAAGGCACGAGGGAAAAAACATCTTATCCAGGGAGACCCTAAGGGATCATAAGGTATGAATTAAGCCTTGGCTTTCTCCACATCTATTCTATTTGTACAGTAATAAACCCCAGTATCATTCCTAACCCGGGTTAGTACCAACAACACAGTGTCATGATTAACAATCCTACCACAGCCAGACAGCCATGATGTCAATGTTGTATTGTTTTTTGCTAATCTGTGGCTCTAGAGGCACTCCGTGTTCTCCAACAGCTCCAGTATATTGGAAGCTGGAAGAGTAACCAATTTGCTGGGCAGATGTGGCTGCATGCTGCATTATCAGTGCATTTTGTTGCGCACCATCCCAACACTGAGAGAAAGTTGACTCTTCCAGACAACCATGGCCGTGGCTTTGCATGAATTTCTTCAGCCTGAATGCCAGCTTAAACAGAGCCTAGCCCTCCTCATCCAACTGTTCTATTGTTTTGGCAGCTACCCAAAATTTCTTGGAATAATTGCAAATGAGTAATAATTTTTCATTTAGCTTGTATGCAATCCTGGCATCAGTGATCATTTGCATGTTTTAATATATACGTAGCCATGCCCTCAACACATGTTCTGAACATTTGAATAACAAACTTCAGGAGTAGGGGGACAGAGATGGAGTCCAATTTGTTATTATTGTTATTAGTGTAGGTTCTTACAGTTTTAAAATCAACTTAATTAACAGAAAATAATGATGTAAAAATAAATAGGCAGCTCCTGTTGGCAAACAGGTGCCCAGGATCAGACAGGACTGAAAAACCCAGAATCCTGTAGACTACTCAGAAGTGCCTGAGCTGTGTTCTTCTGCTCAGTCTAGGCTGTCCCATAAATGCTAAGAGTCTCGAAGGCTATCCAAATAAAAAGTAAATGCAAACGGGGGCTACTTCTCCCACACAGCAGACTTCCAGCCTGCTCAAGATACAATGGTGAAAGCTTGCCTCTTTGGACTATTAGTCAGGCTTACTCAGCTGGCATTTGGGAAAGTTCTGAACAGCAGTCAGGAGGCTCTGTGCAGGTGACCTGGGGTGGGATACAATATATGTCATGCATCCAGAAATATGAATCCCTTTTTAAAGCTGCTCTTAAAGCCTCTTTCAGCTAGAAACTGGTATCAAGATGTACAATGATGCACTTAGGTGACGAATTATGTTCTGATAAAAATACCAGTACCTAGCTGCCACCCTGGTGCAGCAGTTTGGCTTTTCAGTTGGCAGTGGTCTTCCAGGCAGTGAGGTTTATCCCATTTTTTCCTGGATAACTTTTAATATTAACCATATCAATTAAACTAATAAGAAAATAAAACCAAACTAAACCCCTCAAAAAAACCCAAAAACCCACAAACCACCAAATCAACCAAAAAAACCCCACCCCAAACAAAAAAACCCTCACCAAGATGATGAAATGTGAGCTCAGTCCATTCTGACTCAGCTGTCTCCTCTTCAAATCCAGGGAGGGCAATGAGTTTTCTCTGTTGCTGGATCCATGATTTTCTGGCATTGTCACAGCTTCTTTTCCAGTTTTTTTGCAATGCTAATGCCTTAATGCAAGTTAAGAAAGGTAAGAACAGGACAGAAACAACATACCTTTTCCCATAACAAGAACCTCCTCCTTTTCTTTAAGACTGCTGCCAGCCTATGTATTGCTATGATACAGAGTCATAGGATAGAAAAATCATTCTTGCAGAATTTAAATGGCTGGACTTAACCTGTACTGCTGACAGTTCGGCTTGCTGCCAGCAGTAACTTCTACATAGAAGCATAGGAAAGTGAGACTTGTGTTCTGTGTTTGCTGCTGTGAAAACCTGACAAGTGGTGTTACTTGATGTGTTACTGCACCCTAAGGAAGGGTACCTGCAATCTGGCAGTGACCAGGGTGCGAGCTAATGACAGCAAGAAGGTTGTGATCAGGACTGAAGTGTATTAGCAAGGCAGCACTGGATACTACACACTGCCATGCTTGCTAGACATGGCACAATTAGCTTGGCTGCAAAGGAAAAGGCAAATTTTCTTCCAACTAGGACACATAGTTATTTTGTCTTGGACACTTGGAGACAACCTTTCAGACTAGGAATCCATAAACCACAAAATACTCATGTTAAAAGAATGTGGCCGAAGGTACTACATTCATGACTGTTTGTTTTTTTCTTTTTCCTTTTACAAAACAAAAGGAAATTGCTTTGCTGTAATCAATAGTAGTCAAAAGATAACTTGTTTCAGTTTGAGGATATCAGCTTTAAATGTTAAGGGTACAGGCAATATTAATTGATATAAACCTCGTATTTCTGTTACAAAATCTGCTATACAAACGTTCTGTAAAAAGCCAATGATTATTACTATATTTTTGTGACATAATGGAAGAAAAAACCCCAAAGTTTAAGGGAAAGAAGTAAGTATGCCTTTGCAGCTCACGTTTGTTCAAGCATATTTTACATATTAAAATACAGTAGTTACTTTCTGGATGAGGGTTCTCAAATTATTAATCTGGCAAGTTTTCAGAGTTGGCAGGGTAAAAGGTTCTCTTGCTGTCTTCTAACAGAGAAAAGGGAAAGCATCACTTTGGTGGTAAAGAGCTAAAATAACTACAAAGTCAATGGAGGGAAAGTTTAGGAAAATAATTGTGTTAATTCACTTCAGCCCTGATCCTGCAACCTTTTACCATGCAATGACATTCTTTGCTCAGCAGCAGACCCAGATTTACACTTTGCAGAATCGCATCCATACTGACGTAGAGGTTGCCAAAGAACTGTTGGTGAGGGAAGTGCCATGTGTGCCAGTTCTACAAACCAGTAAGGCAGTACAGTCTGCCCTATATTTTCAGAGTTTTGGTACCTCGCATAACTAGGTGCGAAACACTTGTATCTCTGGTTCTTTTCTTTGGAAGTGCAGTCATGTGCAATCAGGTGGAATAAGTGTGCTGATAATTTTCCTTCAGAAATTGTAATGGTTAGTGATGTGGACACTTTTCTTTTTAGGCAGAAAACCATGAGGCACTGAAGCAAGCATTCACTTTTCTTGCACTTGAGGTCACAAATTTATGCAAGTCAAAAATGTTGGGCCTGCCAAAAACATCATGCTACACTCCACCAAATAAAAGGACACTGTTATTCTTACAAGGAAAGGTTTGACAGGACAGGAAATAGGCAGGGTCATAGAAGTTTACTTAATACCGAAACTTATTTAACCATCTTTAAGCCAAAATACGATTATAGTTATTTAAATAAAAATTAGACGGGGAGGGGGAAGACAAGAATACAAGAGCACCAGACTGTGCTATTACGGGAGTAGCAACCAATACAGAAACTAGAGAACCTTAATAAAAATTCACATAATTCAGGTTACTATATGTCACCTGCCTTTACTGGGTTAACACATGTTAAGTAAGTTTTAATTTATGTCCTGAACTTACAGCAAGGGGCTTCTGATTTGGAGAATCCATTGCCATTTACAAAGCTATACACTACTTTCATTAAAATGCAGTCCTTAAGGAGACTGCATTCCACTTAAAGGACTGGCAGAAGGAGGACTAAGAAGAGAATGAATATGAAAGATAGGAAAAATGTTGCTGTTCATTACAATTTTCCATTTTTGTTGAAGCGCAGCAGGAGAGCAAAGCCACAGGCTTCTCTACTGCTCTTGCATGCCAGGAGGGATTATGCAAACACTGCAACCACCCAAATCTTATTTAAATTATAGTCATTGTTCCCCCTTTAATGGTTATACTTTTGCCTGCTTTCACTCAAATATTGCTGCATCTTGCTTTCTGCCAGCATAGTCCCAATGGGAGTCATCAACTCTTAATTATAGATGAACAGATCTTTTTTTAAAATACCTCTGGAAAAAAAAAGTGGAAGAGACAGCAAACCTTAAGTGCCATCTAGTGGCTGATCTACTAAAAACATTGAATAAAACCAACAAATTCTTAACATGACAAATGGTTCATATAGTTGTAGCTGAACTGAGGAAGCAGTGCTTAAATTCACGACTGCTAAAGACCAGGTTAATACTTCGGGGAACCAAGAAAAGGACTAAAGACCAACGGTATTGTTACCATAATTCTTCTTTTTTTCTTTTGCCCCTAAGTGGGGAGTTCAAATGGTAGGAATTCTACAGTGATCACCTGTTCCCTTCAAGACCCTCAACAGCTTATGAGCTTCTGGCTTGCTAAGGAAATACAAGTCGTATGTATTTCAGTCTAAATCAGAAAATAGAACCTTTCAGGTCTCGAAACAGAACCCAAGCCATAGGAGTGAATCTGGAACCGAGCATCTGAATTCAGAAGTTACTTTCTCTAAATTCACCTGGGGTCAAAGGCCAGATTTTCTCTCTCTGCTTGTAACAAGTCAAATCCATTCCTAAAAGAAAGGGAGCAGATTGTCAGTTAGTAATGTCCTTTTCATTTCCCTGCAGGAAAAAGCTGTTTTCTGCTGTAATGAGAATTCCCAACAAATTATTTTTCCACTGCAAAAGCTCCATGTCCATTTACACAGAGGACATCCCACAAGATCATTCCCCAAGCTTTAAGTAACTTCTCTTGGGAGATGTGTCCCTTCTCCAACAGTAGCTTTGTCTGAACCTGTTCAGTGATAATGGAAAGCAGCCCAGCATAATTATTATTGAATGTAATACTCATTTCAGTTTTTTGCAAATAGCACTATACTTTGGAGCTTTACATCTCTTCAGTTTTGTACCTGTAGTGAGCCCTGGGGATTACACCTTAGTGACAGTTTTTGGAGACAGGAATCTATCTAGATAGAACTGAGATCTATGCATGTTCGCGTCTAGCTTCTCAGGAGGTTGCTTGCTCAAGCATATTTAATTTTTCATTGAATTACAAAACTAATTTGCAAATAATTAATTTAGGGAGAAGGATAGATCTCGGATATAGTAATGAACAAGATCCGTGTGTTTCCCAGGTCTCTTTTCTTTCTGTTAATATAAAGATTTTAAACATTCTGATTTCTGTTTAAGAGGATCAAATGTGCTAATTAAAGCTTAAAATGTACCAGAATAGTGGCAAAATTTAAACCTTGCTGAAGAAGTGCTGTTTTATCTCTTTTCCCTTGCTTACAGGGAGAAGGTGATTTTTATGAGTCAGAACCAGGGACACCTTGTCAGTTACCAAGATAAAATACTTTTGTAGCATAGGTAATATTAATGGAAAAAGGGAACACCAAAATAATTCCATACTAATGAAATTCTGGGACTTTTTTAATTAAAAAAGGGGGGTGGGGGTGGGGGGGGGTGGGGAGAAGAGGTAGCATAGTTTGAACCAGAAAATAGCAAATACTGTTGTTAGAAATCTCTACTCACTGCCAGTACAAGTTTCTACAGACTTCAACACAGACCCTGGTCTGCAGTAGCAAGTACTGACTTAAGAACTTTCAATACATTGGTACGTAATTCTTGTTGCCTGGTTAGAAATATTTCTCTCCTATAGATTTACAACTCTTATTGAAGCAAAACCCCAACACTAAAAGGAACTATCAGAATTTGTTATCCTAGTGCAATGGTTTGATGCACAGGGAGGAGTTCAGTGTGGTGGTGAGCTTGAAAGCATTTGTTGTGTCAGATGAAGAGGCTTTTCCAGGGTCCTACTGTCAAGAGCCTTGCAAAAATCTTAAAACTCATTTCATGGTTCCATAGGCAGGTATTGAAAAATGGTGGAATGGAACTCAACTATACCAACTGTCAAAATAACAGAGCATTTTTCTGGTAATGACACTTAGATAACAATCTGTATGCTGACAATTTACAGCAGGCATGGATTTGTAAATTTATGTTTCTTCCTTGTGCATCTGAGATAGCTTCTGAAATAGTGCTTTTTCTAGCAAATACCATCCCTTCATATGTTAGAACCTGAAGTATTACTTTCAAAATGGAAACCAGATCAGTTTCCAACAGGTACAACAGAGAAGTATCAACTTTTTCCTTGTAGCTTGCTGTTTCAGGTGAGATCATCTTGTAGTATCATTTAAGAAGGACTTTCATCAGTGTACCCCCTGCTGTTTTTTTGCTTTGGGAATAGAGAAGGAACAAAAGAGGAGCCTAAACTTGCTCTCAACTTACTGCAGCTAGAGAAAAACCTTTTACACAAAAGGATAAGTTATTTTAAGGCCTTTTAATATCTTTTGGTAACTGAAGTTCCTTTCGGCAGGTTATAGAGCAGAAGGAACTTAGTGTTAAGATCAGCTTTTCCAATTAATTTAAAACATCATTGGTAGGATGTGCTTCTTGCTTACAACAGGCTTTGTGTTAAACCTGCTTATGAAGGTCTGGGTATGCAGACAGGAGTACAGTGTTGTGGTAGGAGTGGAGGGGGAAAAGAAAATGCTGATAAGCATACAATGCACATGGAAGGACTTCTACCCTAGGCAAAGATGACTTCTTTCAGCACTGCCAAGTCATTGTACTGACTATCCTATGGTTAAAGAAATCTCAGTTCTGCCATATTACACTTTATTTTCTACCTCCTTGGGGAAGTGGGGGCAAAATGTATCAAAAATGCAGTATTTTGGGCATACCTCACAAGGACATGAAGCTAATACTGAGATTATTAAAATCTGAGACTACTGAGAGAAGACTGGTGTGAACATCTTAACCTATGAAAAGGTTAAGAAACCTTTCCACTGATGTGACCTTTCAGCTAAGGAAATCTAAAAGGAGAATACAGACAGATGCAGGGGAAAAAAAATAAAATATATTTGAGAGCATCACAGCCTTCCATCTAATCCTTTTCTGTAAAGTGGCCAAATAATCAAGATTCTTTCCTTTTGTCCTTCTCTTGTGTGAATGTTCTTCCACCTGAGAGTTTGTCATTAAGGGATTCTTACACTTACAGAAGCAGTCGGGTTCAAGACAGATTCCAAGACAGTTCTATGTTAAGCGGTCAAAACAGAACTGAAAAAATCAGTTTGTGTACTCTTCAGTAATTCAGAATCTTTCTTCCATACAGTGACTTATTAATGAATCTGTCAGCACATATTTCAACAGCATATTTCATAGCATTTGTTTACTATATATAAGTTATTTCCGGATGACTTGTGTTACTTAGCTCAATCACTATTCCTGATCTTTTAATAGAGAGCTGAAAAAACAGCTGTTTGAGGATCAGCAAAGGATCAAAGACAGAACTTTGTGTTTGAACAGGAACACAAGTATTTTCACAGGCTGTAGAAAATGCAATATTAAAGATGTTTGCCTTATTCTGATTTAGGGGTCAGAGGGGGAAGTCGTATTGATACCTGCATTATCACTGATTTGGTAAGAAATAAGCCCTCAGCATGAAATACTGAACTATACAGAAGATAGCTTTTAGAAGACTAACACAAACTAGCACAGGAACAATCAGCCATTTTAATTTAGGTGTAAAATAAAATCAAATAATTAATTTATTTTTAAGTTTATTACAGCATAATCAGAACATAAGCAATGAGTTGTTATTACCAAGGACTGTACATCTAAAAAGCAAAAATAATAATCAACTAATTAATCAAGTTAGTCACGCACATTTACCCATCATGCAGATGAATTCACTGCCTGTAAAAATGGACAGGACAAATACAGAGAAACTTTTTTTTACATGTACACCAAAATCCCACTTCTGTTCCAAATGAAAATTTAGAAATAACTTAAAAAATATTAGAATACGTATTCAAATGATTTTCAGTTCTTTCCAGTAGAACCAAAGCCATCTTCACCACGTTCGGTGTCATCCAGAGCCTGAAAGACATCAATTATGGTAAGTCGGTTTAGTGTCTTAACTTCTTGTTTCTACACAATGGATAACGTCTATCATACAGGAAAGTACATTTACTCATAACAATAGGTATAATTGGGAAATTAAACCAAAAAATGTTGTTAAAGACCTCAGAATACCTTTTGTACAAGTTTAAACAAATCCGACATTGAGAGACAATTGTTTATAGGGTATACTGAGTGTTTCTCAAGTACCTGTTAACTCTGAAAACTACAGGAAAAAAAAATTCAATATAAATGTATGCAAAGCAACAAGACTTTTATTCAAGTAGAAATGCTACTACGCAGTTTTAAAGCGAAGTATTTAGGCCATAAATCTCAGCTTATATAGAACTATCTACAACTATTAATTACTGAAAATTCAGAAATATTTTCTTCTGGCTACTTACTTGAACTTCTTCTAGCTCAGGATAGTAAATGCGTTCACAGATGAGCTGCGCAATCCTATCCCCTTTTTTGACTGCAATGAAATTAAAATATTATTAGTTGCATCAAAAAAGTAAACCAGCAATAAAAAGTTTAGAGAATCCTCTTTTGAGAGTATCAGAATGTACTAAAGTGCAAATACTTATTTGAAACATAGTTAGGCAGAAATTAAGTGACAGAAAAAATACAGGATAAGATAAACTTTAAGTCCTTTAAAGGTGAAGTTTAGAGGCAGTACCAGCTCAAGGCATTCCCCCTAATTCCTCCTGCCACCCATACTGTGGTATATTAAGTGTCATTATGCAGAGATGAAGAGAGCTCTATGTATGATGTAACTCCTTGTATGAACTAGTCCCAGGAACTGATTTCTATGGAGGAAAAAATTCTGAACTGATAAAAGGAAAACAGATTTTCTGATTAGCAAACTGGTTCACAGAACTGCCAGAAGCAGCTTGTACTGTGAAGTGATAGAAAAGGCTGCAAAACCACTGGCCCTGAAGCTTAAAATTGACTGTTTGCAGAGAGATAGCATGATTAAGGGAAAAATCATACCTTTATTATTCATGTTTCCAAGGATCCTGATAAGTTTTTATCTCACATACTGATCAGCTAAATGTTTGGGTTTTTGTTTTGTGGAGCAAGAAAGCAGCTTAATAGAAAGTTGCGCTTCACTACAGCTCATAAATCTAAAGCTTAGCTAAGTTGAGTTGGTTTGGTGTGGTGGTGATGGTGTGTTTTGGGTTTTTTTGGGTGGTTTGTGGAATCTTTTTTTCTTTCCTTGACAGGACATTGTTAAGTTTCTATGGTTTTATTAACTGTAAGAAGAAAATTGTTCTCAGCTAGCTGTAACTCTTCAGAGACTTTTAAAGAAAAATTACTTTCTCATTTCCAGTCAGATGGCTGGAAACAGGCTCTGCCAAGCTTAACACTTACCTTCAAAAGTCTCCTTGCCAAAGTTGAAGAGTACCACACCAACGTTTCCCCTGTAATCCTCATCAATAACACCAGCTGTCATAAAGAATTCAGAGGGATGACCAATTAATAAATGTTGTTCGTATAATAAGTAAGTAGATTAGATAAGAGTTAGATTAGCAGATGATTGCAGTACCTCGTATTAACATCCTCTGCGCTGCTCATGTACAATTAAACAATACATACGAAAAAACTGAAATACCTAGAAACGCTAATCAGTCTTGCAAAAAGAACTGAAAAACACAATCGCATATCAAAAAGTGTTTTACTAGTGTACTACTAATTTTAGTTGTAATAAACTACCTGAAATCAAGACAGCTGGACCAAATTCAGGCTCCATTTGTTCTTCTAACTTCAGCTTTTTGCATGTCAAGCATAAACCTGTTTTTAAACTCTAACATTTTATTTGAGAGCTATGGATTTGTGCAGATCCAAATCCTGGACCTCAGGCAGGGTAACAGAACAAAAGCTTTAAGGAATTGTCATTCAGCTAGATTCAAGTATAAATACTGTAAAAAAAGCTCGCTCTTACATTTTATTTAATTATTAATACATAGTTCAGGAGATTATCTATGAATACACATTAAAATAATCATATTCTGCTTATTTGGAGTTTCTCTCCAGATACAGGAAGCATATTTGCAGTAGGAAAACTGGAGTTTGGGCCTCCTTGCAGACTAAAGTATGTATTTTTAAGTCTCCTTGCAGTAATAATTCATATTCTATAATTACATGTCATTCCAAGATTTCCAGACTATCACACAAAGTACTACCTTTAGAGATTATAAACCCCAGAGGAAATCGTAGCACGACTATACCTTGAAGTTTTAATGTTTTACCACAACACACATATTTAAGAATAGAAAACTGAGGTGGTTTTTTTTTAATTCAGCTGTGTGACAATATTGCAGTACATATAGTCCACAGTTACTGTACAATGTCTGCACTAGTTCTAGTGTGAAAAAGGTATTTACGCAGCTCTTTCTCTTGCAATGTTATAGGTTAATCCAATCACATTTCTAAACAGCTTCCTAATTAAGGTGCTAGTAATACTGGGAATATCCCAAGTTCAGAAAGTTCAGAAAAAAAACCCCAGTTTTCCAGTTAACTCGCAGGTATTTAAAAATTGCTTGAAGGGACCCTAATTACAGAGCACTGTCAGTAGTAACAGTGCACAATACATAGGGGTTGGTGTGCATAAAAGTTTTCAAGAAAAAAAAGTAAAATTAAGATTATTGAATGTAACATACAGTTCAGCTGATTCAGAGGGCTTGATGTACAGAATCTACATGCACAGGTCTCATGCTGTTCATTTGTTTTTTGTTAGAACAGCCTTAAGAAAGTCAACTACGCCATCAGTTAAATTGAGGATCACAGGACACCACTTTCACTGGTAATCACAGATTCCTTGCACAATTTCTACCACAGTTCAGTGTTGCAAAGGAATACTTAAAAGTATTAAAAATAAAATCCTATGTGCAAGTGTCAAGTGTATAAGCAAAAAAGGCTGAACTATAAAATAATAACATGAAAATTTTGCCTTCTTATTTCTAGGGAAGTACTTATTCCTTCCTCCCTTTTAAAATATCAGAAAACTTACAGCCTTTACATTAATTGCTAAACCAGGGGTGACATAATGTGTTTGCTAAAGACTGCTACATAGATGATTTGCTTTGTTTTATACAACAGTAGACACCAAGTTCATGCTACATGGATGCATTACAAAGAGATAATCAACAAACTTGTAATAGCAGC
Source organism: Lathamus discolor (assembly GCF_037157495.1). Classification (NCBI taxonomy): domain Eukaryota; kingdom Metazoa; phylum Chordata; class Aves; order Psittaciformes; family Psittacidae; genus Lathamus; species Lathamus discolor. The sequence goes on from NC_088891.1 coordinate 11,908,100, forward strand.
ACAGATAATTTTATGCATCACTCAAATTCTGAATTCAGTTTCTTGTTAATTTGGTGTATTTGTTCATATGAGACAATCAGCTGGAGAACTGAAAGCCAGAATTCAGATTCGACACATAAAAAATTAAGCACATATGCTCATAAATGCATTAAAAAAAAAAAAAAATAGCTCTTTCATTTGTCAAATTAAGAATTTACCCATTCTCAAGTGTTTCTCTACAGCTAAGACAACATTTTCCTAGACCATAAGACAGGATATATATTGCTATGCATTAAGAGATTGATAATGGATTTTGCTAACTTAAAATAATGATGGACAGCTTTATTTATTTTATAAGACAGTATTCTAAGACAATACTCAAAACTGATTACTAGTTCTATTTAAATAGAAATTATGATTTTATATGTATAAAATGTACCAATTAAAGTAGTATGGTTAGAAGAAAGTTTTGCATGTCAGTTCTTCCAGAATTATCTGAAGAAAATTTATAAAACAGAACAACTGGGGCTACTTGAAGTCATTCTAAATTAGCTTTTCTGTCTTCATGTCTCTGACAGAAAGCAAGTTTATTTCTACATAATGACAAAAATTGCACTTGATGTATTGGTTAGTGCTCAACCACTAATGAAACTTTTTGATTTACCAGATGTTACTGCTATTTTCTGGGAGAGAAAACTCAGTAGTATCTGAAACTTAACTTGTATTGGAGTAACTGGAGCTTAACAGAACATTAGTACTTCTACCCTTTGTTAAACCCCCGACCTTTTTTGTTTGGTTGGTTGGTTTTGTTTTTTTTTTTTTTTTTTCCCTGGAAAGGAGTGTTGCAATTGATCTATACTGATTTACAACGAATCTAGTCAGATGCTTCCTCAACCTTTAAACAATAGCATTAGCACAATCTCAGCTTTATGTATAGACACCAATTTTACAAGTACTGTTGAAAAAGCTGTAATCAACAGATAGCTCTATAAACAGACACCAAATCTGTTTGATCACCTATTTGACAACTGCTAGAGACTGGCTTTCTAGGACTTAAAAACTATCAGATAAGTAAAGATGGAAAACACCGATGAATATTTCTGTGGCTGAACTGAAAGCCATACTGAAAACTTAAAAGTCACTTGCATTATTCGCTAGAGGGGAAAAAAGGCTCTCACTACAACTCTCTAATTTTCTAAGCTTAGCTATAAAGTAAACACCTTGCAATGGTTCTACAGATTGTACTGGATGTATTTTCTAGCAGACAAGAATTGCACTTTCTGCACACTTCTGAGGATGAAATATGTCCATAGGATGCAGAGAGGAAAAGCAGGCTTCTTACTTAAAAGCAAAGCCGGTACAAACAGAACTTTAAACAATTAGAGTTGAAGTTATGTATTAAGAAAATAATATTCAAAAAGATGTGTTGTGGCCAAAACAATTAGTCTCATGCTGTGCTGAGTGACTGGTGTTTGACATGGTGTCAAAGCCATGATAATTTCAAATTCCATTAAAGGCACAGCTAGTTAAAGATTTTGTGAAATGAATTCCCTACCAGTCATTTTCTCTTTAAATGTATTATACCTCCACTGACATAGTCTTACCAAGTTTAACCACCATGTGGATTTTGAGTTCAAATTTCACTATTTGTATTAAAGAAAGAAGAAAATATGACCTAGGAAGAGCTGATGAGTTTTCCTTCTGTACAGGGTCACAGACTCGCTCTATGTAATTGGGTGTACTGGCAAAACATATTAACATCCTTGCCATCATGTTATTCTGGAACAGCAAGTTGCAATAAATATATACATTGCTGACAACTAAGGCACTAGGTGTATTGGGTGGAAATAATCTAAGTAATTTTTGGAAAAAATCATGCATTGGAAATGACAGTCTGACATTCTGTTTTATTCTGTCAGAAGTTTGGCATATTACTTCCTGGGAAAGCATCCACACCTAGCAGATGTGAATTCTGTATATATTCTTGCATGATCTCAAATGTTCTCCCTGATCCTTAGGTCTGCTGGCAGTATTTCTACTTAGATGGGTAATGCCCTCATTGTGACAAAAATACTTCTGCAGGGTAAGTAAAATGCTTTTCTTGTCAACTTCCATTATAACTCAAATTATAATGTGCTCAGAAAAAAATGCATTCTCTCAGCCACTCAGCACTTCTGAAGATATCCATTAGATGCATCTTCTTTACAACATTACATCAGAAATGTAGTTTTGAGTTCTTTTCCTATACTATTGTCAGAAAAATTAATTGCTTAGGGGTTTAGGTGGCAGAACACATTTTATTTAACTTAGAACTGTATTCTTGTATAATTAGAACCACATAACATGCATTTAGTCCTAGTTAAATTGCTGTGGTTACATCTGTGCTCAGAATAACTCTACAGCCATTTTAGCGGTGACAACTTCTGTGCAATGTAGATGCAATTTTATAATACAATAGTTAAAGAGAATCTGCCTGTGCTCTCATCAGCCCCACTGCAAAAGTGGAATAGAACTTTCAACATCATTTACTTCATGTTGCAGTTACACGGCAAAAGCACAGTGAGACTTTCATGAAGGCCTCTTTATAGATATGCCTGTAACAATTGCTTTTGAGGAGGTATCTGTGAATTTCTAAACAAGATCAATGAGAAGCTTAAAATATTTTAAAGAAACACCCTGTTGTGCAAAACAAAGCTGTTAGTAGTACTGAACAAAACACCCCAAACAGTAAAGACTTGTAAAAGTGGGATTTTAACTTTGTTTCAAAACACTTTCAATTTTTAAGTCAGTTAATGTAAAAATTTTGAGTTTAAATTTCATTTGCTTTAAGTAATTAGTTACGTTTTCATCAGTAAGAGTAAACTAAAGCTCTTTTCATCCTAATAATCAATTATACCCACAGTAATGGTATATTCCAGTGCCATCTTCATTCCTTTTGAATATCGTTACTATGCTCTGTGTAAAAGAATATCCATTTTATTGATTGAATTCATTCAGATTATACACTAGACTGAAAAGAATCACACACTTAATCAAAATGGAGCAAGAATGTAAAAAGTCATCTTTAAAGCCTAGATCAAAAAGTAACATCTATGCCAGGCACTGCCTACAAAAATACAAGTGTTTTTTGGTTTTGGTCTGGTGGTTTTTTGTTTTGTTTTTTTTGGGATGTCCTGTTTTGGGTTGGTGTCTTTCTTTTTCTTTTCTGAAAAAGTAGTATTTTTTTAATTCAGCAGGTCTTAAAATAATTACAATGCAGTGGCTCTATGAGGTATTACCCACTTACCTCCTTTTGCCAGACCACCACTGAAGCTAGTATTTTTTTTTTTGCATGCATTACAATGTGAAATTAAGGCACTTCTGCAATCAAGATTTACAAAGTCTTAGTGAAAAGAACAAAAAGCTTACCACCAACATCTATGAAGTGCTTTGCAGCTAAACCAGAACGTGGTGCTAGAAAACAAGAATTGTTTTGTAAGTACAATAACTGATTTCTTTTAGAACTCTTATGCAGTACTTACAGGTTACATAGTATGTTTACATGGTCATGGCAGCAAGAACTGTTTCCACAGACTTTCTAAAATAAACATGATTTTACAGGAACTATTGTAAGTGTTAATGTACATATTAAACAAAATGACAGCTGCTACAGGCCTACAACAAAAATGCAATCTATCTTTAAGTGATATAAGCATATCTTTGTTTAGACCACCATATGCACAGTAGGTTTCTCCAAGGCAGGCAGCTGCAACAGACAACTGTCTAATCTTGGTTTATTTTTCGCACTACCACTGGTTTGGCATAATCTCAAAAGATTATTAGGTCAATCCAGTCAAGTGATGATGGAAAACAGTATTTGGCAAGCATTTTTACTAAAAAAACAGATACAAATTATGTACAGGGCTTTATTTTTATTATTACTTAATCTATATTGAGGTGCTAAAACTCACCTTTGTTCAAATTTTTCTTTGGGGTTAGACACATGCATTTTCCTTTCATATGAAAGAACACACAAATTCTGATCATGCTCTTACATTGGAGTGACTATTACCTTTTTTTTTTTACGTTAAGAATTTATACATAATTCAGAAAAAGAATGCACAAAACTAACATGACTAATGCAATATCTTGTCAGGTTCTCTCAAGTATTCTGTCACAAAAAGTAGTCAAATTCTACTATACTAGTACTCTTAATTCAGGATTAATTTTTAAACACTCAGGCATGTATTTTCTGCATGTCCATTATCTGATGGTCTTTGTGATTTGAATTCTGAAACTGCAGAGAAATCACAAACTACTGAATATCCTATTAAGTTGTATGTAGATTGATTTTTTGCTAGTGATTTTTTTTGTCATTTGACATACAAACCTCAAGCGTATTTGACAGAAAATTTCTATTACAAAGCTTAATAATAAATCATGCAGCCTGTGAGACTTTTTTTTGGTGTAAACTAATTCTTAAAGTTTTAGGCAGAATCGAAAAGAGAGGATGGTGTCAAACCAGTGCTACAATGACTCTGCAGTCTTTTTATAGCCTGTTTACTTACCTACTCGGCCATAGCATCCAGAAGGAAGTGCAACTTGAATGTCTGTTTTCACTACAGCCTTTCCCATGGGTGGTATCTCACAGTCATAAGCACTATATTAAAGAAACACACACTAGTTTATACAGAGAGTATTCTGAAAATTTTCTTTGTAACTGAAATGTTTCCTTATGAAATGGACTTTTTCCATGTGCATAGTGCATCACTGGAACAAGGCGAAAAAAAACCAGCTGTAAAGGCAGAAGTACTACTGCGTCAAGTGTGGTGCAGCAAAACTTCAGGAAGTTAGGCAAAGGAAGAAAAGGGCTTATTATTTTAATACTAAAAAAGGGAAGGTAGAAGTGGTCACAGTGAAGTTCAGATATAGTGATTGTACCTGATCCCTAGCTGCAGATATTACTGAACAATGGTTATTTTAAGTTCAAGCAAACCCAAACATAAGACTGTACACAGCAACCCGCGTGGTTGCTAGCATTATCAAACTGCCACAACTTTCTTTGGCAGGTGGCATCCAACAGCCATGAGGAAAGCAGAAAAGCATAAGCACTGGCAGGGAGGGCCACATGCACTACCCGAGAAGGCACTAGTTAATATTGATGCCAACAGCAGCTCAGGGTTGATGTGTCAAGCCTGACTTTTAGCCAATGGCCGCATCGCTACCTGATGAACTCGATGCTGCGGCATGACTGGACCACAGGTCTCTGGAAACCATGGGAGAGGGATGAAGAAGCAAGGAGCTAATGAACAGGCCAGCTCTGGGCTCCTCTTCGCAGGGTCGGCTCTGCTCAGCATGAGGACCCTCAGCCGAGGGAGCTCCGAGCCGTGGGGGCTCGCTAAGCGGGCTGGCAGCGCTTGTCCCCGGGAGGAAGCGGGCCTGGTCGGGCCAGAGAACAGCGTGGGCCTCTCCCAGGGGCCGGTACCCTTACCTGTACAGATCGTAGCCCGCAGCCCGAGCAGAACCCTTGGAGGGGGAGAAGGCGTTCTCAGACAGCTTAGTGAAGCGAAGCCGTGCGGGGGGCTCCCCGGGCACCGAGCCCTTCTGCCTCTTGCTGGGGGATGGCTGCAGCACGGCCTCGGAGGACGGCATCGCTGGTAGGGACGGGAAGGCAACAGACACCCTCCGTGAGGAAAAAGCCCGCCAAAAAGCGGCACAGCCCACTGAAGGCGAAAGCAGAGGGGGAAATCGCTTCCTCCCCGGCCGCTCTCTGCGTGGTGCACCCTCGCCACCCCTCGCCGGTGAGAATGGCCTCGCCCGGTTCCTCAGCGCCCAAACCGCCCCTCCGTGAAGTCCCGGCGGAGGCAGCGATGTCTTCCCCGCGGAAGTGGGGGGACTCGCGGTCCCGGCGGTTAGTGTCCCGTCCTGCTCGCGGCTGGGCCGCCATGCGCCTGTGCTCCCCCCGCGACTCCCGCTGCTCCCTTACTGCGCCAGCGGAGCCGCAAGAACAGCTTCATGCTCCGGGCCAGCATAACGCTGTGCGGCGCGGGGCCGTGCCGCTCTCTGCCGCCAGGCGCTCCCCGCGGCGGTCCGGCGGTAGCAGGCTTGCGGCGGGCGGTGGCGCTCCCTTCTCCCCTTTCCCCCCCCCTTCCGGGCTCTACCTGTCATGCGGCGGGACGCAGGCCTTCCGCCAGTGGCCCGGGACCGGTGGCCTCCCGGGACACGTCGGTGCTTGTCCTTCGGGCGGACCGCGCCCGGTGTTCAGCGTTGTGGGGGGACGCAGTTGAGGCTGCACGGCGGGCGGGGCCCGGGCCTGTTGCGGGAGCGTCGTCGTGTTACCGTGGTGCGGTGCCGGGGAGAAGTGCGGAGGTGCCTTCCGTGTGTCCGGGGCTGTTACAGCCCCCTCGGAGCTGCCGCGTCCTCCAGCCCCGTTTGTGATCCGCACAGCAGGCATGTGTGGCATCTGGCAGTGCTGCCCTGCGGCCTTCTGAAATAACCTGCACACTCCGGCAGTGGCAGAAGCGGAAAACCGCTTCCCCTCCTTGTCGAGGCTGCAGATAGCAAAACCCATCAATGAGCCACATGCCTTGTTCTTCAGTCTCACAGCAGAATAATGACTTCACTATCTTTGATGTTGGCATTGGCTGCTCTCTTTTGCCATCCCATCTATGAAAGATGCCCCTCATGATCTCTTACAGCCACCCCTTATCTCTTCCCCATAGTGACCCACATTGTGTAGCTGCTGCCCCTACCCTTCATGGTCACCCTTCACCGCCCCCCAAGATCTGCCCCCATGGCCACCCTTTCCCTCCCCTCATGATCTCCCCTCACAATGCCCTTCATCTCTCAGCTGCCCCTCTTGCCCCTGCTCCTCCTCCTTGGCCTTGAGCACTCTGACGGCTGTATTTTTCTGTATTTTTCTTCATGCAAAGTAGCCACATACTGGAGCAGTCTAGATTAAAACAACTGTTCTTTGACTTTTAAAGAGTCAAGTGTATGTGTTTGTCTCCTTGCTATGCTGCATGTTTCAGATGCAGCCAGATGGCAGTGAAACCATTGCTACATATTGCAGTCCAATTGTGAAAAATATTCCCCTCAGTTTGGGGTTTCTTTTATTGCCATTCTTCAGTCTTAATAGTGTGCACTGCTTGAATGGGGATGTGTATGTATGTATCATAGATCCATGTGAAAAAGCTACTTAGAATATTTAATGAATTCTGAGGTAAGCCATCCACAGATTGAAGAATTTAAGTTTTGTCACATGAATACCCAATTATAAATGGTTATTTATACAAGCAGAACTTCATAGAGGTTATAACTGCAACCTGCCTTATAGTGTAGAAAAGGACTAATCTTATGAATAGCTTGGCTCAGTGGGGCAGGCTGGGTTCTAAACTGGATCTATGGTATTCTGAAAGTCCATGAAATATAGATACGAGGACTCTTCCAAGCATGTTGTCAAGGAGAAAGGTCTCGGCTGAGTAACACTTCTTTTTCCCACAGATCTTTACAAGGAAAACAACCCAGCTGCTTGAAGTCTCGGCAAGTTTGCGTGGGTCCTGAGAATGTGCTGTTTCCTCTGTAGATAAATAGTCCCTTGGTCAACATTCCTGCCTTCTTGATTGCTGATTAGTGTTGCTCTCCACTGAGCATTTCCTCCTGACTTTGAAAAACAGCAAGACAAACTGAAATTATCTGCCCTTTACCTAGATTAAGAACAGGAATGGAGGCTGCTTTGTTGTGCGCAGAAAGAAACACAGACCTTCTCTCCAGGATAACAATCCATAAAATTCTCCCCACTGAAGCTTTGGTGTTAGAATGAGCATTTTTCTTAGAAGAAAACTGTGGCTTTAACAGACAGATTGCCCACCCAGTGTAACTTAGAACAGCTGTCTTTCTCACAGTGATTAAGGCTTGTGATTTAAAAGGCTGCTGTGAGGGTGTTTACTTATAATGAAGCTCTATTTTTGATCGTGTGTTTTGCTGTACAATGTGGGGGCTGTGAAATTTTGCCATTGCTTTTTACTCTGTTCCAGAAAAACCTTCCTGCTTTATTTCATTTGAAACTGAATTTCCTCTGATGAAATTCCAGCAGTGGCATGACTGTGGGTTATTGCTCTTGTTTGTGCAGAATGTGAGCTACAACTTGTTATATTTGTTTGTTGTTGCACTGGCACAGCTACATTTTCCATTTTTCCTAGCAGAGTCAGGCCCAGTGTGAGATGTTCCCTCAGCAGAGCTGGCCATGCAGTCTTGATGGGTTACATAGCTGCCAAGTGGCAGTGCCAACCAGGTTCCACAATGAATAGATGTTTACAGTGGTCTGATGTATGCTGAACCACACTGTTACAAACAAGGTTTCCTCACCTGTAACTTGAGAGCTGAGCCACTCATCTGCAGAACTTTAAGGGTTTAGTGTCCTTCTGACAAAAGTTAGAATCTGGTTGCTGGGGAGAGAAAGATCAGGTCCTGAGAGTGATCCTAAGTCACTTCGTTGAAGTCCAGTGACAGTCAAACTACGTTAGGCAGCAGCTTGAGGGACACCACTGAGCCTCAAGCTGAAGAGGCTGAGGGTTACTCAAATTCTGTTTTTCCAGCTCTGCTGGTAAATCAGGGACCTCTGCCAGAGAGCAAGTGATGAACAGGTATGAGGAATTAAATGAGTCACTAATAGCTAAAACTCTGTTTGCCCCATATCTATAATTTGAGTGCTAATTTGTGTTACCTGTTGCATGTCTGTTGCTTTTAAACTGCTCATTAGTTGCTGAAACTGCTTTTCATAGAATCATAGAATAGTTAGGGTTGGAAAGGACCTCAAGATCATCCAGTTCCAACCACCCTGCCATGGGCAGGGACACCTCACACTAAACCATCCCACACAAGGCTTCATCCAACCTGGCCTTGTACACCGCCAGGGATGGAGCACTCACAACCTCCCTGGGCAACCGATTCCAGTGTCTCACCACCCTAACAGGAAAGAATTTCCTCCTTATATCCAATTTAAACTTCCCCTGTTTAAGTTTTAACCCATTACCCCTTGTTCTTTTGTCTTTAAGAAGATCATGGATTTGTTTTGAAAGATAAAAGCTGAGGAATGGCCAGGTTTTCTGAGAATGAAGGGTAGTCTGATACATTTTGCTTAGCAAAGAAGGCTTTTGATAGGTTTTTTCAAAGATGTAGTGAAAATTTCAGAGGTTGAAGACTGGTGAAATTTACTATGCAAGTGGCTGGAGTTTTGTAGCTTGCTATTATGATCATTAAGTTGAGAACTCTTTTGGGTGTGAAGTATGGTAGTGGCATGCTCTTTGCACAATGCAGCTTGAGCAGTTGCAGCTATTTATCTTCAGAATGTGATGCCTTTTTGGTTAGGTGGAGTTTATACTTGTGCTATTGGGTTGCTGATTTTAAAAATAAAACTAATAAACAACTTTTGCCTCCTAAACTAATCTCTGTTGGGGACTGAAAACCTAGTAACAGTTGGAAAAAAGCTGTTCTGGAGCCTAGGTGGGGACACCTACTACCAATCCTAAGCACTGTGCCCAAGGGGTATGTGATCAAGATGGGCAACTCGCCAGTGGTTGCAAAAGGCTTTAAGGAAAATGTATTCTCTGAACTGTAGTGAAATGCTTTCTGTGATACCTGTTGGAACTCCTGGAGGGAAAGGTAGGATTCACTGATGAGAGGAGCGGCAGTGGATCATTTTAACAGGCCCTTAGGCACAAGCTTAGCTGTGCAGAATGCTTAGGCTTTTGAGGAAGAGACAAAATATTCTTTGTTCTTGCTTCATTGCAGTAGTATTTTCACACTTTAATGTTTTGCCTTATCTACTCTTACCTGTGTCGTGGCTCATCAGATCAACCCTACATTATATAAACCTGCAGAGTTGGTAGTGTGATACAAGCTCAAAATGTGCTAGACAGCTTTAGTCATATTTTTTTTTTCTAGAGATATCAAACTTGTAATTAGAATTCAGTTACTAACATGGTGATTAAAATTCAGCAGTTGTTTTATGCATAATTTATATAAAAGAGGAAGTGTCTGTTACAGAGTGGGAAAGGAGGTAGGTGGACTAACTAAATTTTGCAATTGAAGTTGCAATTTACAATAGCCCCTAATTAGTATGCTCTCCAAATTGGTTGTGCACATGCTTCGGAAATTGTGGTGAGGAACAAGAAATAGAAGCTCCTAAGAAACTGCTGTGTTGAGATTTCTTGTGAATTTGTGGAAATAACACTTTCAGATAGTTAACTGCTCTTGTGTCTAGAGTTTGTGATGCTCATTATAAATCCTAGAAAGTTGTATGGATACATCTTTTAATCAGTCATGGTCAAAAAGCAAGGAGTTTACACAGATGTGTATGTTAGTACTTAATTTTTGATGCTGTTAATTTAGAAATGTGTCTCTTGAGATTTATTCTTGTAATGCCCACATCACAAACAAGTGATGTGTTTGTGAGAGAGAATTGCAAATACTATTGAAAGTGCCATTGCTGTTTCATATTTTGAATCTGCCTAGGTCCCCCAGATCAGTTTGGTTTGATGTTCCCTGTCGATTGAAAATTACTGTATTTGGGAATATTTAGGAAAGTATACCTGCTCATGTACATGATTGAAGAGCTTAATGCAGGTGTGTAATTCTCCCAGAGCCTTCTGCAGGCTCACAGAAGGCCTAAATGGAGTCTCCATAAAAGCTTTTCTTCTTTGCATTGACTGTTTGGGTACCACATGCAGACTATTCCTGGTTGGTGTTGGGAGTGAGATGGAAATGATGGTGGCAGTTGCAATTCTACAAAGGTGGAAGGACCTGATAGCATGTAGCAAGCTCCTGTGTTGTTGCTAGCATCGCTGCGAAGGAAGAGACTAATTTCCTTGTTTTGCAGGTGCAGAATGTGAGGTTTGGCTTGCTCAAAGCTGTGCAGGAAGCCCAGTATCTCTAGGAAACTTGAGTATCTTGTATATCTATGTCATGCAGTTAAACTGCAAAATGACCCTTCAGCCTGGTTGTAAATGTGCAAGAAGGAGCAAAGGAAGAACATTATGAGAAAATATCAGTATTTCATATCCTACGTTTAATAGGCAGAGAAAATAAAACATGGATTGTTGGGCTACATTACCATGTTATGCTGAATTGCTGCTGTTGAACTTGGAAAAATATGAGTGTCAAATATTTGTCTTTTTTGGAGATGGAGTGCTAGATCCTCCACAGGTTAAGTTCTAATAATTCAAGCACAGATAGAAGTGAGGCCTGCTTGAAAATAAAATGTAGTGAAATTCAGGGTCCCCTGGCTTTCCTAGGGCTTTAGATTTCAGTCGATCTCTGCAAAGGAGTTACAGAACTATAGTAATTAAATAGCTGCATTCTTTATTGGTCTTTAATTTAAATAATGCTTACACACAGGATATAGCTTTCCCCATTAAAAAGAGAAGCTGCTTTTATTGACAGATGAAATTATAAAGTACTATAATTTTGCAGAATAAAAAATAGAAAACTTACACAACTTAATAGATTTCCTTTATTTTACGTTGGTGTATAATGAATATTATTTAAAAAGTCTAAAGAGAAAAGAAATGCTTTATATAAATCAAAAAATAATGCATTCAACTCAGCTAATGGAGGTTTTGTTTTTTTCTAATTACATAAATCACTGTATGTGTTACCCCAACGTATAGTGTCAGACTGCATTAACCCTAACATTCATAGCAAAAATTGTGAGAGTATTTAGTATTTCACTATTTTCTTTGTGAAATTTACTTATCACATTTAATTATTACAATCATGCATTCTATGCCATGTCAGAGCTTGAAAATAATCAAGTCTTGTCATATAGAGTCTATATTTTTTTATATATAACTTTTTTGTTTGTCAATTAATTAGAAGCATTTGAATTAACATAAATTAGCATAACAATTTAGGTAAAAGCATCTGCTGTAGGCATAGGTCTTAATTTGGCAATATTAGAAATAAACAGCATCGTGGGTATTCTACTTGCATCGTATCAGTTTATGACTTTGACCTGACTGATACCATACAGGTTCTTTTTCTCTCTCCCAGGTTAGTGCATTTCACTGGAATCCTCCTGTGTGTCTGTTAGCAACTATGACAGTGCAATTTGAATGAAGTATTTATTTATAGATTCAATGCTTTTTGTATTGTAGCAGTGAATTTTGGCTTTCTGGGATAAATATCAAAAGCGTTTTCAATACCTTTCAAAATTAATGGAATTTCCTCTTTCTGTGTTCAAAATATTTGCTGTCTCATGTGAGATATATATATATGTATATATATGTATATATGTAGATTTTCCTTTTGCCTGTAGTGGTGCAACATCAGCAGGGACCATTTACTTTTTTCTTTGTTTTTGTCTAATTCCTTACTGTATTGCTTTGGATCTTTGAAAAGCTTTCTGTCAAGTAATTAGTTTTTAGATCTGTATTAGATAAAAGCATCTTTAATAAATCACTGCTATTAAAAACATAGGTGTTAAAATCAAGCAAAGGATATTCTAGGCACTGATGTTTTTCTAAGAATAGAAGGTCAGTACGTTTTTGTGATTGCCCCTGACCATTAAGACTGGAGGAAGGTTCTTGGAGAGAATTTCTAGCCAAGCCATGTACAGGTAATCAGACACTGCTCCTTTTCTTGCCACTGGGAGGCTCCTGTTTAAAAAGAGAAAAATGAAATTAGCATTATGAAGACAGGGGTAGCTCTGATAACATGCATGTCACTAAGTATTAACTAGAAAATATCAGCTGTTCATTTACAGCTCTGAATGTTCATAATTAGACTACATGAGATTGTTTTAATCTTATAAAACACAAAGCTACCATTAGGCCTTAATCCTGCAAGCTCTTCTTCACCTGGTTAGTGTTATTAACATGGCTAGTTGTACTGGACATGGATTGCTTGCGATTGTAACCCTAAAGTGGTAAAGAAGCATTTTTGGGGTCTTAAACGCCATGTATAATACGATTTTTTTTTTAAAGGAAAAAACACAGTACATGCACAGCGTTGCAGTCTATCAAGTTACTTTCTGATCCGTAATTACTGTGAGATGGGAGTTTTAAAGTATGGGTCAATTTATGGTGAATGTTACCTGGCCACCTTTTTTGGAGACTGAATTAATAAAGCTAAAGAGGTTTATCTGTGCATCACAAATAGTAATTTATTGAAACTGTGTATAAAAAAAAACAGTGGCTCTAACAAAACATTGAATCTGAAAATGGCTTTGTTTTATTTTGTAAGTTTATGCAATTGCACCATCCTGGTCAGTTCTACAAAGTTCCAAGAAGAACTTGGCTAACAACTCCTTTTATTATGTGCAAACCAAAATAATCCTTTCTCTAACCTCAAGTTGTTAATAGTTGGGGGAAAATAATGGAAAATACATATTTTATGCAGGTAAGTAAGCAGATGTAATCTTCACATCCAAATCTACATGTTGGGTGTTACATTTTTGACGTGAGTAGAGCTTTAAGAAATGAAGATCTACTAAAAAAATAGTCATATTCAGTGTAGTATCAGAGAACTCTCAGTCAAAACATACTTAAAAGATTATTTTTGCCCTCAACGAATTAACACAAGTGTTTCTGTTGCTCTAGTCTAGGATCCATTTACACATTACATTGTTCTCTAAGCTAGAACCAAAATCTTGTAACTCACAGGACGATGAGGTTGGCTGCCCTTGAGTGCTCTTGTAAGAGTTCATTCAGACGGACTTGGCGGTAACTCTGAAACAAAACAGGAAAAGAAGAAAAAAAAAATGGTTAGGTCAGTGACTCTCAGTTCTGGTGCCTTGTGCATGGCTACAGTACCCATTGCTTTCTGCTGTGGCTTTGGCACCATGGAAAGCCAGGTCTGCTCTGTGGTCCAGAGTGATTAAGATGTCAAAATATGAGGCTAAGCCATGCTTCTTGATTAGTGTAGTTATGTGGGGGCAGAGTTGTTCACCACTGTGTAAGATTTCCTGGGAATGGGAATTATTTTTGTACTGATGCAGTACCAGAGCTGGCTCAGACGTAGTTTTTAAGTATTTCTTTGGCCATGGGGTGTAGGAACTAGACAGAGACTCTTTTGTGCTATTGTTTGACAGTAGTTAATGTATTAATTCATCTAAGTGTCCAGCCACCATGCTGACAGAGCTGAAAGTCAGTGTGTAAATGAGCATCTTGCCAGAAATTCACCTCTTAAACAAAAGACCAGGAGTTTGGAGTAAGACTTAGCTGCTTTATATATTATGTATGTGTATGGACTTATACAGATCACATAAATGGCTGTTACTTTGACATTCAGCCAAGATTACTTTATGGTCAGGCTCAGACCCTCGGAGTTTTTTAACTTAACACAAGTCATAAGGAGCAAGAGACCAGGGCAAGTTTGTGTACAGTGAGACTGCAGCATGGGAGATAGACGTATCTTAACTGGTCTTATAAATTGTTCTCTTTCCCTGGAGAAGGTAAAAAGCTGGTTTTTCTCCACCCAGACCTTAAATTTGCCTTCTCTACAGAAATTTTGCTGTTCTTTTACATGTGTTATATAGGTAAGAATCTTTGTAATTTAGCCAGTGGTTATCTCATGAGAGTAATCCTATAACATCACCCTTTATCTGTGCTTTGGGGCTTTTTCTCTTGAATTTTAAATGTGTTCTAATGTCCTCCATAAAATTCCCAGAACTGCCTTATTTCTGAAGGTAAGGGGCACATCTTTCCAGGTGTGTAAGCTGAACTTTTTGTTGCTGTTCTTATTTTATAGAGAGATTTTGCATTTTCATATTGCTGACTGCTTTCAACCTATGGGTTTTTTCCTGGTTCCTTAGTGACCGAGACAAGGCCAGGTTTAATCATGTATTTTTTTTCCCCTGTTGTAATCCTTAATGGTTCTGCACACAAGTGTGTCTATCGGGGGTTATATTCCTGATGTCTTTTATACTGAGATGTTCTAAGGGCTCTGACTCCCAAGTTTTGATGATTTATGCTGAGAGTACTTTAAAAGGTTTCTGCCCACAGCAGACTACCATAGCTTTATTCTGGTTATCAAATCTATGAAAAGGGTAATACAGTGAGCAGTCAGTCAGCTTCCCAGCTGCTGCAGTCAGTAGTATAGTGTGTTATCTTAAATCACCATTGATTTCAGCTTATGTTAATATGTCAGGCTGTGACCTGTAGCAGCTCTGAGCTCAGGCTCACAATCCTTGCTCCACTGAGGAAGTTAACGAGCACCATAAAGTGGAGATAACTAAACTCTCAGTGCACTCAGGTTAATCCGACAGGAACCATAAATAAAACTGCTAGATTAATTCTCTGTGAGTTACAGGAGAACTTGTCTCTTAAAGGTGGAAGAGTTTACAGTATCCTTTTGACATCAGCCTGATGAAGCCCTGCCATTCATTACTAAAAAGGCACGTTCCAACAAAATTAAAAGAGCAGCCCAGGCTTGAATTCACCCAATGGGTCAGCCAAAATCAGCCTTAGAGTGCCTCTGAACTGCGGGAGAGCTCCTGCGTTGAGGGCAGGTTTAGTCTTCACTCTGCCATTGAGGTAAGAATCCATGTTAAATCTCACCTTTGGAAAAATTCCTAGAGGCAGTGGTAGGGTCTGGATTCAGTTCTAAATGTCCTAAAGTAGCAAATGTTTGGAATTACACTCTTTAAGACATTCAAGCTCTAGAACAGTGGAGCAATTTAATAAACATGTCGGCAGATGTTATTAGCTCGAGCATAGCACAGTATTGTTTGGCTTCTGGTTCAGAGGTGGCTTTTTGCTGGCTGGCTCTGATGTGGGCAGAGCTTCTCATCAGCCTGGAAAATACTGTGTAAACATGCCAAGGTCTTACAGAGTGCTGAATAATGCAATCATAACACACCTCCAGAGTGTTTACAATATAAATCCGATTTGTAAATATCAAGTACAGGTTTGTGCGTGTCGTGTTCCTAATTCTGTACCTGGTATTTCACGTTTTCTTACTAATCGCTTCAAACATCTGGAGTGTAAGAAAAGGTACAGATGTAAAAAGGTAGGCAAGGCTTTACCTTCTCCTTGAATGCTTCCAGCTCTGCATCTGTAATTTTCCATGGAGTCTCTCGCTTTAATTTCTCAGCAGTTGTTATATCTTTGCAGCTTTCATGAAGGCGATACGGTTCAATCATCTCTTCAAAGAATTTCCAGCTGAAACAGGAATTACAAAGGAAGCCTTGCTGCAGGGTATGAACTCACTAACTTATTTCAGACATTGTGTATGGCAGGCCTCGCTGACAATAATTATAGCAGAAAAATATGCAAAATCTTTTAACTATTCTTTGCTACATTGTGCCCTAAGTTATATCTGTGCCACTTCAGTATGTTGGGGTTATTTGAGGATAATTAAAAGGTTATTTGAGGATAATTAAACACTGCATTTGGCCTATTGTAGTTACAGAGATTTTTCTGCATTTTCCTCAAATGGTAGCAAAAATACTGAAATGAGTTCTACAGTAAGTCCAAACTGCAGAATACTGGTACTCATGTCAACAAGTGTGGGTCTCCTCATAAATACTGAGCTTTTATTATCGTTTTAGCATTAGTTGACTGATACATATCACCTGTTTCTCCATTTCAGTAAAACTGTACCTCCTGTGGCAAGGGGCTAAAGAAGATGCTGTAGGTTGCTATATGGAGGCTCAGATTTGTGTTAATTTCCTCACTTCTCCACAGATTTTCTCACTAAATTTCAATTTGTTTCTTGAAGCTTTTGACTGTCATCATCCAGAGAAGCTTGTCATCCTTCTGTACTTCCCTTCTTGCCCCTTTGTTTAAAGTTTATATTGTCCCACAGAGACTTCAGGGACTTTCTTTCATATTATTGTAAATCTATTTCCATGTGCACTTTATGCTGACAGATCTCACTGTGAATTGAAAGAGGAGGCTGGGCACAGGCTGGACTTGCTGTGTGGCCAGGAAGTCAAGAGATGGGTTAAAGGCTGTGACATGCAGCATTTAATGCTGCTGCTGCTAAGTTGCCAGAGACTTTGTCAACAGCCTAAGTATATCTGTTTTGGTATGTAAAATAGTGATAATCCCCTTATTATGAGTGAAATAAATGGGATGCCAGCTGGGAGAGAGATGCAGTGGTCTAGCAAGTGTCTGGCACGATATTTGCTTGTTCTGTTCAAATAGTACTGATGCAGCAAATATGTTTATTTGTTAATACCAGATACAGACTCTTTTTGATAGCTTTTATTTATGTAGAATCACTGAATGGTACTAGAAAAAAGAGAAGTATTCTGCACAGTTCTTTATATATTTAAAAATATTAACTGATAGATGGAGGGCACTAATAAGTGACTTTAGGTATCTAGCACCTACTTTTGACTACATAAAGCAGAAGAAATGGGTGATTTCTATAATGACATGTTTTCTAAAACAAGGGCATAAAGACTGTATTTTTTTATTTAGCTAATATAGTTGGAGGTGGAGCTTCCTGAGCTCTGTTCTACCAACTTCCTAACCTCTGCTTGACAGCATTTATTCTGTAGGTAAGTTAATTTTTGCAAGCATTGAACCTTCATTATATTTCAGTGATAGGGGAGTATTATAATAATGTCCTTATAGGAAAGGAGAAGCATGCTCGTGTTTGGCCAGAAAAATATTGAGTTTAGGAATTCATGGTAAAACCCAGAAGGCTGAGTTGGCAAAGATGGTGAGTTTACAAGAGAACTGTGGCTGACTGAATGATACAGTGAAGGGAAGTCTGTTGCAACCTAAATAGATATGAAAAGCCATAATAAAATGCCTGTTATATTTGTTGGCTCATGAGTGTGGTGTTTAATTAGTCTGTATGAAAATTAAGTCTTATGAAATCATAAAGAAAAAGGCTGCCTCTAGTTTTGACTTTTTAGGTTGTGGTTCTGTTTGTTTCTCCTGCTCAAGGTACTTTAGAAAATGATTGTAATAAATTGTCAGTATTATTCTTTGTGGATTGTTCTGTTTTTTTCAAATGCTCAACATAAAAGAAACAAGCTTCTGATAAAGGCCAGCTGCTAAGTAATGGGTTTGGGTAATGTTTCTTACCTCTCTTTGCCTGGCTTTATATTGATATCACAAATGATATTAATATCAGCAAATTTTATTCTGAATTTGCTTAGAAGTGAAGCCATCCTAAAAACAAAAGAGAGAACATTTTATCTCAAAAGAGAAAACTGTATTTGAGTGTTTTGCATCAAAGAGCAGTCATAAATGAGTTAAGATATCAAATGCATTTGTCTCATTA
Organism: Lathamus discolor; assembly: GCF_037157495.1. NCBI lineage: Eukaryota > Metazoa > Chordata > Aves > Psittaciformes > Psittacidae > Lathamus > Lathamus discolor. Next base: position 11,926,298 of record NC_088891.1, read on the forward strand.
TCTGTAACTATATGACAAATTATTTTAAATGCCTTAGTGTTTCAGTTTCCAGTTACAGAGCTGGATTGATGTGATTGCTGTAGTATAATTCATTTAACTGGCAATCGATGAAAATCACAAAAAAATTAATAGAGGGAATGGTGTTTACATTTTGGGAAAAAATGGTGCTTCAAGTGTTTGCAAAGCTTTGAATTATAAAGGAAAAATACTCAAAATGTGGGAGGACAGAATTCTCCAACACTTGCAGAGGGCTTCTGTTCTCTTATCAGAATTCTATGCATGGAGTATGTACAGCACTGGTATGTGTTGGTGAAAATTGGGTCTGGAAGGTTGATGTGCAATACTCAACAAATCTTTTTCATTTATGAATTTGTATTGATCTATTCATATGTTGTCTTTACGTATTGTCATCAAACTAAATAGTTTGCTTTTGTGCCCCAGTTGGTAGGAGGAATAGTTTATAGCTTTGTATGTGTTTGTGCTCAGGGTAGAGAGGTTTAGTTATGTCAGTTTTGCCTTTGGTTGAAGCACAGTAGGGAACTTGTATTCCCTCCTCTCCTTTCTTTGAGGGGGGGGAGGCTTTTCTTGTTTGGTTTATTTGTTTGCTTTTGTATGTAAGCTTTGGAATTTGAAAAGGTCAGAAAGTTCCTAGGAGCAAACGTTGATAAGCTTCTATGACCTGAGAGTTTACTTGTTTTTTTTATAGAAGAACAATATACTGCTTATACAAATTTTGGTGTCCCTTGGGGCAATCCTTGTTTTGAACATCAAAAAGAACAGTCTTAGCTTCTATGGAAAGGTTTTAATATTTGGGGAATTTCATGTTAGCAAGAGTCCAGATAAATTTAATTTAGACCTCACTGCTCCCCACACTCACCCCACTATTTCTGAATTGGAAATACAATGGATGAAACTGTAGTTGGATGTCATTGTGTCAAATGTACCTATGGAATGGAATAGTCACCTGGCCTCCAGATTTGTCTCTTTGAAGGCTTCTGTGTGTGGTGGGTAGCATATGGTGTTGAGGAAAGCTAGTATTTAGGTAGAAATGCATACACTTTCGTGTTTTTGGAGACAAACAGGGTTTTTGTCAGTTGTACTGACTGCTGTTCACTCTGGCTTATGTAGGACAAGCAGTGTATACAGGTGCCAGAACTGCCTCTGTGAAGATCTGTCATGTTTTGACAAATCCCAGTGGATGTCAAAACCTCCTAATGTCTCTCGAACTCTGGTGACTTGAGTTCCTAGATCTATGAACCAGTTTAGTCCTGAACAGTCGAGTGTGGGCAGGCTGTGGGCAGGGAGCTGAGAACGCTTCCCTGCAGGTGCTTGAGCAGCTGCAAAGCTTTTTTTACCCACTGATAAGAATAGCCTGTACAAACACTTGTGAATCTCTTCTACAGAAATATGTTAACTTTAGGGTAATCCTTCCAACTGTCAGAACAACAGTGGAGTAAAGTTTGCTTTAAGTGAAAGCAAAAGCTTAAGGGAGCATCCCTGTGGCAGCTGCCTTTGAGATAACTGCGTCATAGTTGTAGTGATCCTGGCTAAATTCTAACTCCTGTCCTTGCACCCATCACTCTTGTTTTCCACTGGAATTTTGTTCGGATATGTTGGTTTTTAACTCAGTACATGGTGCTGTTGCTCTTCATTAAGCAGTCACTGACTTCCATCCCAAACTGGGCTGCTTCCACCAGTGGTGAAGTGGCTGTATCTCTAGTGTGCAAAGTGCTTTGGAAGGAAAGGTCATCATACAGCGATGGTGAAAATAAGTTTATATTAGTACCTTTCATTTGCTTGGATATGAATGATGATGATGAAATCTAGGCTTTCTTTAAAAAGCTAAGTCAAATCAACTTGGTCTTAAAGTTCATTAACTTGCTCTTTAACTTCTTTACATTTTACCATGGTTAATCACATTTATGTGAGCTATCTGTCTATGGTATTTGCATATGAGAAACTTCATGTGCAATTTCACTTATTATTAACTGGACAATCTCATGTAAATCCCATAAAACTAATTATATTCTCATTATAGAGTGCAGACCACTGCTCTAGAGAAGGGAATATGAGCTATTAATGGGAAAAATTGCTGGATGTGAGTTTCCTTTGGTAATTACCATTTACACTGAGCCTTGAGGGCTGTGCCATAAGCTCAGCACCTTTCTATCAAGTACATAATTTTTTTTCATGCTGTGCACAGCACAACAAACCAGTTGTGCTGAGAAATTCCCAGCTTCCTGCTGTATATGCATTATGTTCATCATCAAATCAAACTCTCTAAATGGTAAAATATAGTTATATTTACACTAGTTTTTCTTCTTCAATCCTATTGACTTTTCCTCCAGTGAAGATCCTTAGTTTGCAATTTCTCCACTTCTTCCTGATAGTTAGAATGTAAGGAATTAGGATTGTTAGACCTGGAAGAACACAGGAAATTGCAGGAAAATCGTATTAGTGCATTGTATGATAAAAATTCCTTCCTTCACTTTGGCAGTGTTGGGCATAGGTTATTCATAAAACATTTAAGGCAGACAGAAAATTGACTGTGTAATCTTAAAACATTTTTGTGCAAGTTGCCAAGTCTGTTTTTGTATTTGGTAACAAAAATATCTCTTCCTGCAGTTCTTACTCCAGTTCCTTACCTCCATCGTCGAACAGCCACCAAATGTCAATTGAACCTTTCCCTTGCTTCTTTTTAAATTGAGTGCTGGCTTCTAGCAGCTTCTGATTGAATTCACCCACATGCATTGACTGCATTGTGTTAATGGTGCTGTCTGTAATGAGAAGGAAAATACATGAGAGGATTCCCGACAAGTGAGGCAACAAGTAGCTTTAGGGAGCCAAGTGGAGAGAAAGCTTTAGGAAAATGAACTGTTTCTGGGAATTTCTATACTTTAAATCCGAAAAAAAATTACAGTGTAAATGCTTGTGGACTTCTAATGCACCAACACACACAGAAACCAAAGCTCGTGTAACACATTCTTGCTAGACTGTAGCATCTTGAGAAGGGTTACCTGATTATTTGTTTTCTGGGTCTTTGTAGTTAACCCAAAGTTCACAGGGGCCTTGAAAAACAATTGGGAAACATCTGAGAGATTTTAGAAGGAAATGGCATCGTTTTGCATCACTTACAAGCTCAGCTGTCTTGTAAAATACAGAGCTCCCTGAAATGCACAATAATGGTGGAGAAAGAGAGCTAACGAGGTACAGCAAGAGCACAGGTGAAGCTAAGACTGAAAGGCAGAAAACAGAAGTATGTATGGCAACTTCCTTGTGCTTGAGAGGATTGTTGTTAATTGAAAATAAACTTTGATTCTTGCTGTTTGCTTGGTGGGCTTTAAAAGGTACAGTCTTGCCTATGTGCTAATAATATCTTCTCTCATTCCATCTTTTGAAGACTGCGGCTTTATTACTGCTTCTCTTTCAATGATTTCAAAGAGGCTGTGTTAGAGCAGTATTTTAAATGGAGCAGACAGGCTTCCTTAGAGGTTTTACTCTGATGTGCTAGGTTCTGAAAATACTTTGTTTGGGTTTCCTGTATTTCTAGAGTGTGGACAGGATAGTTCTAAAGCAGCTACTGGTTTTCCTCTACAATTCTAGCATCTGGGCTAGAAGATACAACAACTCTGGGTAAGATGAATGTATAAGTAAAATGGAGAGGCAGAGATATTTATTAATATCATCTATCTCATATATAGAGCCAAAGTGTGTGATATGTGTTTCCTTTATGCCTTTCTGAACTAAATTGAAAAGGGTAGTTGAAACAGGGGTGCACATTCTTGTGGTATTGTTATAAAAATATATTCTACTGAAGCCTGCAAAATGAACTGGAGTCTGCCAAGTAAAGAATAATGACATTTTATGTTTTCAGTCTGTAGATCTTCTTGATACCCATGGGAGCTGCATGCACAGCCAGATGTAATAGTCTCTGCAGGTGAAAATTCTGAAAACACTTGCCTGCATGCAGGCGTGGCTTCAGGTGGGTCATTATCATTGCAGCCCAGAAGCTGTGAAATGAGACCTTTAATTTTGGCTGTATTTCTGTATCATTTCACTATATCTGAAATGTAGTTTTGATTTCATTGCCTATACATTTATGTGTTAATTAGCTATTTCTCAGCATGTTGTATATGTGCTTTCAGTCCTTTTGCCACTTTCATTTGTGCGTTTTTAGGAAATTATGCTTAGGATATAGAAAAGTAGTGCTATTTTAACCTGTTTTTCATCTGGGTACTGGGTTTGTGTGTGTGTATGTTGGGGAAAGTGAGATTGCTTGTTCCCTGAATATTGCGCATATGTTCCTGTTTCCTTTAAAAAGGGAGGAAAAAAGGCTTCTGTTTAAAAACTGAAAACTTGCTATTAAAAAAACCCAACAAAACAAACCCCAACTTGTTCTGTATTCCTCAAACTTTAATTAACGCTTTAATTTAATAACCCTGTGCAATTTTTGACAAATGGAGTTTAACATAAGTTGAGCTGAGAAGCTCATCTAGCAAATGAGGGTGAAAATATAGTTGTCTTGCATGAGGTACCATGTCCCACCAGCAGAGGACTCTCACTCTGTTCTGCGTTGCATTGTTGTGGCCGCCAAGTCAGGTTTGCACAGAGTAGGTCCTGTTCCTTGGGCTTATAAGTTGCTCAGGAGTTTTTGCCTTGGGAGTCAAAGTCCCATTTGCATATTGGTGACAATCTGATGCACTGAAGGGTCAGGAAGACGTTGTCAGTTTGGAACTTACCCTTTTTTGTTTCATGTTTTGAGATATTGAGTGTCCTGGCTTTCCTGAAGAATCCACAGATGCCACTTTTTCCTTCTTCAAAATCATTTTCTTTAATGGTAGCTTCCAGTGCCAGTCTCTCCTGCTCCAGCTTCTCTAACTCCTCTGTATATTGGGAAAAGTAAGGGAACGGGTAACAAATAATTTTCTGTTTTAAATTAAATCACTGAAATAGTGGTGGTGATGTAATTGTTGTGGTACTTTGTACATAATGTAAAGCTGCTGGGAGGAAAAGCTATTTTAAAATGATTTTTCCTTGCAGAGCAATAGGGAGGAGGAAGCTGAATTCATTTCTGGAAGCTCTTACTTAGGGTGCCCCCACCTATAGCAGTGTTGTGTACTGAAGTGCTATTCAGCTGCTCTCAGATTTCCTCTTCCAAATCAAGTTCAATATTACTCTATTTTTCGTTACGGCAGATGCTATTTATTGAGTCATGTTTGTGGATTTGGTTGGTTGGTTTCTTTCCCCAAGAACTTGAAAACACAGGAGGAAAGCTGTTTTTCTAAAGTGAGAAAGCTGAGGTATTGACTTCTATTGAACTTTGATACTTGGAAATATGTAAGGATTCTGAAGATACAATCAGTTTCTGTATTGAAATGTTTCTAATGTTTTAGGGTTGGGGTTTTTGGTGTGTTTTTTTTTTTCTTTTTTTGTCATTTGCTGCAAAGATGTAAGATTTAGCTGACTAATTCTGTAAATTCAGTAACATAAAAGAACGGTTTAATCTTAGCAACATTAGACTTCTGTTGAGCAAAAGGTATCATGTGTTACAGTGGAATATATGCATGTGAGACATTAATTAATATGATCCAGGCATTTGCCTGCAGTAAGCTTTTTTTTCATAAGGAAAGCTTGCATTTGAGTAATGCATGAACTAAGAGTGAGGTTAGTTCATTTGAGACACTGTGTTTTAAAGAAACTAAGCCCTTGCTAAACTAGGCACTGTTAGCTCTGTTGGCAATCTAATTTCTTTTACTTTAGCATCCATGACAGCCATGTGCTTCTGATTATTAGACATGGTGATGGTTACTCAAAACTAAAATTTCAGTTTCTCTATTAAACAGAATACTCTAACAAGTATAATAGAATACTGTCCCACCCCCCATAATCCTAATTCTTTCTAATTCATTTTGTCTTAATGCTTGGAGAACATTTGTTAATTTGCAAAGTTGGTATTCTGAGAAGTCAGTTTCTCAAATCAAGCAAAGAGACAGGCAGATCTCTTTCAGGTATCAACAAGGAGGAGAAAAAAAAAACATGGTTAGTTTGGATTTTTTTCCGTAAGTCCCTGTAGTTTTGCCCCATAGCTCTGCACACACAGCAAGCTGCCAGTCTGCTAGGTGAGTGTTCTTAAAGAAGTCTCTGGCGCCTTTTAATTCTAAGAGGTGATTTACTTTTGAGAGTTGCCTTATCCTGGAATCTGCCCTCTTTAACGGTGAGTTAGTTTGCTTATAATTAGCAAAGGCACTTACATCCTTTCTGCCTGTTCTCCCCAGCAGGTATGAGCGTGGTCTGTGTCTCTGGGAAACGGGGTAAACTGGAGGCAGGTTTGCAGCAGGCGGCAGCAAAGAGTCGCCAGTCTTTTTATGCTCGCCTGTGTTCCTGGTCTGCAGATTTTATCTATTTCATTTATAATACAAAACATTTATCTGCTGTGGAGGACAAGGGATGCTAGGAATAATGTGCAGGTTTGGGCGGTATCTGTCTGCTCAAGTGGCCAAACTTCTGAGAAGTGGGAAAATTATTGTACTGAAAACCTAGAGAATTGTTCTGATGGGTTTTTCCTATGGAGTCATGCTCTCCCCAGGGTACCTGAGGAACCAGTTACCAGTAACAATAACCCTGTGTCCTGAAAAAGAAAATCGAAGGCCACCATTGCATGTCACTCTTGGAAGCCCTTCATTTGGGTGCAGCTTCCTGCATGCTGTCTTTGTCCACGCAGATGGCGTGTCTCCCTGACTGGCTGTGGTGTGCTGGGAGGTTTTCCCTTTCCCCCTCAGATATGCACCACTAACCTAAGGAAGGATGAACAAAAAGGTGAAAATAGAACTGATGTTTTCTGTGGATTCCAAATTTTTGCATGGTGCGGAATTTTCTGGGTCTCAGCATTCCACAGATGTGGTACCAAAAGTGCAGCTTCCTGGTTCCCACTATTCTCAGAGGTCTTGGGTAGGCAGAGGGAGGAAGATGTGCCAGGAGCAGGAAGGAAACATGCCAGAGTGACTGGTTGCTGTGGCACAGCATGATTTTACTGCATTAGTCTCTGCCTTTGCTGGAAGTGCTTTGGGAATTGAGTTCTCTGTTGTGCAGAGCCCCTTACTGTGTGAAGCTTGGCCACCTTCTGTCACTGCCAGTGGTTCAGCAAGGATTTTGGGCAGGATTGAAACTGCAGAAGCAGCAACTGTGGAAGTTACGGATGTAGGAACTACTCCAGAAACCAGGCAGTGACTCTCAGAGTTTCGGTCAGATTCCTTCTTATGCTAAGCATGTAATCGGCGTAGATGTTCAGCTGCTGAGTCACGACATACCTTGAACCTGGAGGACCTGGGATATATCAAATCCTTGGCTAATTCTGACAATAATAATTCCAAGCTCGAAATCAAAGGCATCACTGAAAAGGAAGAAAAAGAAGAGTAAATATTCTTTAGCATTATGCATGTCAGCGAGGAAAGCTACTTTGGGCAGATCAGTCCCAGGGAGGTGTTATTGCCATGTATTAGGCCACTGTAGGTAAAATTGCGGAAGGAACTGCCTAAGCTTAAGTACTATCAACTTTCTTCCCTTACTTAAAAGAAGGGTATCATTGGGCATGGGAACAGGTAGGCTATTGCTGAAATGGGTCTTTCTGACAATGCTTTTTAGGATCTAGGTTGCCACTGGATAATTTTTTTCTCTTTTCTCAGAGGACATAACAAAGCTGGGCTGGGTTTAGTTATTCTTTCACTCAATGCAGCTTTACGGCTGAATTTTGAGGAAGAATCCACGAGAAGCCTGTTTCTAACTGACTGTTTCCTAGCTAAATCCCATCCCACAGAGCCTGCTGAGCCATAGGCACACGTGAGATTTGAAGCAAGGCTCTTCTTCTGTCTCCTAGGCTTAAAAGAAGAATTCCACGATGTTCTCTTATTCCCTGAGAGAATGTATGTACATTATGGGTTGTTTTTCTCTGAGCTCCTGCTGACTAAAAATGAGAAAATGCAGTTCTGCAAAAGCACTGCTGACAGCAGTGCAGCTTCTTTATGTAGCATTGTCAAACCACACCATCTCTGACAGGGCCAGGTGTTTGCTAAGCAGGTCTCACTAGGTGTGTGAAGCCAAGAAGCCTTTTTTAATGGGCAGAAACCTCTGTTACAGAGCTAACATGTGAATCCAGATTTGTAGGTATTTGTTTACATTGTTTCTATACATCAAATTCTGTATGTGAATGCTATATTAATCTAGTCTAAGAGGAGTAAAAAAGGGACTTACTGTATAACACCCACATAGTTTTCAACTTGCGTAGCAGTGGCAGTTCTCCAGTCCTTCTTAAATCCAATCACCAAGGTATTTGGTTTCATTCTACCCAATCCTGAGGCCTAGCAATATTAAAACACTGCTTGAGAAGGTATACACACATGCATTTACTGTAAATGAAAAGTAATGGCAAAAGATAACTGAAGCAATGTTCTGGAGACACTTACAATGAGATTGCATTTCATGAATGTCCTTCATGCTCATACCCATGCACAAAGCAGAAAGATTAGCTCTAAATCATTCCAACTATAAATGATTTTAGATGACAGAAATGTAGTTTTGCTAAATTAGCATTCATTTGCATTTCTTCTGACATACTCTCATTAAAATGGTTCGATAACTTGGAATCAAGAGAGAGTTCAAGCACTGTTTGTATGCTCATTCTAACGTAATAGCATAAAGCTCTTATCAGATTTGGAATACTCAATAGATGAACTGGGTCTGAAATCCCTTAAAACACTTCATGTATGAAGATAGGCTGAGGAAGTTGGGGCTGTTCAGCCTGGAGAAGAGAAGGCTGCGTGGAGACCTCATAGCAGCCTTCCAGTACCTGAAGGGGGCCTATAGGGATGCTGGGGAGGGTCTCTTCGTCAGGGACTGTAGTGACAGGACAAGGGGTAACGGGTTAAAACTTAAACAGGGGAAGTTTAGATTGGATATAAGGAGGAAACTCTTTCCTGTTAGGGTGGTGAGGCACTGGAATGGGCTGCCCAGGGGGGTTGTGAGTGCTCCATCCCTGGCAGTGTTCAAAGCCAGGTTGGATGAAGCCTTGTGTGGGATGGTTTAGTGTGAGGTGTCCCTGCCCATGGCAGGGGGGTTGGAACTAGATGATCTTGAGGTCCTTTCCAACCCTAACTATTCTATGATTCTGTATATGCAGAGAAGGCATATCCTTTTAAACATATAATGTTGGGTTTTTTTTGCCTTGAACTTAGGAAGTGTTGCTGTTCTGTTTGCTGTATTCTTTCCAAAAGATTATTCAAAATTAGCTGAGCATGCTTTACAGGTTAAGTTTATAATCAGGAAGAACAAATGGTTTGTCAAGACATTAGATTACCTCAAAAACTGGGCCTGGATGCTTAAACCTGAACAAGTAAGGGTTGTCAGATCTAGATTCAGCTAACCTAATTTTTACAAAAATCTAAATACTCAACATATTGGGAACCTTCAGGAGGAGAGTCACAAATACACCAGCTTGTCAAGTTGTTATACTTGCCAATTTTTACTACTAGCAAAAAGAAAATAGGTAAAAACTGTTGGAACCTTGTTGGTTTTGGGTGTTTTTTTTGAGTAGCACTGATATATCTGCACTATTTACGTTGAAATGAATAATTGGTTGGCAGAGCAGTGCAGATGTCGTTAAGTTACAATAATTATGATGTGGCTTTCCTCTGTTTGCTGGAAGGGAATTATCTGTGGTCCAGTAGTTCACTTCGGCAATAGTGTTCAAGTACTAATGGAAAGGAAGAGATCATCAGACTGTAACAGTTCTCAAAAACATCAGAAGGATCTCCTACTGAGAGAATGTATAAACCCAAGATGAAGTGTCCTTGTGAGGCTTTGATAGAACAAAGGGATCTTTATTAATGATATTGCATCTTGCTCAATTGTACTGTTCATTCAGCAAGTGTACAAAGAACCCTGGTAGGCTACCAGTGGGTGACTGTTGCCCAGAGTATTTTAGTCAATTCCCTACTGTCTCAGTTTGCACTGATGTCTTTTCAGCAGTGTATTTTGTGCAAAGGATGGGAATTTTCTCTACATTTTGCCTCAGTACCTGTATATTTAAATATTCATATATGTGAGAGAGGGAGATAGGAAATATGAAAACAGCGCCTCTGTGCCTTCATTAGGGCCATTTTAAATGGACTGTTGGAAATGATCTGCTGTGTTCTCAGAGTAATAGAAAAATATTGCAGAGTCTTTTATTTAGATGGCCTTTTCTCTGTTTGCAGAAAATGTATATTACATATTTTCAGTCTTCAATTAATGCAAAAATATTCTCAGACATTTTATATGCTGCATAATACCAAACAATCGACTTGATTTGAAGTGTATCAAGTGTTGGCTGCAAAGACATTTCAATGTTGCCCTGTAGCTGCCTCTCTCTCCTTTTTTTTTTTCTTTTTTTTTTTTTATAATAATGTTTTGTTCATTTAGGAGAGAATCATTCTACCTTGTCTCATACTTCCATAGCCTAGAATGAGACATCTTTATGAGATAACCTGTAGTATAATATACATGTACCCCAGAATGCCCTTTCTGTTTATAGCATTATTCACATACACGCAGGGCTTCTTAACAAGTAAACAGTAATGCTTTACATGAAGGGATGCTTTGATGTAACACTCATCTGTGTGTTCTGTAAACAAAAAGCTTACTTGAAGTAGACTTTTGACTCCATCTCTGAAGCTGTCAGCTGCCACTGCTGTATAAAAGGCTTTTCTTTTGTTCTTTGTGAGCCAAGCCTGCTTTTTTGCCATGCCACTGTTCATCTCCTTAACACACAGCTTGCGTGGTCCCTGCATGATACAATAAAATACGATTAAGAAGGCTTTGTATTATACATCACACAATGATTTTGAAGGAGTTACCTAGTCTGCTATGGGAGCAAATGAAGAGAGTCAGAAAAACACATTTCCAAAAAGGGTCCGCAGAGATTCAGCCCTTTGAAAAGAACTGTTCAGCTACCATAATTCACATTCTGTTCAAGAGGGCTGAGGCTGCTAATGCTACTTAAATATAGTGATTTTGACAGAAAGAAGGACTACTATGGATTGTAACATCTTAGAAAAATATCTAAGGTACAATGAAGCATCCTGGTGTGAATAAGGTCCTTCCCTGACTTGACTATGTAAACAAGTCTCAGCAGATCTAAATATATATGGTTATACTCCTTTCTGCTAATAGTAAGAGAAAAGGGTTGTTGCCATACAATTAAACATGCAAATGCCTTTGTCACCAGGTTCTTTCAGTGGTCATCTGATAATTTAATGAGACAAAAATCCAATGCATTCAGCTCTGGGGCCTCCAGGGTAAGGATGTAGACCTGTTGGAGTGAGTCCAGAGAAGGGCTATGAATATGATCAGGGGGCTAGAGCACCTCTCCTATGAACACAGTCTGAGAGAGCTGGGGTTGTGCAGTCGGGAGAAGAAAAGGCTCCAGGGAGACTTATTGTGGCCTTTCAATACCTTAACCATGGCTACAGGAAATCTGGAGAGGGACTTTTTACAAGGGCATGTAAGGATAGGACAAGGGGCGATGGCTTTAAACTAGAAGAGGGAGATTTAGATTAGCTTATCCTCTACTGTGAGGATAGCGAGACATTGGCACAGGGTGCCCAGAGAAGCTGTGGCTGCCCCATCCCTGGCAGTGTTCAAGGCCAGGCTGGACGGGGCTTGGAGCAACCTGGTCTAGAGGAAGGTGTCCCTGTCTGTGGCAGGGGGTTGGAACTGGATGAGCTTTAAAGTCCCTTCCAGCCCAAACTATTCTATGATCCTATACTTTCCAAACCCCAATGCTGCAAATCGGTGACAAAGCTGAAAATAAAAGCTTGGGTAACTGGACTCTTGCACTTTAATCCTTTAAGTTGTTTTTGTGTTTGGGGTTTTTCTGGTTTTTTTTTGGGGGGGGGGGGTTTGTAGTTGTTTTTTTTGGGTTGGGTTTTTAAAGCCTTGCTGTGTCCGTTTAAAAAACCCAAACCAATCTTTCCTTATAATGCTTTATTTTTTTTTTTCAAACCAGTTTTGGTCCATCTACTATGAACTCTGAAATACATCTCAATGAGGCGTTTGCCAGCCGATGGCTTTCTTGTCAAGACTTACAACAAAATTAATTCTTAATGCAAATCTCTTTCTTGGTCTGCGCTGCTGCCCATCAGCACCAGTGAGAACATTGTGTGCCAAGTGAGAGTGGAGTGTGTAATGGAGATCTGCAGCACCCACTGGTGCTGGATTTTCAGTTTTATATGAGTTGACCTTACCGTGTACACTTCACAGCAGATGCATAGCCCATTGTTCTTTGTGAAAGTATGTGTGATGTCTAGCAGAGCAGGCCTGATCATAGGAGCTCCTGTTAGTGCTATGCACTGGGGTCTGTTAGGAGGAAAAAAGAGGTAGTATTTACTTAGGTGATGTACTCATTCAGAATAAGCCATTCTACTGTTCACTGGAAATCTTACCTGAAGTTTTTCACGTGATCTTCCACCGTAGTTAATGCCAGAGCGCTGTCTAAGGCATTAACATAGTAAAGAGCCTGTGTAGAAGAGCCCCAATTTACATCTGCATATAGAAAGATAAAGAATACATATTAAACCATGGGCTTTTTCCCTGTACAAAGATCAGCAATCATGTTACGTGTGAGCCAAAGCAGGGTATGTTCTCTCATGCTTCATAGATACAGAACTATCATTTTGTGCTTCATAATAGAATAGGCTTTGCTTGTGTGATGCAAAAACAAACATGCAAATAAATAATTTCATGCTTTATGTAAAATTGGAGGGAATGTTCTTCCTCTGCTTAGAAACTGTTTTCTTCTCTGTTCCATTAACTTTGTATTGTTCGCCCTGTATAAAGTCATGTATTTTCTGTGGGATTTCAGGGAGGTCAGATTAGACCAGTAGGATGAACACTGCTAGGTCAAATTAGCTCTGTTCTATTAAGGTCTAAAATAGTTATTGAAAACCCATTTTGACATACACGTATTTTCTCATTACTGTGCAGTTGTTTGGTGGATGGAGACAGATAAGAAACAGCTTTCCATGCTTTGAGATCTATGTGAATGCAGCTCAAGTCCCATTATGCTAAGATACAAAGCTAATACTTAGTGCAAGTGAAGGTTTGTGTATAGGTCATCTTATCTAAGTGCTGAGCAAAAGTCACTGTCTAATAGAGCAGGAAATAGATAGCTTTCGTACAGTGTCTTTAGTGAATTTAACCAGGCTTTAAGCTGCTACTTTGCAGCAAGGACACTGGTAACATAGTAGGAAAGGGTAGATATCCTCAAATACTTTTGACAACTGTCTTGTCACAGGTGCGTTCTTGTACTGCTGATGATATTTACAGCAAGAGAACAATAGACCATCCCATTTGGTATGAGAGCACAGATAGTGCAGCAATATACACAGTAAAGAATAACACAAGCTCAGACCAGGTGTTGCTGTCCCAAGCTAGGTGCAATGAAAGCATATCTTTTGCTGGAAAACTTACCTCTTTTATTTGTATTATTATTGTTTCTACTGTAGAAGTAATTCAGATGGTTAGCACTGAAATCTGGACCTGGGTTAGTTTTGTCCTAGATGGATAACCACTCTTGTCTAATCTTGTACTAGTGTTGTACTGGCACACGGATTTCTGAGGACAGCTCCTGTGATCTGCTGAGCTACTAAACAGTTTTTTCCGATAGTAAAGTGTGCCCATCGTTCTTGATTTACTGGGGAATTGTAAGGAGGTGCTGGAGGATGATCAGTTCAGCTTGCATTTTTGTTGTAGAATGGGCAGCAGGTTTACATTTTGAGTGAGGGCCCCAGATAAGTCAGCTAAGAACACCGCAAAATTCAGGTGTGTGGATGGAAAAATATTATGAGTGATACTCCCAAACATAGGGAAGACATGGTAGGAATAAACCTGTATGCTGCAATGTTTACACAACCCCCTGAACCATGCTCAAAGTGTCTGCTAAACAGGCAAAATTCACCATGCTATCATCTTAATCTGTATTATATACGGTGGGATATAATGGGATATAAAGTAAGTATTGGAGAAAAAGTAATGTCTTATTCTGTAAGCAGAATTAATTTCTGTAAAATTCAGTCTGGCTGTATAATACATACACAAAACAATACTGATCTGTGCCCTTACCTGGTTTCTTGTATGTTACATAAATATATAGAAAGAGCTCAATGGCATAAGTGATGAGAGCTGCCCACCAGTTGATGACAAACATGACACCACAGCACAACAGGGCTCCAAAGAGTGACACCCACATGTTATAATATCTGAATGCAGGTCTCCAGCCTGTTTAAAGAGAATTGAGGAAATTGGAAGAGCATAAAATACATAGATCAAATGGTGATCCATTGATTCTTTTGCATATACAAACCCACATGCAATTTGTTCCTGGCTCTGTCAGAAGGGGTGGGAGTAATATGTACAAATTCTTGGGCACTGTATAAACAGATAATTTCAGGTGTTTGCTGATGTAGATTTCAATACATATGGAGTACTGGGTCTTACAAGGTTTTTACTACAAACCTTTTCCAACTGCATTGTCCAGCCTGGCTTTGAGTAGCCATTCTGGTTTTGTGTATTTTTTTTGCCAAATTAAAGCTCACTGGTTCAGAACTGAAAATAGATTTTCCTGTAACTGCAGGTAATTGGCTACTGTGTCCTTTTGATGCATATACATAAAACTTCTTAATGGGAGTTAACGCTGAGAGGAGAGTTTTATCCCAATACCATAAGTGCACCTGCCTTAAACTTGGAAATTGCCTGGCCTCACTGCAGAAAAATAAAATCATTTGCAATTGACTTTAAAAAGACATTATTCCTGCTGCTCTTCAGCTGCAGTACTGAATCCATCCCCTGCTAGCAATTAAAATGGTGAGGCGAGCAGTGAGCCTCCATGGGTTGCAGGTCTCTGCCAGGTGTTCTACAGAGCAGACTCTTTGGAGAAGGGAAAAAACACAGCAGAGGCAAGAAGAGGCTAAGCAACCCTATCTGGATCATCTTTGTAATGAGGGAATGGGAGGGTCCTGCTGTGAAGAAATTTGCTGTCCTGCAGCCTTGCAATTATGATAATCTATCACTGTGAATTGGCAGAAAATAACTGGAGGAAATGAGAAAAGAAAAATGGCTGCAGTTTTGTCTCAAATGTTAAGTAGTGGCAGAGTAGAGTCGGATGCACGCAGACGAAGTCTACAGAGGTAATTTTTACTCGGCTCCAAGGCTGTCTGGAGCAGATCTGCATTTGTTCAGCTGTGCAGGTAATTAGCAGAAGTGCTCATCTTTTCTGCCCTGTGAACAAATGGCACCGTGCAGATCTATAGGAAGGAAGCTGATGGAGGTGTTAATGTCACTACTGCAGTTTCTTCACACTGGAAGTCAAAAATGTATTCCTCGCTCCTTGAATTGAATAATTGATTCACAATGGCAGGAAATTGTCTTCCCTGTGTGCTAAAACCAGTGTTGCTCAGATGATTGACTTTAGTCCTGAAGGTGTCACCCCTTCCTTCATGAAGATAGAATCATAGAATCATAGACGATGAGAATTACTCTGCTGTGGTGATGCACAAGCCTGAAAGCCAGTATGTTCCTTTGCTGCACAAATGTGCTAGCCTTGAACATGACCTCATTGCACCTCACCTTACAATTTGCTACTAGCAACTGCAGAGCTTTGCTGATGCTTTTTGGTGGACCTGGTCTTGTTCTACGTGTTCCTTTCCAGACAGTCTCCTTTCTAATGCAATTACTGTTCTTATGAACCTTCCTGTAAATTTCACTGTAGATTTGGAGAAGGGCATATCAGGTCCCCACTATACCTTGCTTGCTTTATGTGGCTAGAGTTGGCATAGGTTTTTATCCACCCACATTGTGTGATAGTGAGGAGGTAAAAACACCCTGAGGAGGAACTTTGCTGCTGCAGTGGGATCCACCAAAGTCTTTTTCATTCTGTACAACTGTAAGGAATGGAAGGACTAGAGCTATTATTTTTTATCTTTAGAACATAAATAAAATCTCATCATATTCCATGAGAGCAGTAAAACCTCAGATCACACAGCTTAGGTATTTTACAGGGACTGCAGCTTTCTCTGACATAGAGTCAAAACCTTGCTGTGAAGCCAACTTCTAAATCACTGGTGAATGCAGACTCACTCACCTGGAGATTTTGCGTATGAGGCGTGAAAGCAGGAGAAATTAATCAAAGCATATGAAGCCAGGAAGAAATTGGAGATGATGGGAGCAATGGTATTCAGTTCAGCTGCAAGACAGACAGACACAAGTCAGACATAGGCACCAGTTCCCTAGACTGTAGATAGCTTTTTCCTGATGATGTATTAAATCTGTCAGATTTGGGGGCACTGTCAGAATTTGTCTTCCAGAAATAGCCTGAGTATTTTCCTGTGGTTCTAATGTAAAGCCACCTTGATATATTTTCATTCATATTGAGTAGTGTCTGCTGATGCTGATTTTAATAATATGATGTGCTATGCAAAGTTGTACTTGATACTCTGATTCTACAGACTGGCTCTTAATGATGTAGAGTTGGTGTAAATTTCAGAATTAATTCATTTTTAATTGAGAGGACAGATGCATTTTACAAAAGACACAGAGTTAAAATTTACTGTTTTGCCTTTTAAATGGTAATCTGAATTTTCTATACTAAACTTCCCATTTGCTTCGTGTCACACAGTTTGCATTCAAATCTTGGAAAAACTAATGTTAAAAATCCCCTAAATATGACAGCAGGGATTTTCTACCACCACTGCTGGCAAACTGGGATTTGCTTTGGGGCTGACTGTGTGGAAGGCTTGGCGGAGTAGGCTTCCTAATTAGCTCAGAATTACCATAGAGCTTTGTGCAGTACAAACTGGAAAACTATTTTCAAAGTTGGTGACTTTGCCTTATGTGATACAGTTCTAAGCGCTGCCCCTTCCAGCGAGTGAACGGGAATTGCACTTATTCTGCACCTTTGAAAATGAAGCTGTGGTGGTATTACTAGAAATGTTATTATACTCCCTGCTGTTTTGGGTTTTTTTTGGTCCTATTTAAGAATAATGGAATTGCTTCCAAGGCTTTGCGTGCACTTGGGCTTATGTCAGAGCTTACCTGACTGGAAATTTTTCCAGCGATATCTAACAATTGCATTAAATTATCAGTTAATACCATTTCAGAACATGAGATCGTAGTGGTTGTGTAACAATATACAGACCAATCAAAATGAATGCCATAGCGATCACGAAAGTGAGAACGTATCCTCTGATGGGCTCGTTGTTTTTTCCATATCCTTTGGCAAAGAAGTGGAGCCCTGTGTAGACGTTGTCCTTGCAAAGAGCCTGGTAGACAAACCAGAACTTAATTCTGTTAGGCAGTGCTTTCTTGCATCAGAAGTTGTTTGCTGTCTGAGAATGACAGTTTGCTAAGCTTTTGCTAAACAAAAATTAAGACTATCTTAGTGTTTCAAGTACATCTACTGCTATGGCATGTAAACATTCAAATAAGGTGATGTCTTGCTATATTATTGTATAGTGGGAAAACAGAATCACAGCCTTCCATATTTATTCAGTGCTTTAAAGAAAAGGTCAACTGAATAACTAAATAGAATCTAAATTGGGGGAAACTGAAGCATGAATCAGTGGTTTGGTGTAAGTTGTGCAGGTTATCTTTCTGTGCCATGCCCTCTGTTCCCATTCTGTCTGCATTGCTGCTGGCCACACAGCTTCTGGACAGCCTGTTTGAGCATATCTGCCAGCACCTGAACTTTATGGGCCTGAGGGCTCCTTCATATTGCTGGCACTCCTGTGCTTACAGGATGGTTTTCTGTAAGAAGATAGAAGTGGTCCTGAAAGTATCCTTGCGACTATCTATAACAAGCACGCATATATCCTGTAGCAAAGCTGAGCTCTGACCAAAGGAACATTATCACACTATGAAGGTGATAAGACTTGCCTATTTCTGTAGAAGAACATTCTACATACTGTTTTCCCTGCCTCTTCCTCCCAAGTCTGCAAGTGTTGTTTAAACATATATTGCATTTGGCACATAGACCTCAACTAAATTGTATGTCTTTGAAGTATAACAGAATAAAATTAAATGGATAATTTAATTTTACCTGGAAAACTTTGGGTGCACTGACAAGAGATGCTAGAGCTGATGACAGAGTAGCAGAAAAGATGCCAGCTGTGATGAGAGGACCAAAACCAGACACCATGCTCATAACCTTTAAGCAAAAAAAAAAAAAAAGAAAAGAGAGGATAATAGTGAGGCTTGCATTTGGATACACCTTTTGACCACAGACCCATTTCAGTACTCAGTTTCTACATGTCTCTGCTTTTCACAGTTCTAAATTCAATATGCTACAAATCAGCTGTGAAGTAGGGAAATACTATTATTCCTGTTTTAGTAAAAAGCAATGGAGGCATAGCCAAATTTTTGTACAAGTGTACAGCTGTCTGCTGGGGCAGATGAGTACTCTGAGATTTTCTCACCTCCTTTACTAACTGGTTGCTGTAAATAACAGCCTCTACTTGATGGGTAAACAGTCAGCTGGTAGCAAGAAGTGTAAATGGAAATGGCAGGAAAAAGCACCAAGGTATAAAATGTGGTTGGAGGCCCTTGCTTTGGTTTGGTGGAGTTTTTTTCTTGATTATTTAACATGGCTAAAAAAAGAGAGAAAATGCCTGAATGTATTGGCTTAGTAGTGCTGGATACAGTAATGAGGCCTCCCTCAGGCCTCCCAGAGGGACTGCACTGGCCTCTGCAACTACTGAATCAAAAGAGTTGTTGGGAAACACCAGACAAGAAAGCTAAAAGATGAAGTGGACAGCTGTGATTGCCAGATGCTTTTTGGTGCGTAGGAAGTACTCCAGGAAAGAAACCAGTTAATTCTGCAGATCTGTCAGATGAAGACATATTTGTTTTCTGGCTTTAGCCTGGCAAAGATAAATGCACAAAGTTAAAACTGTTTGGCTGTAGGGAGGTCACCTATTTTAAGGATCACCGCGGGCCTAGGCAGCTGAACTGAGGTGGGAGTGGGCATAACAAATGATAAAGAAAGGAAGGAAATCAGTCTATGACAGGGGCAGCATATCCCTTTTAAGGTGGTTACCCAGCCCTGTCATTTAGCAGAGCCAGCTGGGAAAAAAGCAAGTGGCTTTAGACACTGCAAATGACTACTTGAAAAGCATGTGCAGGTGGGTGGTGAGCTCCTCTCGCAGGCCCTGAAGCTCAGGGGCTGAACAGACATCTGGGGTTGTCAGGCTGCAGAAGAACTGCTTTACTTTGATGCTTTGCCTAAGCTTTATTTTGAAGACTAAAAATGGCAGGTAGTCTCTCCCTGGCCTAGGAGAAAGACCCCTTTACTTCTCACTTGATTTTCCACTCAACTATTTTTGGATACTTTTTTAAGAAGTCAGAACTCTATTTTTTGTACTGTGGCACAAACCTTTAACAGTGACCGCAGCACCCCTGAGGTAAAATCATATCCATGTATAAAGAGCAGTGAGATGAGTTGCTCATCTAACAGGAGCTCTGAGGTCTCTGTTAAGTCTAGATTTTGAGTCTGAAGATGTTACAGCATACACTACAGGATGGTACTTGTTGAAAGAGAAGGCAAAGATCTTACCACAGTGCTGATAAGGCTAGTGATGGGCAGTATGAAGGTAATGTGGAATGCAGGGGACTTTTCTCTTTGATTATTCCTATAAATTTTTACTTTTTTTAGATGGAAGTGGATGTCCTGTTGCACTTAGTTGTCAGAAAACAATGGTTTTACATGTTTGTATATATAATCATAAGCAATACATGAATATATATATATATTATCTCCTTAAAACCTGAAAATTATTCATCAGCCCATAATCACATGGCTGACTTGCACATCTGGAAAAATCATAGCCTAGGCCGCAGGCAGATGATCCGTTGCAGCTCATTCCAAGTACAACTGTATCATTGATGTTCCCAGTAGCATCTCGTACAACACAGGAGGCTGTGGAAACAATGATATATTATTATTTTCCTTCCTTGTGACATCGGATGAATGTTCTTGACACATTTTGACTTTTAGTCTGCACACATTTTGTACAACTGCTGCCATAGTCTCATGCCAAAGACCAACATTTCATGTCGGGTAGGGATTACTTCCTCTAGTGTGGCTTAATTTCTCAAGTTATCTGTAAGCAAATATTTACTTCTATTGTTTTCAAAATAAATAGCCAGTTGACTAATGAGAACTAGCAGATATCTGAGACTAGAGAACCAGACAGAGATAAATAATAAATTAACTGACTCAGAAGTACATTGTCTGCCTGTGACCACTTTTACAAGTGCCAGTATTCAGAGGAAACAGGTCAGTGAGGGCCTTAGGTATAGACATACACTTCTTTAACAAGGACACACAGTTGCTTTAGAGACCCAGATGCCAGTTCAAGTTGGCATAGCCCTACTGATATCAGAATGGTTAAAAAAACTTTAAACAGGAGGAATTACCTATATTCTTTTTGGTCTTATTAATATTTATGTTGTCTTTTTCTGCTTGCCACCAGAAGAATCATATGGAGTTAACTTAGAGTGTTAATCTTAACATCTTTAGTGGCCAAAACATAAATTTATATGGTATCTTCAAATGTGACAAAAATGTTGCTATTGAGTCCCAAGGTAATCATTGCCTGTTTAGTAAACCAATATGCAAACAGAAACAAAACCCATCAAATTGTTGCACTGAAAAATGGACAGTTCTGAAGTTGAAATACAGCTATTGCCTGTGAGAACAGAACAATGCATTAACACAGATTTATAATAGAATATGAAGAATGACTACTTCAACTTTAATTGCAGGCAAAATTTAGATCCAAATAATGCAATAACCTGAGCTGCAGCTTGACTCTAGTACAAGAACCGCTAAAGTCAGGAAGACTTTTGATTCATCTCACAGAAAAGGGAGTTCCCCGCAGAGCTTTCATGCAGCATTGAGGTATTTGCTCATAAGGAAGAGTGTTATTTACAGCACTGTTTCTTACTGAACTACTAAAATAGGAAAAAAACCCAGCTTTTTCTTGAACAGAGATTTATTGTATCCTTGTAATGAGAATTTAATTGCATGTTCCTCCAACACAGTTCATGGTTTCAGTACAGGTCTCCATTTTACTTTTGTGTCCATTCTGTTGCATCACATTCTAACATTGTAAAGCACCTAATAGTATAGCGCCTCTTGTTTAAGACAGGCAGTTGATTTCTGTCTTTGACATATAGCATATGAACTATGTGCTGCCCTGTTATTCTTGAGTGCTCATTAAGACAAGTGAGAGCAAAGTAGATGCCATGTGAATTTTCAGTGTGAATGAGGAACAAAAGATCAGCAGATTGATCAGAGGTTCCTTTAATCTTTACTATGTTCATGGATACTACATGCTAGTGGCCTTTGTCACTGAATCTTTTGCACTGAATGCAGACGTTACAATACAAGTTACATGAAAGTCCAGCTGCCAAACAGGAACTTCTGTTTCTGCTGCTTGCCCCCTAGTGTTTTTACATACAGTAAAATCAAAACAACTATCTCTCTAAATAGTAAATCCACAGGATGAAAAAGCAGAGGGGTTAATCATTCATTTGCTTACCAGGCTTTCAAGCTTTAACTGTATAAATTAAGACATGAAGCAGAGATTCTGAACTTACCTACACATATTGCAACACCAATGTAAGCAACTGTTGTAATAACAATGGCCAGCATTGTTCCTTTGGGTATCGCACTCTGAGGATCCTGAAAACAAAGTAGTGATCCAGAAAACACTGTGAGTCTGTATGCTGCAGTCTGATTGCATTTGCATGCTAGGGAGTCCTGCCACACTATGAGTTGAAGATACCTTTATAAGATTTTTAAATAAGTAGGGATTTGTTGACCTGAAAAATAATTGCAAAGTCACTTACTTCAGCTGCATAAGACCTTTTACCCTCAAATCATGGTAACATTAATTTGCACAGTTCTGATGTGCATGTGGAGTCTCATGCTGCAATCTTAAACACTGCAACATTAAATCTTAACTTCTTGCAGCTTAACAACTTTTAAATTTTATCAATAATTAAACACATATTTAATATGCTGTTAGCACTTTAGGGCCTGCTCCAAAACCCACTGAAGTCACTAGGAAGACTAGCTGTGTCTGTAAGCAGGCTTTGGACCAGGCCACTGCTTGAATGTGTAGTGGCTACAGAAGTGTGTACATAGCTGTTCATAACAAATTCTAGAGAAAGTTTGATTGGTAGATTGGTAAATGTTACACTTTTTAAATACTTCTTAGCTTGTCTTTTAGATTCTGGAGAGGCTGGTTAATTTAATTAGATCTGTCTACTGCATCTAAACATGCTCAGTGGGGAATCTGCAGCCTGGAGGACTTGGTAATAGAAATCCACTTATTGCCAGACTGAAACAACTGGAGACAGCCAACAGGAGAGCTGCCTCCTTTGGTCAGCTGAGCCTCTTTCAAATAGCTTATGAAGGAAGTGCTGCTGGTTTGGGAGTTTGCTATGTGTAGAGAGCACTGTACATAGCAAAAGAATTATTTTTGTTTGATAAAAGGGTGGAGATTGTGTGAAGCTGATTCAGTCTGTCTGGGCAGAAGTACAATGTTTTGGGTTTTTTTAATTAAAAATGGAATCTCATAGATGCTCTTAGTAGTTCAGTTTCTACACATTTGTCTCTGTTCTGTTTCAAAAGCAGTCCTCTGAAAACAAAGGAGATAAGGCATGCAGCTCAGTGTGAGGAAGAGAAACGGAACTGGCTGTCAGGGTTGGTAGGATCTGGTGAACTTGATTACTGTGCCACTACAGAAATAACAGACCTTTGGTTGAATCCTCAAATTCTACAAGACAATGTGTCTGTATGATAAAACCAAATAACTTCATTTGACATGCTCGGGTTATCTAGGTGTAAGCTATAACTTTTTGGTGACTTTATTTTTCTTTGAGTGTGTTTTTGCTTGTTTGGCTTTTGTTGTTCTTGGTTTCTTTAGTATTAGATTGCAAGACTTGAGTTATGGATACCCCTGGTGCCTTTCTGAATTTCTTGTAATAGTACGAAGTATTGCCTCACATTTACTGGAGATATTTTACCCAATGTTTTACTGAACTTTGAATTACTTCAGCTTTGCATTTAGCTTTAAACACTCTGCATTAAATACACTGTGGAAAGTCATGAAAACTAGAGGGCACTCAAAGGTAAAACTGAATTGCTGTCTCTAATTTAGCAGTATGTTTAGATATTGGAAATATCATCTTACCACCGCTTTACAGCGAGAGTGGGCACCTGGCAGAATGGCCACAGCAAGAGAATTGGGCACCTTTGGACTTCCTTTCCCTTCCTCTTTGACTCCTTTTGTCAAATCTGCAAACCAGCAGCGTTTCCTTTGAGCTGCAGTAGTGACATGGGATTGGGACATACTTGCTTTCATTACATGCCCTGTTTGCTCTGCCCTTGCTATGACCCTGAATAGAAAAAGCCAGTCTCTGCTGATTCTTGTGAGTACAAATGTGGGCTTTACAGGTATGCTTTTTTGGATGATGCTATAGGATATTTTGTAAGAGTGCCATAAGATACACATGTAATTTCTCTTATGATGTAGTGTGCTGCTAATGGACCATTAATAGTATATTATTACAGGTTATTGAAACATGTTTTTAAATGATACAGCAATCCAAATCTAAATGCAGTAATTTCTGTAAATAGCCATAAGGCATTAGGAGAGAAAATGTGAACTGATTTTTTTAAATAAAAAAAAAGGTACTTTTAAAGGGAGAGTTTTGCTTCCCAGAATAAGACATGAGTACAGTGTTGATTCATAATTTGTTTTCTTGTTCTTTATTCAGCCTACAGCTAGTATTATGAAGATAATGAAATACATACTTTCAGATCTCCTGAGATATTGGCTCCTGCAAGAATGCCAGTGGCAGCTGGGAAAAAGATGGCAAACACTGAGAAAAATCCTTCTCCACTTCTGAAACCTGGTCCAAAGTTTTCTGCAAATATTGATGCTGCAAATATAGTGAAAATGAAACATATCACCATGATTTGTTTCTAAAGTTCCTTAACGAAGGAGGTGAATAAGCTAGTCTTTCATGTCTGGACAACTGGGTTTGAAACTGTCTCTTATCATAAGCCAAGTGAATTTGATTTCCTTAGTCTGGTCCCCAGTAGGATGTGCTTGTCTGCATCTCAGAGCTACAGATCTGTATTGAAGTGACAGGAGTGTCACTACATCACTTGCACTTAGCTCTGTGGAAAGGTTTGTATGTGCTCTGCTGATATATAAATGACTCAAGCTGCAGCTAACTGTGCTGTCAGCTTCAGCAGCAGAGCGACAGACTCAAAATTAAAGATGAAATAAAGTCCCTTGGTTTGCAAGCTTACTTAAACTCTGGTAGAAGGTGCTGATCTTGTGACCTTTTTCAATGGAATCCTTAACTTGGTGTGAAGCCAAAAAGAATGCGGACTTAGTATTTTCTGATAGACAGTGAGGTTACTTGCCTTGGTAATTGAAAAAGCCTCTTGCCTTCTTTTCATTGTTGGTAGGAATGATTGTGCCAATAAAGAAGTTTGCAATGGCAACAAGGAGAACAATTAGAAGAATAACTTGAGCCTATTAATAGAAACAAAAAACATGTTCCTTATTATTTTAATTTGCATTGACTATGGAGATGGCTTTATAGAAAGTTATCTGTATGTGTTCCCCATGACAGATTACTAATGTCTGTAGTTTTTTTAAATACCAGGCATCAAGATAGCTGAATCAGCTAATGAAAACAGCAGATTTTACTACGGGGCTTTATAACTATATGAAATAAATAGTTATAATTTAATTTTATGATAGTTTCCTTACAAGAAAAGGCAAAATAAAATAGCTAATGCATTGCTATCAAGTGTAAGACATTTTTATATTGTTATAAAATTTGTTTGGTTGAGGTGGGTTGTCACTTCAAGGATTATAATCTCTAATTATTTTTCTGATCTCTTTTACAAGTAGTTTTAGTCTTCATCACAGCAGAAAGTAAAAATAAGGGTGCTATTCTGTACCTGATTTTGATAGCTGTATTTTACCCTTTAACGTATTTCTATTTTGAACTTTTCTTTTTACAGGTTAAGGAATAACAGAAATCATTAGTGGTTAAGGAATGGATACCAAATAGTGCTCTTCTGCTGAGTAGAGCGAGTGCAGTTGAGTGAGTATGGTGATAAAACCCTATCTTGTTTTTACTACTGTTTATTCTGTCAAGCTGCGTCAAAAATAAGGGCAAAAGGGGCACTTACCCAAGACACTTAATGGTGCCATGAATTATAAAAATCAGTATAATCAAGCTGTCAGCAGAACACAGACTTTCTCTTCCCTTCTAAATGTATGTACAGGAAAGAGCATGGAGTAACTGTGTTTTCATTGAAAGCAATAATTAAACTGCTATTGCTTCTAGAAAGATTAAGCATAAACTGAAACAGTGCTTTTGAAAATTCCGCCTGTTGTATACCATTCCTCACTCACAAATTCTTTACAGTATTCTAATACACTGCTTGCTTTTATGTACTTATAAAGGTTTACCTTTGCTTCCCATTCCATGCCAGCAACAGAGATGCCAAGAAGACAGACAACAGTTATGGTACCTATAATTCGGATGTCATTGGACTCATCTACCATCAGTGTATCACTCTCCTGAAAGCAGTAATAAATGTTATTAGAGCCAGTCTTTCTCTGCCCTACTGGTGGGATCAGGTAATAAGGTGAAATAGAAAGTGAGCTGTCAAAGTTTCTGAGATCTGTGAAACCAAGTGTTTGGATTTTGTGTTCTGGCTGGCTCTTTGCAGCTGGGGTTATTTGGCTGCCTAATTAGGTGTCTATTCCTTTTCTGATTTTGAGGTTCTTGTTGAGAAATGTGTGAAATATATTCGTAAGGTGGAAATAATTGCGAAGCACCCTATGGCATGTTTAGACAGACTAGCTTCTTCCTTGCTGAAGATGTTCCTCAAGCCTCAGCTAAAAAGTACCACCACTTAAATCTATTATATAAACCAACCAAATAAGCAAAACCCAAACAAAAATCTAGAAATAAAGCCCTCCTCAAAAAAACCCAACCCCTTCCAAACCCCAAAAATCTCAAGCAATAAACATCCCCCCTGCCCAAAACACCCCCCCCCCCAATTTAGTTATATACATGAAACATTTACATTTACCTTAAGAAGTTCTACAACTGTTTCAGCAAATCCAACTACATACATAGCAACTGCCACTGCATTTGCAAATGCAAAGATAAGTCCTATAGATCCACCAAACTCTGGGCCTAGACTTCTGGAGATCAAATAGTATGCTCCACCTGCAGACAGAAATGATTGCTATTTCAGCACAACTGAACGTTCAGGTTCTGCTCATTTTTCTCACATAAGTAATACCTCAGGAATCTCTGCTTTTAGCCTAACAAACATAACCATTATTTGCCCTATAGTAATAGAGAACACTGATTAAAAAAAGGAATTTGCTTTGTACTGGTTCTGTCTTCAGACCTTTCTGTATGCCTTTCTATTGCAAAAATCTCGTATTAGCATGCAAAACCAGACCTTCAAATAATTTTTCATGATACATAATATAGTAACACGGCAGAAAGAACCTTACTTTCAGATGGATTCTAACTTTCTTGGATCTATCCCAATGTTAGCACTAAAGATCATATTCTGTGGCACATTGTTAAAGCTCCTGCATAGTGATACATAACTCTTTTTTGCATAACATCATAAATAGAGCATATTACTTTGTCATTTAATTATTTCATCTTATCTCACTGATACTTTATTATCAGGAAGTGTTTAAGATTATATACATTTTAATTTACTGTTAACGTATTGAAAGAGATCATTCCAAAGATATTTATTTATTATTGCTTTGCTTATAACAGTTATCTTAATTTCTTTTTTCTTTTCCTAATCCAAATCTGCAGATTTTTTTCTTTTTCATGAGATCATATTACTTACCTCCTCTTACTACTCCATTAGTGCAAATGGCAGACATGGAGATACCTGTTAATGTTGTTACTACTACACTCAGACCAATAACTATGATTCCAAGACCTGAAAGATCCGAAAAAGAAAGTGTATTCAAGTATATTCAAATACCTGTTTTCCTTAAAGGATGTAGTAAGAACTTGCCATTTCCCAGAGAGACTAGAGCAGACCAGTTACAACTTTAAGGATCTGAAATGCACTAGAACTTTGTTTCATAAAATACCTGACATGCACTTTCCCAGCAAAATTATTTACTCATCTTCCAAGGAGTGGCTGAAACGTAAGGAGTTTTATAAAGAAGGCATTAAATTGAAGCTATTCACTGATCTGCATCAGTCTTTAAAATGAGAGGAAGAGATGCCTCAGGCTCAGTTTGTCCAAGGATGTCCAACCTGAAATGCTCTGAATAAGAAAGACCTGCTGAAAGGTAAGAAAAGAACTTGAAAAGCCAGAAGCTGTCTCTCACTCAGCAGTAGGCAGGAACATCTGAAACGTACTTCACGGACTGAACTGAAATCTGGGGTTATTAAAAGTGACAACTCAGACATGCCATAAATTGTGATTAGAAGTGGCTAGAATTGTTACCTTCTGGTTCCTTTAGTTGTACCATTTGGTTTATCATCCTTCTGGTTTGCCTCATATGAAAATAATACATACAGACCTTTTGGGGCTTGAAAGCATTAGTAACCCTAAGATTTTTACCTCCACGGATAAACCCATTAGTTGCTATTGCAGAAGTTGACAACCCAGTAATTGAGGTTACCATCGTAGCGAGAAGAATTATGATTACTCCAAGACCTGTCAGTAATAAGAAGATAAAATGTTTTACTCATGTTCCATGATTCCTACAAATCACTCTCTTTAAATTGAATTTTCAGGCCAGAATTAGAGCAATAAACTGAAAAGATTGTTTGTTGACCATTTGCAGTTTCAGAACATTTCCAAGGAGTTCGTGTCACAGTAGTAAATTATTCCCATCAGTGTTGAAGCGGTGATTCTTTCTGAGAGCAGTACCCTAGCCAAAGGGTCTCATGATTTTTGAAGGCTGGAGGAAATGACCACACAAGTGTCCCTCAGCATGGATGCTTGTATCTCCCTTTAATATACTTCTGGACTGTTTAAGTGTAAGTGTCTTTAAGTGTGTTTAAGCATCTTTCATCAGTTAATTAGATATTGAATCAGAGAAAGACTGACTGTATAGTTTCATAGTGCATGAGGACAAAGAGTCTATCAGGTAGAGAAACTAGACCTGAGTACAAGCCTTCTATATCCTTACGTGCCAAGCTATCAAGTGCTGTGCTTCCCCACTCTCTCATCTCCTTCTTTCCTTGCAAAAAGTGATTTTACTCTTAACAGGAGATAAACATAAATGAAGATGCCAATATTGCTTTGACAGGTGACCTGTAATATATAATCTTAAGAGTCTTTTTTTTTTTATTTATTTTTTTTAAGCTATTATCACAAAATTGTATCATTAAACAGAAATAACCAGACACCTGAAGATCACTGATAGGTGATTAGTTATAGGTGAGCTGGGTTTCAGTCTGAGTAGCGTCTGAAATCTGAGTGTTTCCAGTCTTCGGCTATATAGCCAGGTTTCTGTTAACTTTATGAAACTGTGTTAGAAATGGGTGGAAGGTGCCTAGTATGATTTAGAATCATAGAAACATTGGTTAGAAGTGACTTCCGAAGGTCTGTAACAGCCTCCCAGTCATAGCAGAGCTATTGCCAACACAGGGTTAAATCAGTGATGACTTTGGCTAGCTCTATCTTGAAAACCTCCATGGACAAAGATCCCACAGCCTCTTTGGATTACTTGCTCCAGGGCTATACTACCTGCCCAGTGAAAAATATTTCTTTGTGTACAAACTGGGCATCCCAAGCTACAATTGCAGCCATTGCTTCTGTTACATTTTCTGGCACTACCAAGAAGTGTTTTGGAACTACAGAGCCAAATACTTTCTTGTTCCAAGCCAGGTGAAGAAATAATACGACTTTTTCCTCTCAACTTTATTGCTTCTATTTCCATTTCTATCTATGTGAGAAGGGGAAAAAAATAATTGAAACAGTTACAGTTTGGTGTCAAATACGGAGTCAGTTCTTAGCTTTATCTAAACTTATTAACGCTTATACAGTAGCTGTCTTGTTTCCATAAGATACATAGGTCTTCAGTGTGGAACTGAAGATCATACATTGCTTGTAGCAATATTTATTGACCAGAGCTTGTCCAAATTAAAACTGTGATTCTGCAACTACAAACATATTGGTTTATCTGCTCTATTTCTACCTTCTGGCTTCCGGATCAGATTCCTTACTTTGATTCATACTGTATGTTGCATCCTAAGATTTTTCCAAGATTTTCTATTGCATTTCACAATTCATGTTGTTTGTATATATGCTACATAGGGTCAGATATTCTGCTAATTTGATGAGTTACAGCTCCTTGGGAAGGATTTAATGTTAATTTAAAAAATATTTTAATATTTATGAAGACAAATGCATAAAATAAAGTGACTTGACCAAAACGTCATTATAATCTAACATAATGTAACAGAATTGTAATATTCAGGGACAGATTTTCAGTTAACAGTAACTTGGTGGTTTTTCCTGCCTTTGGCTAACCATTCCATGTACAGGTACAAATACAGACTTTGGAGGGTCCCCAGATTAGGTGGACATACATAACTAGTTTTGGACCTGAAACCTTGTCAGGACCATACTGTCCTTCTTTTCCCAGCTGGTGATAGGTGGAGAATGTTACATTTTTTTGTTCCCCTTGTAAGAGCTTTTACCCAAGACAGCCCATCAGGATATGGAAATAATTGGGTTTTCTCTCTTTGGCCCTCAAATGATGGGGATATAAATGGTGCCCAGATGGTGGTTTAACTGACTCATTTAATTTCCATGTTAGCAGCATTACCTAGTGAAATCCCTGAGCCTTTGTGATGATGAGCTTCCATCACTTTTCTCCTTAAGCAGCTTGACTAGGGACTTAAAGCTCATTGCTTATAAGACATTCAGAAAATGCATTGAGAAATTATTCAGATGGAATTTGATGTCTCATTTTCGGAAGTAAAGTTAACATCCTTACATAAGGCATGCAATTTTAAAAAGCAACCGCAGAGCAATAAACCATAAGAAAGGAGAGCCTGCTTATCAATGAATTAAAATGGTAAAATTAAATGTGAAAGCAGAAAGGCTGTAACTGATGTTGGTGCAAATTAATGTTAAAATCTGATTAAAGTTTAGGTCGAAAACCAGGCATATGGCTGCTAAGTAAGTTGTTCAAAAATGAATTACTCTTGCCTATGGCTATTCTCACACCTCAAAACAAAGTAATACTTCTTGATGATCTCAATAAGTTACTAAACTGCCCTTAAAAACTAATTTTGCATGAAACCCCAGAGCAAAATCTTGGCAATATTAAGATGCAGAATTTTCATGGCAAGGCATATACTTATGAGTGCCCTGGGCTATGCACTCTCATTTGGTATGCATCATAAAATCAGCAAGCCCCCCTTTGTCAGGCACAGTGCTAGAGCCACGCATGGAGCACTGCAGAAGTAATAAAGTTCTTCCGCTTAGTTTTGGATCTTTTATTGGTTTGGGTTTTGCTTTGGTGTTGAGGCTTTTTACTGCGTTTTTTTTAAACATATGTATGTCTCTGTAAGTTTGTAGCTGGATTATTTTTCTTAATAAGCATTTTATTTGTTTCTCTTTTTAAAAGCTCAGTCTTGCTCAAGTGAAACTTCTTGTAAAGTTGCTGTGTTTTGTTGGAAATGAGACTTCAACTATGCAGAATCCTGGAGATGTTTTGATTCAGTGTTTCATTTCAGTTTCATTAACAAGGAATTGAATAATATTTATATACAATCTGAATTTGAGCACTGAGTTTGATCCAAGATCTTGCAAGACCAACGAATGTTAATGCCCTGAGGCCAGAGTCTGGACTTCGGCTCGTGTCTACTTAGTATTTCCATTCTGTGAGAATCCAAAGTGGAATACTTGCCATCCACCCTTTGGATTGCTGTTTTTTATGACATTTGGGTGCTAATCAAAGATTAGGGCCCATTATTCTAGACTGTATTATCATGTAACACAGAGTGACACTGCTACCGCAGCAAAGATACAGCACACAATGAAGTGTACATAGTTATGTGAAAACTGTAGCAGAGCTTTTAAAACTTAATGTTTCATAATAAAGTAGTATCTAGTGCTGTGCTAGAGTTAAAAATAACAAAATCCTGATGAGACGAGACCTCCTTCCAGTTCTGTTTTCATCTTTGCTGAGAGGTGTGAGGAAGTGTTGTTTTTAATATGTAGATGACAAGGTTTGGGATTCACAGATAAGCAAAGTGTGAACTCGTAAAGGTTAATTTTGTACATACATATTAGAAATTGGCCCTAGTCATGAGGTTTACATTTGTTACAGGATCTAAATACAAATTTCACTAAAGCTTAGAAATACTCAAATGTGATGATCATATGCATAGTTAACAGATCCGTGCCTCTAAGCAGTAATTTAGCTGTGAGTCTGGAAAATTCCAATAGTTTGGAGGATTAACATCTTTTACCCTGGCAAGCATTTGAAAACATTATTTAGTTCAACATGCAAATGCACATCTTGGATTATATATTAATCATGATCATGTATAGTTTATCCTCTTTATCTCTTTCACTGTTGAAAATGATATTAAATAAGATACATACCAATTCCTGCTTGACCTACAATCCAGGAAAGTCGAATAAAAAGCATCACACCCCAAATGTTAAGCATACATCTTACCTAGGTTTTAAACAAAAAAATACTTCATTAGTGCAATGTTAAAAGTAGTGTTAACAATCAGAATGGTAGTAGCTTTCTTTGCAGGCTTTTAAAAAGCGCCCCAACATCCCTGAAGTCTGTCTCCCTCCCACTTGTTAAAAGACCTTGATGTTGGAAAACTAATCTTGATGTTTTTCTTCTATTTCTTTTAGAAATGCAGGTAAGTTTCTCACCAGCACACCCTTCACCCATCCAAACTTGACAAATCCTGTTTTGTTTTCTTCTTCCTTGCTGACTGCTGTCTCATCTCCAGTGGTGCTTTCTCCGTTGGCCACTCTCTCGACCGATCCAGTGCTCACAGCTATGTTCTGAAGAATCACACAGAAAACAAATACAGTTTTGTGCCAAGCAGAGGACACCTGGCTGCATAAGAGAGGCATGGAATAAAGGAATTTCAATGAAGATCAGATTTTACTGTCTTTGGAGAAGAGTGCTATATTCTGCTCACACCAGGCATCAGTAGGTGGGCTTACTAGCAGCAAGAAAATATTAAAGAATCACTTAAGCAGAGTAAATACATTATTATCTGATACTAAATTGTTTTTATTGTAAACTGTATTCAACATATATGTCGTGTTGATATGTTAGTACAGCATCTAGCATAATGATGATCTTGCAGTTGGCCTTTATATGCTGCTGCAACAATTTATGAATAATGCTAAGTGTAGAGATAGAGATAATTGCTCACTAGCAAAGAGAGACCTAGCTGAGTGCTGTATGGCAAAGTTATGTAATGAACTGTGATGCTTTCTGTTGAATGAAGTACAAACATAATTGTAGCAGCAAATAGTAACATAGCCTTGAAAACAGTCAGAGAAATAACAGTGAAATGAGTAAATAATGCAGTAAATCAAAAATTCTTTTTGTGGTTTATCCAATTCTGGTATAACCATAGTATAGGTTTAAGAATTGACACATCTGTGGTGTAACCAGAATAAATACCCCAGAATTTTAGATTTTTCACATGCAGTTACAGACATAAATCTATTCTCTCTTCAGCTCTACTGCCCCAGAATCTTTGAGGCAATTTAGCATCATGATATATTTCTTGTGGCTTGAATAGAAATTAGTCATGGGTCTGCGATTGATACATGTTGTCATTGTTGCTTGGGGGGGGGGGGGTGTTTTGTTTTGGTTTTGTTTTTTCTTTTTTTAATGCAAAGTTCTGACTGGTCTTGCAAGGAGTTAGCATTAGGTTAACAACTGCCAGGTATTGTGTGGGTCCTCTACAATGACCTTCAGGAATGACCATGTACTTTGCTATAGTCTGCCAGACGGTCAGGAGCGTGTGTCACTTCTGGAAAGGAATCAAGGTGCTTTTAGGGTTTAGAAGGGGATGAAGATATCTCCAGGTTAACTAAACAGGTCAAGGAAGGGAAATACCTGTGACTGTGAAAAATATGAGATTTTTTCTTCTTGTTTAAGCTTCAAGGCTGTTTCTATATTTTGTCCATGATCTTAAAAGTCAACAAACAAAACCAAAACCAGACATAAAGACCAACTGTATATGATGCTTATGCTAATATTTGGCATTCCCCCTCATGAAGCAGGCTCTAGTCACTATGATGCAAGGTTGTGGAATGCCTTTGACACAGTAAATCCAGGATTGTGCTCACAAATGAGAAATAAGTGACTGAATAATATATTTCGACATGGCTTAAACTTGACGCCTATGTCCCTTTTGGATCTGAAGGAAATGGGAATATGAGATCTATTGAAAGCTGTGACTTTGAGTGCCTCAATTACTCAAATAATTGTGACAATTCTTACCCTAAAATAATAATGGTTGTGTTTGCTTAAATAGAGTAAATTATTAAGTGACTTAAGGAAGATGAGCAGAATAATGTGAGGGTTTTTTGCTACAGTGGTTGGAATTCCAAAGACAAAAAAAAGGGGGGGAGGGTTTGTCTTTGTACTTGAAACAAGTCATTTCCTATGTACTTTGAATTAATTTGTGCTCTCTATGCCATTATCATAAATTATGGCCTTAAACCTTCCATAAATGCATTTTAAATTGGTGTGCTTTAGTGAATGATTGGTTATTTACCAGGCAGCTCTACCTTTGCTACTCATGCATTAAGGATGTGGAATAAAAGTGACAGAACATTTTGAAAAGCTTCCAAAATAAAAAGTTAACTGCTGTCTTAAAAAAAATATAAATCTCTTCCTTGTTTCAGAACAATTTAGTCTTCATCTCTCCTGGGGTTAAAGATGGTGAGCTCATTGAGTCCCCATAACAAGTGTGGAGAATAACCAGAATGAAGAAAGGTTAGATTATTTCTTTTGTAGGATAAATATTAAGCCCATGTAATTATCACCAGCCATCAGCTGTGAAATAGCACTTAGACAGTTTTTTGGGGATTTAATTGGTGATTTGTGGCTTAATATGTGTAAAAAAAAAAAAAAAAGATACGTCTTGCTAAAAGATGACACAAATTTGACTCCAGTGGTGTGGGAACTGGATATTTGAAGTTCTTTTCAGCCTGCTTTATGTTCTGACATTTGAAAAATTACATATTAATAAAGCGTATTAAATATTAATATTTATCTTCTGATGTTAAGACCAGCATCAAAGCACAATGGGAATGCTTGTGTGATGTTTAGCAACCCAAAGTCAAACATATGTCGCTTATCAGAATCTGGTAATGGGCTTTGACAGGACAGTTGTCAAAGTTTTGACTTTCAAAAAAGCTTGGGGTGCAGGGGGTGGGATTGCCTTGTACTAAGCCCAGCTTTTAGTGTTAAGTAAAAAGAAGTAAAGCATCTTTTCCAGAACTGCATCTTGGGTTACTAGTCTGGGTTATTATAGCCCCCATATACACCCAGTGTGGCATTTCATCCCCTCCTTAGCGATGGCTAGAGAGCTTGCTGCATGTTGGAGCTGGTGGATAGGCATCTCATCCAGCTGCATGTAATGCTTTTGCCTCTTGATAGAAGCTCAAGCTTTTCATACCATCCTAATTCCCTTCCTTACAAATCTACTATTTAGTGACCACATGCTTGTTTATTCTTCAGAACAAGCTCTGTAGCCCAAAGTGATTTGTCCAAGGTCATGAAGTGAGTCCATGGGACAGCCAGGAATAAACTCCAGCCATGGTAATGGTGGGTCATTTGTTCCAGTGCTGTGGTTAGCGGCCTTTTAGACCAGGGCCACAACTCACTTAAGAGCACAGCGGGTTGCCAGTGTAGCAAAAATCCCATTACCTCTGACATTCACCTTCCTATTTTGTGAGGCATAAGATTATCCTTCTTTAAGCTGGATACTGGGAAAAGTCAGAATGACCAAGCTAGATGATGCTCTTTTTCCTAACAATGCCAACCTGTGAAGCAATTTTTCATTCATTTTATTCTGGGATGGAATCTGCCTTCTTTTTAATCTTCTCTAAGTGAAAGCCATAAAAAAAACAATACAAATTTATCTAATCTTTTTAAAAATGAACCACTGAGAGATGCAACAGCAAAACCCCCTTAATTTTCTAATAATAGTTAAAACTGAAAATCCCTTAATATGCTAATGTTCAGTACATGTTCATTCAGCATTACATTCAAACGCAATGCACTATTTTTCTCCTCTCTGGCCACTACAAAAGTAAATTATTTCTATGAGAGGAAGTTTCTTCTGGGCATGGCAATGTGTTTAGTCCCTTGAGTAGCTGCTTATACATCTGCAAATGAGTAGGGATACCAAATTTTTATTCCTTCCTTTTCACGTCCACTTTGCATTCATTTTTGGAAATAAATGGTGACCCAGGTAACCTGTTTCTCCTTTCTATGTAAGCCACTTTAGGCAAGTCTGTGGAGACCTTCATTTAAACAAGTCAGGCCCAAACTAGGAATCTCTCCTAATAAGATCATAAAGAATCAGGTCCTACTTTCTTAATGGCTATTTTTTGCTTGATTTCATTACTTTATATTAAACCTCCTTAGGATAGGTGAATCTGCAGAGAATTGGAGTTTGAACAAGATCTGGACCAGCATCCAAAAATCAGGTGCTTGTCCAAATTATTCTGACCTCAGAAGTATGAGTGGAATGGTGATGAGAGTGTGTTTTCTCTGGAGATTTCTTATTTCACTCTAACCCAACACAGAAAAAGTATAGGGGTTTTTGCTGCATATTGACACTTCTAGTCTGAGGTGATCTCTCTCTTTCCAGCCCTGCCCTGACAAATGCACAATTAAGAACCTCGGGAAAGGTTTGATATTAATTCTGTAAGTAAGTGTATTCTGTGTCTCTCCTCTGCTTTTAACAGAAAACTTGGTCATATGGCTTAAGGGGGAGGAGTCTGATTTTACCAAAATCAGTAGAGGATTGTGTTATTCCACTGTTTTGCAGTAAGTTTTTTAATGGTTTAACTGTTTCAAAATGCTTAATCTAGTTTTTCTTGCCCCCCCAAGTTCTTATTACAGGGTGACAAAAGTGAGGATTATCACGATAAAGGACATGTTTTGGTATTTCATTATTCATTTACTGTAGTGTGTGTTTGTGGAAAAAAAAAGTCGAGCAAACAGGAGTCTGCTAAAGGGAAGTTTTTTCCGTAAAATCCATTGGTCATATGCATCAATAGTAAACTGCTACATTGCATTAACCAAAAGTAGGTCCACTCAGAAGGGGAGAGGAGAAACAGCCCTAGAAAATCTTTCAAAGGCAGGTTAGCCAGTTGTATCCTGTTCAGCAGTTCTCTCTGTGAGTATATTTCCCATGGATATTGTCCCATCTATTACATGAGCAAAGTCTAAACAGCTCTTCTGTGTAATAGATGAGGAGGAATTTAGCCAAATTATTCCTTCATAAATGCTTTCTATGTGGTCATTCAAGAGACTCCTCAGATTTTCTCCAAATTCATTGGTATAATGAGCATGAAGGCCTAAATTCATTCACTGAATCAGTACTTGGAAACTGTTGCCTGCTATCCCTTTTCTGAGCAAGCACTTCAACCTCAACACCCTTGTTCCGGGTTCTTTCTTGCTGTTTGAATGGTTCGTTACAGCAATAAGCAGGTAGTGCTCTGGATTTCTGATTAGTTTAAATTGCATTTATTGCACATTTTTTTTTTGTAATATTCAAATGCATATTTAAAAAAGAATAAAACTGAGGAATCTATGAAGTGTTATGCATTGATGTTAAAGTCAAGTTCAGGGTAAGTGTGAATTGTGTAACTTGGTTAGATTCTGAATTCATGTTCATCATCTGCCATCATAACTATGTGAAACAGAAGAAATTCAGTAGTTCTATACATTTAGGCAAGATTAAGCTATGATTTCCTGTTAATCAAGTACATTACTATCACCGTGTAATAACAATCTTTGCTTTGAGCAGGGTACAGGGCAGAAAACATACTGCAGCTACCAAAGGAAATATGGTAAGTGATTACTTGTAATTTTTCTCTTGGGCAAGGTCCATGAATTTAAGGACTTTTTCATATTAATAAACAGAATTAACAGCCTGAAAATGGAATAGAGAAAATTTGTATCTTTCCTTTCCACTTACCTTTGCCAGTTGTTCATGAATTTCTAATAAGCTTGGTCTGCTGAGCTTATTCCCACTGATGCTGCCGGTGTTTCTATAATAATCAATTTTGGGAACTGGGTCCATTGTGTTATGGCCAAAAGTTTGTAGATAATACATTTTATTGTGAGTATCATAGGGATGTAAACTAGCTTCTGTTTTCTCCCCATTTTGAAGAAAGTTGTCATATAATTCTTTTTTTCCTGGTCTGTAACTGATTCTCAGTCTGTTATGTGCTTCATCAGTAAAAGATGTTTCTTCATAATGTGGTGGGTCAGAGCCCCCATCCTCTTGGGATGTTTCATTGTTGTCATGGCTTTCATTAATTATGTTAACTTGAAACCGATTTGCATTTGGATCCAAAAATACATTTGGCGAACTATTCATCGACATCTTGAGGGATGCTGTGGTTTTAGGTCAGTGATCCGTTTACTTTTCTGTGGCTGCAGCTAGTTAGTTGCAGCTACTGCAAGGGGTTTAGTGCCGTTGCATATGGAATCTGTGCTCTTCAAGCACTGAAGTTGTGTGATATTTTTCTTTAAACCTCTAAGCAATCTTCCTAATGCTGTCTGCTGTGTTCCTGCCATAAAAAATATAAATAAAACATTTCTATTAACTTGCACAGTTAGATATGTTTTCCACCATAAGCTCTTTCCTGCCTCATCAGATATCCATGAGGCTGTAATCCGATGACTTGTTGAGTAAAAAACTGGTTGAGTCAGAGCCTGAGTTTGTGGGGCTGTTTCCATCTACGAGGGATGTGCTGGACCTCTTAATCAAACTAGCGGTAGCTTGGTACAGGCTGCAAAGGAGGTAAAAGCCTAAGTTGTAAGTAGGCCAAGAACTCCTCTAGGTTCAATGTGTTCTCTGAAACCCCACAAAGGAGCAGAGTAACACAGTGAACATCAATGCAGATGGGCTTGTAATAACCTTCATGCAATTAACACATGAATTGCAGGTGGTTTTTCCAAGACTTATCTATCAAGGAACAAAGAACTTTGTGGGTACAAGGAGTCTCATGCATACCTTTTCCATCACATATAATTCAACTACAAGTCAACCACTGTATTCCATAAACATGACAGCCTAAATAAGCCTTCTTTGAGCTCTTCCTGCTAGGCAGTGTGGCTGCATGGTGGTGACCTCCGCTTCAGCTGGGTTCCTCTCAATGTTGCTCCTTGAGGCAGAGGGAACCTTTTACCAATGACAG
Source organism: Lathamus discolor (assembly GCF_037157495.1). Lineage (NCBI taxonomy): Eukaryota > Metazoa > Chordata > Aves > Psittaciformes > Psittacidae > Lathamus > Lathamus discolor. The sequence goes on from NC_088891.1 coordinate 11,964,879, forward strand.
ATCGGTAGTAAGTGACCGATACCTTGCATAACCTTGTAGTATGGTAACTTTTACAACACGATATTAAAATCATGTTTGCTAATACCTTTGAAAGTGATTCTTTAAGCAATCTAAATTGCCCATTTACAACAAATTGGCATAGTTGGCAGGATCCTAAATCAGGACTCATCATGCCATTTACATAAAATGGGCTTTGGATCAGATTTAAGTACATAAAATTGATTTCCAAATGTAGCATTTCTTTTAATAATGCAATATTTAATTGAAGCCAGAGAAAATGTATGTTTAGTAAGCCAGAGAAAAGGGTGTAAGATTCCATGAGTCCATTTACTGTTTATGTTCCGCTTAAGTATTATGATACCATGTATGTTTCTCTCATAATCTTGAATTAAATTTGCATGAAAAGCTTGAATCAAATATATCTGTAAAAAAACAACTACAAAAGCTCAACTAAGTTTCAGCAGTTACAGGATGGTGACAATTTATGAGCAAGCAATTAAGATATAGAAAATTGTTCATCTTTCATGTAAATGAAATTGATGAAATAATAAACAGAGAGCTGAAACAGATCCAAAAATAGCATTGGGCTTCCTAAATTATAATGGAGGAAATAAATTACTGTGGTGAAGTAGTAATTATTGAGAAATACTAACAATAGTCCTGGGCATTGAAAAGTTCATGGAATTTTACAGTCAATTTAATATTTGTACACTCAAAAAGATGATTTGAAAGGAATCATAGCAAGTCATAGAATCGCGAAGGTTGGGAGCTTATCTGGTTGTCCTGGGTTCTGTAACAGTTATTTTTCTCCTTCTTAGTTGGTACGGTGCTGTTTTGACTTTATTCTGAGAACAATGGTGGTAACACACTGATGTTTTCATTGTTGCTAAGTGATGCTTACCCTGATCAAGGACTTTTTCAGTCTCATGCTGTGCCAGTGAGGAGGGGCACAGGAAGCCAGGAGGAAGCAGAGACAGGACCCCTGACCCAAACTAGCCAAAGGGGTATTCCATACCACAGCACATCATGCCCACTTTAGAAACTAGGGGGAGTCACACAGCAGGCCCAGATCGCTGCTCAGGTCGGTTGCTGGGTCAGCAGGTGGTGAGCAATTGTATTGTGCAGCATTTGTGTTTATTGGGCTTTTTTCCTTCCCTTTCTAGCTTTATATTCTCTTCCCTTGTTATTTTTTATCATTATTATTATTGGTGGCAGCAGCAGTGATTTGTGTTATACCTTAGTTACTGGGCTGTTCTTATCTCAACCCATGGGATTTACATTCTTTCAATTCTCCTCCCTGTCCCTCCAGGAGCAAGGGGAGGGAGAAGTGGGGGAGTGAGTGACCAACTGGACTTAAACCACAACAGTTCCTTGTGGTGCCCAGCGTGGGGCATGAAGGGTTGAGATAACGACAGATCCGAGCAGAATGGGTCTAATCGTATTTGTGACAAGTATTCATTGTTCTGGATTAATAGTCACTCATCACAATATTGATTTATTTGCTCTTGGGGTTGTTGTGCTTGGTCTCAGAGTTCCATTATGTTATACCTTACTTGCAGTCAATATTTGCTGGTTTAGTGTTTATCAGCTTTGGGGCCTGGGCTAAGGTTCTCATTTTGCTGTACTTTATGATAATGGCTTGTAATACGATAGAATTATTGATCATAAAACTGGTCTGGCATGCGTTCTTGGCATCGCCATCACCTCTCTCTATGGGAAGCATATAATAGGAATTGTTAACAATTACACTTCTTTTTTCCCCTCCTCAGAGGGTCAATCTATGGAGGAGATATCCTCTCACACCCTTCACTCCCCACCAGGCTATTTACAGCAGCATTTGAGAATGTTAAAGATTTTGGATATTCTTTTAATGCCCTTGAAACCAACCTGCTCCTTTTGCTGGGAGCTAGCATGCTGCTGCATATGCTGCATATGTTTTACCTGCGGCCATACCACCTCAAGAACACCTGATAGTGTCTGATCTCAGAAGCTAAGCAGCATCAGGCTTGGGTCTTGTCTAAGGTTAAACAACTATCTAAGAATACCACCAAGAGATCTTCCCTGAGGCTGGACAGTCATGAGTGGCAGGGTGTGTGAGATTATATAGGCAAGCATCTGGGCCAGTGGGCCACCCAGTGCTTTGGAACTTCACCCCTGAACAAGTGCAAAATCCAGAAAAACTAGTAAAACACTTAGACAAGGTGTCCTGTTGTCCTGGCAATACCAGAGAGGGACAACTCACTGCAATGTACTGGGGCTTGGCCTACACCTAAGAGAGCCCTGTTCTGTAAGAAGCATGTAAAAGATGTCTCTGGATCTGATGGTAAAACAACAGACAATGCGGCTGCTCCATCCCAAGCAACAAGCACAGCGGCTGGGCTTAAACCACACTGGTCTAACCTCCCACTCAAAGCAGAGGGAACACTGAATGTAAATCAGCTTGCTTAAAGCTTTTAGCAACCAGGTCTTGACGTCCTCCAAGGACGGATTCCTCAACCTGCCTTGTCAGCCTATTATAATACTGAATTGTCCTCAAAGTGGGTTTGGTTGTTTTTTTTTTAATGTATATCAACTTAGAACCTTCTATGTGTCACTCTAAGATCATCATCTCTCTCTCCTTCTGTGCATTTCAGTAAAGACCAAGGTTATACCTTTCCAGTAACCTCCTCGTAAGTACTGGGGGCTGCTTAGGTTCCCCTAATGCCTTTTCTTGTGCTTAAACAAGCCCCATTTCCTTATAGGGCAAATAGTCCCACCTCTGACCATCTTGGTGGCCCTCCATCAGACACACACAAGTTTATCAGTATCTTGAAAGTAAAGGCAGGGACGGCCAGGACAGGTAGACAAACTTAGGGTTTCTAGAGGGGAATGATTGCTTTTCTTGATCTACTGGCTATGGTCCTGTTAACGCAGCCCAGGACACTGTTCACCTTCATTGCTCCCAGGGCATGGTGCTGACTCCTCTGTATCATGGTCACCAGGTCCCTTCTGAGAGAGTTACTCCCTCCCAGTGAGACCACAGCCAGTACAGTGCAGGGGTTGAGCCTGATTTTCGTTTGTCCTTGGGGAATGTCAGGATATTGCTGTTGGCCTGTTCTTCCAGCCTCTCTAGGTCCCTCCGAGTGGCAGCCCATAGAAAGGTGAACATACGATAGCTGTGCAATCTGCTTCACACCTTCGCTTTCCCACACAGCCCCCTCAAAAAAACAAGCAAACAAAAACCCCAGAAGCAAAAGGGGTACTTACATTTAAGGCCTTTAGCAGGTTAAGTACCTGTGCAGCAACTTACAAGGATGGCCTAGGTGGCTTTGAAATAAGCTATCAAAACAATGGAAATCCATACATCTTGAAACATGCTTCTAAACATGCTTCTAAGGAGGATAAAGGAGTGTGATTGTATAGACCTGTATAAATCAGTAGGAGTCCAGGTCTGTTCAAACTGACTAAAACAGAGCATGCTTAGACACTGAAACTCCACAAGTGTATGTAAAACCAGAAAGTTTTAGAAACAAGAGTTATCTATATAAAGGAATATATGAACTCAAAATCTGGTTAAATAAGTCCATTAGAGGCATTTGTTTAGAGTTTTGTGTTTTCACAAGAGGTTGGACTAGATGACACCCCCTGAGATTTTTTCCAATCTAAATTTCTCAATAATTTAGTGAAATGCATTTAGCCATTTGGCACTGGAAGATAAAATACTGCATCAATAGCTACACCTCAGCAATGTACATGTTCTCTAAAATCACATCTCAAAATAAATTTCAACAGCTGATAATCAAATGTCCTCCATCTTCAGGATGAGATATAGCTAAAGCATATTTTCTGTCTACTTCCATCAGCTACAGACAGTATTCTGCTGTCACCTCTCTGCTATGATACCACTTTGTACCCCCCACATATTTATGTTTGTTTTCTTATTAAATATTTCATAAGCCTCACAGCAACATGTTACATTCATTTAGTTTATTTTACTTCTATTGGATTTGGATAATCAATATTATTTTTACTACTACTACACATTTTTTATCATAGACAGTAGTCTGCTTCCTTCAGCCTTTTGAAGTTGCAAGGAAGTGTTTCAGCTTCAAGCATGAAGGAGCAAAAACAAATCTGTTGTCATTAGGGTCAATGAAAGTAGGTTTGTTTCCATCTCCATGATTGAATGAAATCCTGATTCTTTGATGACACTGAGCTTTCTGCTACCAAGTAAAATGATTCTGTAATTTCACTATTTTATTTCCATAATATTACTATTCTGTTAGGAAAAGAAAAGTCTCTTACCTTTCTGCGGTTCTTGAAAATAATACTTTGATTTTCACACTGTATTTCCAGAGGTGTCTCAACTGTTATTTGCATTAATTTTGTGTTTAGCATTCTAGCATTATGCATAAATAATCAAGTTTACCTTATTCAGGATAATTTAACTTACCATCAATCCTGTGTTTTTAGGGAAGGACAATCTGCCTCTTTTATTCATGTGTACAGTGTGTCCCTCGCTTTGAGGTATTACAGACTCTGCCTTATTGGCCAGATTTTTCTCCTGCCTAATGTCCTGAATAGACCATCCAATCCCTCTTGTTCAAAAGATTTCTGGATGGTGATTTAGAGAGCCATTCTAGTTTGTTAACTATTAACCAGCAAATGTTCCTATCCATTACAATTACTGGGTTTATGGTATTGCAAAATTTCTAAGGGGGACTGAAAATACTTTTGTTATCTCCATTTCCCTCCCTGTGCACAGATAATGATCTCTCTATTTTTCAGTTCTGTGTGTATAATAATGGAGATAATAAGAGTTCAGGCTTCTGCTCAAAGAATTTTATGCAGAAGAGATTCCAGAGAATTCCGTGGATCAGTCATTGGTGGGTCACCTTGTTCTACATGCGGTTTTAAACCATTTGCGCCTAACCCGGTTTGAAGTTTTACTCTGTAGACTTAAGGGAAACCTTTGAAAAAGTATGTTTTGTGTATTCCTACTGGGAAGGCTGACTCCCTTGTCTTTTGGGGGTGCAGAGAAGGATGGGCAGGAAATGATAAAGCTTTCTAATCATAAGAGAATTTGATAATTGCTTCCAGCAACACACTGGGTTAAGAACAAAAGTAGTACAGCTGTATTGGGGTTCTTTGGGTATGTTTGCTGTGTAGTTTAGAGATAACCAAACTATATTTAACCCAGATAACATAAATACCTTCAGGACTCTAACCTGACAGCACAGAGCTCAGCTGTGCTGATTAGGTGCATGGAAAAAGAATGGCAGTGTCAGGTCTCTGTAGTGGATGATCCTATCCAGCATTAACAGGTCACATGTATCAGTGTACTGATACCTACCTTTGATGTTGCAGTTGGATTAACTAAGATAAATGTAACATACTGAATCTCTGAAGACCTGGCGTTTTTTCTTACGCAGAATCTGAAGCAGGTTAAAAGCTGTTACATTCACAAAATTGTTTTAGAATTCAAGTGGGCCAGTGTAGATTAGTGTTGGCTGTTCCTCTCTCATATTCTTCAGACACGAGATTCATGTCCTTCCCTGTACAATCAAGTATTTCATGTTCCAAATGGCAATTGAGGTCTTTTATTCCACTGGCTGCCTCTGCCTAGTATATAGGTCAAAAGGGACAATATGTATTTTTCAGAATGCAAAAGAAACCAATTTGCTGTAACTGATCTCCTTGTCTTTGCTCCTCATTGCAAACAGAGCTGTTTAGCAAAAGTGACTGCTTAAAATTCTAATGCCACCCTTCTTAAAATCTGAATTGAATTTGTGTCAAGTACTGTCACACTTGCTAAACAGCTGTGTATGTGAGGGTGACCTTGAATACGCAGATTTGAGTCTCTGCTTTCACTGTTAGTTCTGTCTTGATAGAAGCTCCTACAACTGATTCTTCAGTCTGACAATCCAGATCATACCCTGTGTGCAGTTACAGGAGCATAAATAGAAGAACCAACTCTGGTGAGAGGCTGGAGAGTACAGAGATCTCTAGTCAGCTCTAGACCCCTGCCCCTCTTGGGGCTACAGATGGGTGTTCATCATGACTCTCTGCTTTGGCCTTGCCAGGCTAGTGCAGTAACTACTGGGATCTGTGAACCAGACAGGTTAAGCTTGAGTTTCAACTGAATCTTCTTACATAACCAAGTGGAGTAAAAAAGTGCCATGCTTTGACCAATTCAGACTGTAAGAATTTACCTAACATTCACTTTTTCACCACTGTAGTGGTGTTGGTTCAGAATGGAGGTCTAAGCAGGTAACATATTTTGTATTGCAGAATATTTGTAGAATCAGAAACTTCCTTGATGATGTTTGTTTCCCTTCCACTAATTCTGCTTGACTTTCTGTTGCTGTAGAGTAGGAGAAGGGAGACCTATCAAAAAATACTCTCATATGAGCTACTCACTGTTTGCAGAAGACCACATCAAGTTTCATACAGGAGAAGCAATGTACACTTTCCTTATAAACAGTCACTAGTACAGCACCTGCTCTTCTTGGAAGGTGAGAGGTGAGTTAGTTGATGTGATCTTTTGCTTTCCCATTAGTTCCTTGTTGTTTGTAGTGCATAGAAAGCCCTTGTTCCTTTCATCCCAGCAACATGGGCGCACACCTCTTGCAAGCACCTCCTCTGAGCCACAGCCGGTTGTTGTCCTCCACTTTTATATTCTCAGTATACAAGCACAGCCTGTGAACTTCAGAAAATCGTGTCAGATGAGACGGGGAAGGAATTACACTTAAGCATTCACCATTCGTGAATGTCCTTTTATCCTTCACCTTTCACAGCTGATCATGAGACTCAGTAGAAGAGAGATCCTCCTCTGAAGAGGCAGGTATCATTTGATTCTGAAAATACTTTTTGACCATGGTGACTTTCTAGTGAATTGTCTACTGTAGTATATATTTACTGTTAACCATTTCTTACCTATCCTTTAACTGTTACTCAAACAAAAGCAACATGCAGTGCCTTTTGAGTCTGCAACAAATATTTATTTAACAAAATGGATGGCACCAACATATCTCCAAAACGCAGGTATGTATAACAAATGTAACAACAGTTGGTTTCCAAAATGAAATCAACATCAAATATAAGGCAGGATATTCTCTGAGTTTTCATGCAAGAGCATAATCAAATGTTCCTTTATCCAACCCCTCAACTTCATCTTCCCATGTAGATGAAGGCATACTACTATAGGGGTCTAACAGAATTTTGAAGCATCTGATAATTAGAAGTCCCAGGAAAACACACAAAATCCCCACAAAGGCAAAGCCAGTTTTTTGTTCTAAAGTCAGAGAGAAGGCAGACATTTCGTTGACACTCATGCTGGCTGAACTGTTGCTGCAGTAATTACTGCTCATCGTTGGGCATCACATCCTGGTGACTCTGTGGGATTTTCACCTCTATTGCTTCTTTGCCTGGATGGAAAAGTAGAATAATTTCGGTTAGATTTGAATGGGATGTGTATATCCAATATGAACATTTGGAAATGAAAAGCAGTTTGGATTTTAGTAATGTCCTGTTGCTTTTTCACATTTAAATTAATGTGATAAAGTTGAAACTTTCAGCCTCTACGCACCATCCACTTACTGGCCTCTGCTATGAGACAGCAAACTCACAGCTTTCTGGCTCTCTGTCTCCTCAAAACAGAGCCATTTCAGTACATGACTGTTTCAAACAGCATTCTGTCAGATTTGGGCACAAACCTACAAATTCTGATTTGGCAGTACTCACCAAGGTCTCCACCTGGAGAAATTCTGAAATGGCTTTACACATCAGTCCTTAAACTAGTTAAACTTGCATTGACCCCAAAGGGAATTTCAGCCAAATAATGTCTTTGCTTATGTAATTTAGCTTATAAAGCTAAATAAATAAATCCAACTTGTAAAACGAAACATTGTGTGTGCAATTTTAGTGAAGTCTTGGGCTCCATTTTCAGAAAAATGCTGTGTGCATTTTGAGCTTGTAAGAAAGTGAGCATATTGGTAAAATTGCGCCTTCACCTTCCTCTATGTATGTCTGCTTTTGTGTACGAGGAAAACTTGGTGGGAAAAGACAAGGGATTTCCCTTCCCCAAAGTCTTGTTCTCATTTGTTTCTTCTGCTTGGTCTTCCCCATTAAACACATCCATATCTTGCCATTTTTACAGGCATAGTAAACAAATGCTCCTCATGAACCTCTGGAGACTGACCTAGTGTATTATGGAGGCAAGATGTCCACCCTGCCACTGTCACCAGGACAGCTGTGTATGTTTCCAGCCAGGAGACTTTTATTTTTGTCTTTTTAAGGCGATCTTACATACAGATTTTAGTTGGGGTGGGAATAATTTTGATTTCAGGTTTTCTATCAGTTATTGAAATCATTTATTTTGTCTCTATAGACAGGAGGAGAACTGGGAGGACTGGGACATCAGAAGTGCCAAAGGACAAAGGCATTTTTATTCTAATGCTGGAGCTTGAGGTTTTTTGGCTGTTAACACCTATTTAACAAACGTGCCTCAGGGGGAAATTCTTTCTGTTAACAATTCAACCGTCTTTCCCCCAGGGAATTCCCAGTATCCGTTTATTTCTTGGCAGAGTAATTAGGCCAGTCAGAGCACGGTGCTGCCATGGCTACACTGCTTCAGGTACCTGCACTGCCAGCCAGTTTAAAGGGAGTTCCAGTATCTCTACTCTGTACTGCAGTCATATCCTGAGACAGCCTACAATTAAGAGCAACAGAAAAAAGTAAGAATAGGATTTGGTATTCCTAAGAAGACAGAAATGGACAGAACTTTTATCTCATTTGGTGTCTCTTTTTTCACTTCAGAATTTGTGGGATTTCTGAATTTTATCCTAAATAATGAACATTTTAAAACAAGTATTAAAAGGGCAAGAGACGTCTCTTCTTGCAATAACCCTCATTATATAAGGTATTAAATATTACGGTTTCCTATCACATTCTTTACACATTTACTACAGCATAAACCCCAATGTTCTGTTTATTCTATAGAGCTGCGTATGAGATCTTGTTTTTCTCTTGCTGTTGTAAGTCCTGTTAAGTTGGAGAAAAGACACAGATATGGCCTATGCGAATTAGAAGTAATGTCAAAACCAATCAGTATTTACTTTTTGAAAACATATCACAGATCAAGCCCACCTGCTGTACAGGTTTGTATTGGGAATACTTCCGGTATTTCTTTTAAGTTTGAGCTTCTGTAGGAAACAACAGAAATCACAGAAGGTTCAATAGCACAAATTTATGTCACAAATCAGTTAATTTGAACAACAGCCAGTTAAGGGGAAAAATAACTTTCCAAAAGTCCTGGACACTGGGTCGTAAAAATCAAATTAAAGGCTTATAAGGGAAAATAATATTTAGACACAACCTGGGGAAGCCAGACCCCCCCCCAAAAAATGCAATTGCTATCTTGAAAGACAGAGGAATCTTAGGGACAGGCTGGCCATGCAGAACCCCACATTTGAGCTGAGTTAAGAGAAATATGTATGTGTTTGAGGTGACATTTCTTCACCATTATATTCCAAGAATATGACTTCCAGTCTTACTACTCTTGCAGGTTAAACACTGGGATCAATGGGATTTGCTTGTACATGATGTGCTTGTCAGGAGATGTTATGGGACAGATCTCTGAGCAAAGCTTGACTGATGCTGAAACATGGACTGGTAAGAAATAGGTATGTTAGTCTTATTTGGCAAGAGTTTGGTTAAAACAGCTGCATCAGAAACCAGTGGCCACTTTGCTGAGGGTGGACAGGATTAGTTCTGGGAAACTCTGATACACAGCTTTGTGTTCTTCTCTTCTTTGTCCTGAATTTCAGAAATTGTAATTAAACCGTTAAAGTTTACAAAACTTTTTGCTCTAATTACTGTGGTACCAGGACTGACCTTGAGTGCCTTTTTATTTTCACATTTCAGTGCTGCATGCAGGTTCAATGTCCTCTCCCAGTTAGTCAGATATCCTTTCATTTGCTGCAATGTATGTGTCAAGTTGTGAGTCAGAAGACTCTGAATACTAACTAACATGGCCTGGATCCAGAAATCCTTGAGGATAACCTTTAGGGCAGTATGATGAGGACAGGCATTATATCAGTTAGAATCTGCAGAGTCATTTTGTAGGTGCTAGCCTCAGACTAATCTCTCTTGATGTTTTTTATAGGTCAGACTCTAGTCATCCTTTGATTCATTGCCCATATAAAAACACTGGCATAAAGAAAAGCTCCTTAACATCCTGCTGTGAAATAAAAGGCCTTTGGAGACCCTTGTGAGGCCAGAAGTAACAATCTGAGTCCTAGGGAAAATAGGAATGAGGAAAATACCTTAGCAAACAGACCACTGAGGTAAGGAGAATGGAGGTATGAGCTGCACCTATGGAGGGTGAAGGGGAACACCATGGCCACTAAATATTGTAAGGCAGATAGAAGAAAGATTATGAAATCCTTATTCTAGCAGCATCACCAGCCCAACTCTGACAGTGCTTGTTTGGTGTGAATTGAAGATCCCAGCCCCAGCTCTTTGGTGGTTTGAATGTCACTTTTTTTCAGACCTAGCTTTCACCCTTATGTTTTCAGAGATACTGAGATTAAGCAAGTATCCAGTAAGTGGTAAAGAACGACTTCCTCAGTGATCTTTCTTGTATTTTGGGTTTCCTTCCCTCACAGAACCTACCATGGAGTTTTTTTGTAATGGCTCAGTACTGGAAATGAGTACCTTGAAGTCTGCTCGAGCTGGGAGCATTCATCCTCTTGGCATGATTAAGCCTCAGGTGCCTGAAAGCTCACTTCATAAATGATAGCGTGTAACAAAATGGAGTGAATCAGTTGCCATCTGTTCTCCCCTTGGATGTCTGCAGCCCAGCTGCTGGTGCATGGTCATCCTGAAGGTACTTGAAATAGCTTCAGTCCCAGGCTTGTGTGTGAGTGACAGCAAACCTGACTTAAAAGGTGTTGGTGTGGTTAGGCACATAAACAGGTATCCTCTGGGAGTTTCAGAAGCACCTCGTTTGTCCTTAACAATCTGGTCAAGGAAAGTGAACTGTATTCCAGGACTGCTGTTACAGGAATTGGGCACAGGAGGTGAAAGGGTTAGACAATGGAGAAGAGGTAATGAAACAGAAATCAGCATGAATTTGGAATTCTCCTAAGGGTCTGAGCTGAGTTAATAAAACATGGCTAGAAGTCCTGCAAAGCCAGCTCTGTTACCACACAACCAACCTGTCATGCTCAGGTTTACACTGCTTGTCTGTATTCTCTAAATTGCTGGGGAGAAGACTATTTCTTCAGGGTAAGGTTTCTTAGAAAATATACAGGGAGGTATATATATGGCATGGATGTCTGGCAAATGAAGGCATGGTGAACTATTCTGCATGGAGAGCAAATCCCCAAAGAAACAGGCAGTGTTTGTGTGGCATGGTAGCTCGGGGTGCAAGCAACACTTTTTCTCATAAACGGCATTCCCCTGCAACGCAGCAGCCAGACAGTGACAGTTCCAGCCTTCAGACAAGCAATGGGTTGCAGAAATGAGGCTGTATCCTCCATAAAAGCACAAGCCTGGAGTCTCCAGGTACAAGAGCTCCTGTGCTGTGAATTCATGTTTGTGGTCTAGGTTTAGATAATACAGAGAGGCAGGAGAATGAAACGTTCGTTCACTCGCATCACGCTTAACTTGTGAACGTGGACCCGTGGTGCCTGCGTCCCCGGGGATGGAGGCTGCGCGCCTGCGGAGCAATTGTTGCTGCGGGCTCGCACGCACCGCCTCGCTCCCGCCGGCCCGGCTCCCCCGGCAGAGCACATTCCCTCGTTCCCCCCCACCCCGGCCGCCCCCAGCGCTGCCCCCGCGGGTGCGGGCCGGGAGGTGCCGCAAGGTCAGAGCAGCCGCCCCCCGCCCCGCGCCGCCCGCGCTACCAACCCGTGTCCTCCGCGCCCGCGCCGCTGCCCATGGTGGCGGTGCGCCGAGCCCCCCGCGGCTCCGGGCCCCGGTTCGCCGGCGGTCGGGAGCCCAGGCTGCAGCCCCGACGGCCCGCCCGGACTCCCCTCGCTGCGACCCCGCCGGGAGATGCTCAAGCCGCCCTAAAAGATTCGACACGGCAGCTCCTGCTGCCGCCTGCTCCTCCCCGCCCGCCCCCTTCCACCGCTGTTCAGCCGCGCTCCTCTCCAACCCGCCTGTGCGCGGATTAAACCGGGGAGCGTGGAAACTTCCTACAAAACACTACGTGCGGCGCATCGGTAAGGGCCCGGCCGGCCGCGGGAGCAGCCCTCCTCCTCCCCCGGCTCGGAGGCTGCGTGGTGCCCGCAGGAGGAGGGCTCCCGCCCGCCCAGAGCCCCGTGCCCGCCGCCGGTGCGGAGCGGGACCTGTAGAGCCGCGCTGGGTGCGTGTCGCCCTGTAGCGGTCACCGCGCCATCAGCGAGCGGGGTCTGCACGGCGGAGCCGGGCTACTTTGCGGGGTGAGCTGAACGCCTCGAGCCTGCACCTGCAGCGTGGCATCGGGTCCTCGCAGGAGCTTGAACAGTAGTAATGTTGGGGCACTGAGCATACGGTGACATGCGGCTGGGAGGCGGCCGGTGTGGAATTCAGACCACGCTTTATACCTTTCATTAGCTATGCTCAGCTGATGCTGGTTGTATACTAGCGAGGCTTCCATTTGCCACAACAGCAGGTGTTTAAGGTGGATAAGGAAAAGGGATTTCTTTTCCCAAAGCGAGATCCGTATGTCACACTAATATACAGCAAATCTGTTTTAAATGATACGATTCCATATTTGTATGCCACCCTGGTGAATACAGCCCTGTAGGGATGCACATGGGGCAGTGGAATAGGACTGTATCATTGTGCCATACATAATGAGGTTTTTGAGGCAACTGTAGAGCTACTAGCAGAATTCGTTCTGTAGAAAATAATTTAAAAGCTCCACGTTTCTTGCTAAATGCAATAACGCTGGGGTAGGTTAAAGCTTTTTCTTCCTAATATGAACTGGGAAATGGGGTTTGCATTGGCTGACATTTTAATGCCCGATTCTTCTGCTGTCTGCAGTGGGCTTCTCAGCACTGGGTAGTTTCAATAAAAAGCTTTCTCCTGCTAGTGGAAATAATGGTTAAACTGATGGTTAACTATGCACTCACTAAAGGTTATTAGTTTGATCTTCTAATTTTGCAGCATCAGTCATGTCATAAACAATGTCTGGTGCTGAAATTATAAGTCAAGCTAATTTTGAAGTGCCTCTCATATTTAAAGATCTATGAAGACTTTATAAATAGCTTGTTTTAAATAGTGTGAGATTGTGCTTTCAGAATATGTATATAAGGAGCCTCTCCTAAGGAGCTCTGGTTTTCTCTTTTTCAGCCCTGACCCTGATTCACCTGGGGACCACATGAAGGTCTCTCGGTGGAGGGAAACTGCTATGGTTTGGGATTTGGAGATTAACAAACACACAAAGGCTCAGAATTTCACGGTACCACCTCAACCTAGCACAACTGTTTGGGAGAGTGACATAAATCCAGACTCTTTGGATAATTACTGAGCATTGCTGTACTTGGAAAACCTTACTGAAAGTGGGTCTTAAGAGTAGCCAGGACCACTGTTTGCTCTGGCTAGGAATGAGGGGCAGTATTGACAGTAGAAATACATGACCTCTGAGTGGATGCATCTTGCCTCTTCTGTCAGATTTTGGGTATGAACAGTGGGTCTTTCATTATAATTTTTCCTGGAAAAGGTTTGGGTATCTTCCTCCCCATAGTTATATTATCCTTTCCTCTTGTTATTCCTGTAGGATTGCATGTTAAGAGATTCCTTTTTTTTTAACTGTGAAATAATTGCCTCTCTTGTACTATGGCATAGCAGAGGTTGGTGAAATCTTGATTATTCCTAGGAATCTGACACTCGTGCTTTGTTAAAGACTTGACTTTTTTTTTCATGTGTTGGAGATCTACTTTTTATGGAAGTGAGACTGGAAAAGAAACTGGCAGCCAGCAACAGGGAATAAGCCTCCTCCTTCAGCTACCAGTTGTCAGCAGACAAGTAGCACCGTTTGATTCTGTTCAAGATGTTATATTTTAAAATGGAATTCTTGTATTTCATTGCTTTTTCACTTGAAAGTCAAGTTTTACTCTTGCACAGGAACAGTGATTTTTTGTAAGACAAATGCAATAGCAGCATATGTGAAACTGTTCTGGAAACATGGACAAATGATGCATTCGCTACTCTTCACTTTCCATTTCTTTATCAGGCTCCATCTTCCTTGTGTTCAATGGAACAATAACTATTACTTCCACTTCACTTCAGTCATATTTGCTATGGATTTCATCCTTATTTTAAGGAGTCTCCCTCAAAGGAGAGCCCTTGAACAAAAATAGAGATGTTATAATTATCTAGTAATCTGGTTCATTGACCTTGCAAATTCAACTGGCCTAGTTTAAGGTTGGGCAAAACACTTCACCCAAGTGGGTGCCAGGGTGACAGGCAATAGGGAACTCTTAGGGATATTAGCTAGTGAATACTTTTTCATGTTTAAGCATCATCTGAGTGGTGTAAGTATCAAGGAAATGTAGCTATTTTGAGTGATAAGTAACCTGCTTTTCAGTTTAGCTTTAAACAGCTCTTTGGGTGTTCCTTCACAAGCAAACAAACTGTCCCTTCAGTTGTTAGAAATTCAAAGTGGGCTGACAAGGGTAGAGTCAATGAAGAATACTGTGTACAGAAGAAACAGATCAAGTTGAACACCCTCCCACCTCACCCCCAAACAAATTTAAGCAAGTCAAAGCAAGTTTATGAGAACATGCATCTTCAGAAGGCAATAGTTTATGGAGGAGATAAAAGCAGTAACAGAGGTCACAGTGAAAGAGCGAGGATTATATATTATGTATTGATAAGAGTTGCAAGTGGGAATTATTTAATGTAATTTAGTTCAGCGTATTTAACATCTTAAGAAGGATAAAGACCTCTGTTCTAGCATGGTGGGTTTTTTCCATAGTCTTAAAAGATCTGAATCTCACTCTGTGCTTGTCCAAAGACCATGCTTTTATTAGGTACTGACTTCACCAGCTTAAACATATGGCTGTGTACAGTCCTGGGAGTCCATAGGGTGACTGCCAGGAATGCAGTCAGAAAAACAGGTTCTACAGAGCAGTCTTCCCATGTTAAATATCTGAATAGGCCCACTCTTCAACTAGGAAAAGCTTAGGGATTCAGAACTGAAGAAGGTTGAGAATCATGGCTTTTAAGTTCAGCATCCATGACTGTCAGTGTTGGGGAAGGTGGAAGAGTGCGTGCATACAGTGAAAACCAACAGTGCCACCTGGTGTGAGTGGGACAGGAGAGTTGGTCCATGAGGGGGCCAAATGTCCCCAGGTGTGCCCCCAGCTCCTCCACTTCAAGGTTGGGGCAAGCTCATGGCCAGAGGGCAAAAGGCTTCTAAGGCCTTAGGATGGATGGATTCTCTTTAGATATGCAGGAGGGAGGTGTTCACTGCCTTGTTGTGAAGGGGGGAGGTGATGGGTATGTTAGGGGCACTCAGCCTGTCGTTAAGACCACATGTGTTATGGAAGGAAGGACCAAAATGCAACTGGGTTGCTCTTTTTCTTTTTGTAACGTCAGCAGATACAGTAATAATATGGAGGAAGAGAGGGTAATGTGATTTATAAAACACAGGACCTGTAAAAGTGCTCCCAAAAGGCTGGTGTTGTGCAGCCTTTTAGGGGTTTTAGGCCTTTAAGCTTTGGTCAAGGGTTGAAGAACTCTGAAAAAAGGAAAAAGATGAGATTTAAGGAGATTTAAGCCTTCAGTGGGGGAAAAGGTCCCTACAGGTCAAGTGGAGCAGGTCTCCTGTGTGACAGATCCCGTGCTGAGTGGGTATAGGGTGCTGCACAGTTTTTCTGGTTATACACATACACCACACAGAAAAAAAGCCTCAACACAGTTTCACTGCTGTAGCAGGTGTCTGCAATCTGGGGCGGGCTGAGCCAGTTCATGACTTACTCAGTATAGGGGAGGGAGGGCAGGACAGACGGCAGGAAACTGGAATGGTGTCAAAACCACTTGGGAGCGATAGAAGAAGCAATCGGTGCCGCAGCGGCAGGTGTGAAGGCTCTGATGTGAGATGGCTGAGCCCTGCTGCAGTGAGACTGGGAGATGCCTGGCGCCAGGCAGGCTGCTGCACTTGGTAGCCTGCCCTTTTGAAGTGTAAAATGTTTTGTTTTCCAAAGTTAAAAAAAACCAAACAATTTCTCAGACTGGAAATAAAATGTTTAATTGCGAAGAGAGTGTTTGGGGAAGATAGTGTTTGCTTTACTACAGGTCCAGTATAGCTGTGTAAAAGAGGGAGCCAGTTGCAGAGTAGGGTTAATTTTCTTGTAGCACAAAGTAAAGCAGTGTAGGTTGGGAGCAGCCTTAGGCAGTGCAGACTGGTTTGGAAATACCTGTGGCTGTGCAAAAAGCAATCTTTAAATGAGCTGCAAAAGTCGAATGATTTACAAAACAAATCTGTTAAAGCAACCCTTCTCCAGCTGCACTTTCCAGAGAAGGGACAGGGTCTAGAAAATGCTAAGCACATTTAGGTATCATTGCAAACTAAACAAGAAGAAACACATTCACCATGCAGGCGCTGTATAGGTGAGAACAATGTCTGACTGAAAACAGTCATTTACCAAAAAAAGTCAATGGATTTAAAACATGAGGCTCAGAAATCCCATCCTCTCAAGTTCTGTACAAACTGACTTTCAAGAAGATAGAACTTCTTCACAAGTCCCACCTGATGTAAGTGTTGATGAACTGCTTTTGATCGTGACTTAACTGGAACCAAAATTAAAACCAATATTGAACCAAAAAACCAATAAAAGGATGGTGATGCATATTTGGTCATTAGCAAGCTGAGAGCAATGACTTGTCAGTGAAGACTTGAGACTTCTAATTTTCTGTATGGGAAAGAATGATGATACTTAGAACACATGTAATTATTTTAGCTCAGTAACTACTACTTGTACAAGAGAATTCCAAGAGTAGTTCCTTTACAGTTGCTTATATTTACATATATATGCCAGAACACTAATAATATTCCATTATTCTCAACTCCCTGTGTAAATTAGTGCTGCCAACTCTCTGCTTGCCAAGAATATAGAGCCATAATGTCATATACTCTACCCATAACTGAGAAACACTATTTACATTAAAGGACAACGAAAGGAATTTATTAGGACAGTAGATCAAGAATGCTTTTAACTGTTCTGTGCTAAATGAAGGATCCCCTTTTAACAGGGACATTCCTCAGAGACCACATCTGTCTCCTGTAAGGACATGAGCAGAGATGGAAGAGATGTTGGAAGCCTATATATCAAGAGATAATTTTCAAGTATTCTCAGGAGGGATCAGTGGTGTGTAACAGATAGAGACTTCCTCAGCAAACACAAGCACAGAGAGGTATGTTTTTTCCCTTTTCCTCTTACTATGCCATGGAGATTTTTATTATTATTTCAGTCATTTTGTACACAGGAATCCTCCAAGGGAAAAGCTTAAACTTCTTTCAACACAGTTCTGAAGACCAAAGAAATCCCACTTTTTAAACCCAATTCACCCATCAGCTCTCTATAACAGCTCTTTGTGGTATTGTTCTCCCATTTTTTTATTGTTCTTTGAAGACAGATACACTGAGTGATTATGTGTGTGACTTCTGGGAAAGGATCAAGACTCCCATAAAAATCCTGACACAGGCAACCAAGAGAAACAAAATGCTGTAAATGGGAGTTGTGGTGCGAGGGGGACAGCAGAGCTAGTAGCACTCCTGCAGGCTTTATCCTAGACTATGTCCCTATGCAACTCTAATACAAAACACCTCTACATTTATAGATTTGTCACTGTATGGCTTGTACAGTTACCAGTATTTATTACAAAGCATATTGAGTGACAACTAATTTTACTGATACAAACCTGTGTGTATGCTGGGCTGTGGTGGGTTGACCTTGGCTGGACCGGCTGTCCACCAAGCCACTTTATCACTCTCCTCCTCAGCAAGATGGGAGGAGTAGAAAATAAGATGGAAAAAACTTATGGGTCAAGATAAATGCAGTTTAATAAAGCAAAAGCAAAGTTTGCACGTGGAAGCAAAGAAAAACAAGAGATTTATTCTCAACTTCCCATCAGCAGGTGATGTCTGGACACTTCCCAGAAAGCAGGGCTTTAGTTTGTGTAGCAGTTGCTCTGAAAGACAAACTGTAGTAACAAACATGTTTCCTCCCTTAGCTTTTATTGCTGACCAGACATCATATGGTATGGAATATCCCTTTGGTCGGTTGGGGTCAGCTGTCCTGGCTATGTCCCCTCCCAAGATCTTGTCCACCCCCAGCCTGCTGGTGAGTGGGATATTGGAGAGACAGCCTTGATGCTGTGGAGCACTGCTCAGCAGTAGCCAAATGCTGGTGTCTTATCAACATCTTTCTAGATACCAATACAAAGCACAGCACTATGAGGGCTGCTAGGGAGAAAATTAACTCTGTCTTAGCCTCCCAATACATGCACAAAAAGACATACAAACTTGAGAAGGCAGTGGCTGAAAGAGCCAGTAGATTATTTGAAACAAGTAGGCAAAACTGTGTGTAAGAAATTCAAGAATTCTTTCTGTTACTAGCATCCATGGGCCCATGGGCATAGGAATTCAGCATCAGCTGCTTTGTGACATTATACTGGGTTAGGGAGTGTAGGATTCCAACACTTGAGATGCCCTGTGCGAAGCACAGTCGAACAGAGGTCTGGTAATTGGGTTTACTAACCTGAACATGCAATTACTTCCTTTCATCTTGGAGAAGTGAGAGCTGTAAAATGTAATGGCAGCAACTTCAAGTAAACATTAACCATTTCAGTGATGATGCTTATCACAAATACCAAGTTATTTTTCTAATTATGGTTAATGTGTGAACAGAATTACACCTCTTATCAGACCTCTAGAAATGCCTTTCTACCTTCATCTGGGATGTGACTAGGTTTTTAGGGTGTTTCACAGTGTCTTTGAGCCTTCTCCAAAACCTCAGGTGTTACCAATAGCTGATGTGACAGTCACGAGGACAAAGAGTCCCAGCAGCTCATAAGGAGTTAACTTCCAAAACCCATATTTGTCCAGGTCAGTGACTCTTAACTGTCTCTTGTAGAAAGATGTGTGGAGCCTCTGTTGCTCTATTAATAAAAACTGTTCGGTTTTTAATAACATTCAATTATGGTTTTCTTAAAAGTAGTGCGTGGATTCCTGCGGGTCAGCAACAAGAAGCCACTGATCTAAAGTCACTGCAGGGGACTGAATGGTTTTCCTTATATCATAGATGTTGATATACCATTTGGTGACCCCTTTAGAAATACTTTGGTACCTGTGGTTAGTGAAGTGATTAAACTTTGTCCAAACAACAGCCTTCCCCCCCCCCCCCCCACTAGTGACAGAGAGAAATCAGGATTGCAGAAGCCAAGGGAGGCTGAGAGGACTAAGTCACAGTTTCTACATCACAAATACATCTTCCAAGATGAGTGAGAGAGAATGCAAAAAATTGAGTGTGTGTGGCATGGACCTATGTGATTTTGAACTTTAACAGCAGAATTGCTATTCATATTTAAAGCTATTCATATTTCATTGTTGATTATGTTTAAAAATAAAATAAATGTCCAACTAGAAGCTCCCAGTTCTCTAACTATAATTGAACTTGCAGCTTAACCTGCCCTGTGGTTTCGTCTGTTTCTAAATAATCAGACATCTGCAGTGGGAGTATTTTAGCCAATACCAGGAGGGTGTACCAGCACCCCAAGCAGGCTGGGTATAAGGTTGTATTTGGTCTGTGAGCTGTCTCAATACAGGTTAAGGGGTGATTTGGGTCCACCAGGAGCTTCAGGATTTGGGAGCCTTCATGTTCTCATGAATGTGAGGACCTTCTTGATGGTACTGAAATGCTTGGAAAAAGACCATACAACATCTTACAGGCAGGAGTACTTTACTTGTTACTACACTGATTTTTGAAAGAAGACCATAAACATAGAAAAAATACAAGGCAAATTTTAAGTTATCCTTACTTCAACTCACTGAGTATTCTTAGCATAAAGTTTGAATAGTAAATTACAGTCCATTTTCTGAAGTAGAGCAGAAGCAGTGACCATTCCAAAGTGCTTCCTTTGGAGTGCAGGTGGTCCCCAAGCAACAGATGCCATGCTCCTCAACTAAAGTAAGGGCTAAGCAGCCATTTTCTGGGGCTGATGGCAGTGTTAGAATCGTAAAGGTGCGGCAGGTTATTTATCACCCTACGACTTTGCAGTATCTGTAAGCTTTATGAAATTGGTTTCTGTGAGGTATCTGTGATCCCCAACCAGTCGCTTGCCTTGGGCCCCGTTGGCCTGCAGTTGCTCCGGGCAGGGGTCGCTGGGTACCTCGAGAAAAGGCCGGTTCCAAGTCAGGGGGTTTTCACGTGGCAGGTAACGCCATTTAGGGGTTGGGGTGGGACTTACTGAATCACCGGGAGCAGAGCTGCCCAACGCCGGCAGCATCACTTCAGCCCGACTCGGGCGGGGGCCGCGCCGTGGGGCAGCCATTGCGGCTGCAGGCCTGGCAGCCCACCGGCGTCTCCATGGCAACCCGTAAAGCCGCCTAGCGCGTCCCCTCCCTCCGCCGCAAGTCCCGTTCTCGCGAGACTTAGCCCGGCCCGGCGCGGCGAGGCCGAGGCGCTCTGGGCCCTTTTCAAACCCGGCGGTCGCGGGGTTTCGGCCCGGCTGCGAAATGGCGGAGAACGACAAGCTGGAGGCTGCGCCCGCTGCACCGCAGCGCGGAGCTGAGGAGGCCGCTAGCGCCGTCCGTCCGCTGCAGCAACAGCCACCGCAGCAGCAGCAGCAGCAACAGCCGCCACCGCAGCAGCAGCCACCGCGGGATGAGGAGGCGGCGGCAGCAGCCACAGCGGCAGTTACCGAGAGCGGCGGGGGCAGCGCTAATGGCGTCAAAATGTGTGTGCTGGGCCGGGCGGCGGGCGTAGCGCGGCCGGGGAAGCGCGGGGGTGCAGCGGGCCCGCCTAGGCCGCGGCGGGGGCAGGGCGGCCGGTCCCCTCCTCCCCATGCCCCTCTGGGCTCCTCCTCCGCCGGAGATGGAGGTGCTCCTTGCGGCGCGGCGCGGCCCGGGCGTGGAGCGCCGGTGCGCGGCGGGCGGTTGAGGCGCCTCCCGCCCCGGTGAGCTGGGCTCGAGGGAGGTGAAGTTTCGCCTCGGGCAGGGGCTGAGCGGCAGCCGCTGCGCTGGGGTGAGCCCTTGGGCTACTGTAGTGCGCTCTGGTCATGGCAGTTCTCGGGGGGGGCGTTCCTAGAAGTGCTCCGGCGCGTTTCTGATTTTGTTTACATTTCCACTTCTTACCGTAGCGGTGCGTTTTGTAAAGCCTTCGAACTAGTCATTCGTTCATGTGAGAATGGTAAGACCGGCCTATAGCAGTTTACTTTTCTAGAACAGGCAAACAAAAAGCCCCACATATATGCACAGACTTTTCTTGTCCATTGTAATGTTGTCATAGAATCATAGAATCATAGAACAGTTAGGGTTGGAAAGGACCTCAAGATCATCTAGTTCCAAACCCCCTGCCATGGACAGGGACACCTCACACTAAACCATGCCACACAAGGCTACAACCAACCTGGCCTTGAACACTGCCAGGGATGGAGCACTCACAACCTCCCTGGGCAACCCATTCCGGTGCCTCACCACCCTAACAGGAAAGAATTTCCTCCTTATACCCAATCTAAACTTCCCCTGTTTAAGTTTTAACCCGTTACCCCTTGCCCTGTCACTACAGTCCCTGACGAAGAGTCCCTCCCCAGCATCCCTATAGGCCCCCTTCAGATACTGGAAGGCTGCTATTAGGTCCCCACGCAGCCTTCTCTTTTCCAGGCTGAACAGCCCCAACTTCCTCAGCCTGTCTTCATACGGGAGGTGCTCCAGTCCCCTGATCATCCTCATGGCCCTCCTCTGGACTTGTTCCAAGAGTTCCATGTCATTTTTATGTTGAGGACACCAGAACTGCACACAATACTCCAGGTGAGGTCTCATATGCAAACTGCCTTACATAGCAGGTCTAAAAGGACTTGTACTGGAGTGTAGGTGAGCTGGAAGTACCAGCTGACTAGAGCAGTGCTATGAATAACTATGTATTTGTTTGTTCTTGGTGTCTGGCTTTGAGGGCTGTCACTCTTCATGTGAACCAGCTTTTGGCCTTATATAATTGTAATTTCAGTCGCTTCTAATCTCATTCAGATCTTGGAGGGAAGACTAGGTACTTCCAGAGGTCCCTTCCAACCCGAACAGTTCTGTGATGCATGTATGGTAGACTTGCTGTTGCAGTGCATCAAAGCTGTTGAGAGCTGTGAAGTTTTGACATGTTCTAAGCAGCCCAGTCTGATACTGTTGGTTTTGAAGAATGCACATGGGATCAAGTTCAGTATAAAGCTAGTGAAATAAAGGCATACTTCATGCCTTTACTTGACTCCCTGTGAAATGCAAATAGTTTACAAGTTATAAATTTTACATTACCATAAAAGTGCGGTTATGGGGTTTTTTTCCCTAAGCCAGGCCCTCAGCTTCCACACTACACAAATTACAATAAATTTTCACAGGAAGTTTGTGAGCCTTTTGCACCTTTGAAGCATATAACGTTTTATTGACTTTTGGAGTCGTTACTGTTAAAATAATTACTCGGTTTCTCTGTATCCCTCCTCCTGTCAGCAATTTTCTTCTTTTCCCTCCAAACCAAATCACAAGCAAATGAAAAATCCCAGTCATTCTGTGTGGTAGAAATCACAATTGTAGTTTGAAAGTAATACAGAGTTCTTGGTAACAGAGTTACAGATCTTGTTCTTTCACTGCAATTTCCAGTCTTCCCCAAAACCTGTGTACAAACGATTAAGCTCTCAGTGCGCAGGTGACATGTGCTACTTTAAAAAGTATTTCAGTAACTAGGTTTGCTTAGCGCTCAGATTACGCTAAAGAGGAATCCTGGTCTCAAGCGCCTTTCATTGTATTGAGGAGTGGAATTGCTCAGCATAAGACAGCTGAACTGATCTGTGTGCTTTGGAATCACGTGTGGACTTCATACGTTTCTGTCTCTGCTGATCTCATTATTTGTATGGTCACTAGTTAGCAGAGAGGAGAAGTTTGCTTAATAAAAATACCAGCATTTAGGGCTTTCATGTTGAATTATCTCGTGCTTATTATTTTTTAGGCTTTTAGTTTTGCGTATGGAAACCTTGTCTGTTTTCTGAAACTTCATGGAAGTTCAGAGATGTTATTTTTTAAAAGGTAAAGATTGCTCTTTCTAATCTGTGAGGGTAGGCTTTGTTATACCTTAAAAAAAAAAAATGTAGACATCTCTTTTCAACCCTAGAAATTTTCTAGTGATTTCACAGACACATATTAATGAAATGTATCAAATTATTGGCTCATACAAAAGGTAAAGAGTAGAAATTACTCTTGTTATTCCCCCAAGAATATGTCATTTCATCATTTTTGAGACTCTTTTCTGTGGTCTGCAGGTCACTAACATGACATTGCTTTGAATGTACTTGATTGAAATTATGTTTAATACTGAATGAAGAGTGTAAGAGCTGCATCCACAAAAGGACCTCTGGCTCCAGCTTGTTCACTGGCCTGTGTTGGTTTTGGCAGATGATTTCTGCAAGAAGGGTTGTTTGTTTTTTTTTTAATAATCCTCTATTTTCAGGAGACTGACTGTGGTCCCCAGACTAAGTGATGTGTTTTCTTGCTTCCCAGAGTTTATGCCAGACTTGTATCCTCTGTGCTTTACTGGTTTGTACAGCCAGGTCTTACAGATCCTGTGGATTCCGTATGTGGAGACCTGGCTCTTCCTGTGCGCTATATTGAGCACCCAGAGGCTGTTCATAATCCTTTAAGCAGGAAAGAGCTTAAAGGGCTAAAGAGAATCCGTTGCTCTAATCCAAAAATTTAAGGAAGAACTCAGATTTTGCTAGGAGTCTAATTGGGCAGGAATTTTGCTTTTGCAAATATGACTGGATTGGAAGGGACTGATCTGACTGGAAAACCTGGTACTTTGCTCTTTCCTTCTCTCCCTTGGGTTCCCTCCAGTTCTATGTATTGTTCCCTTCATTACACAGCCACACAATTATATTGCCACAACTGACAGGATGCTGGTGTGAAGGAGGAATGATGCTAGGGGAAGCTGGAGGGTGCTTGAGCCAGATAATGTGTTGTTGACTTTGAATGTTTTTAATTTCTACAAATACTTGGCCTAGTAGAGTGCCTGTGTGTTTCTCAATTGCGAATCCTCTCTTGATCCACTTGTAAACACAAGGACTGTGAAGTTTGTATCATTTGAATGCTTCAGAATTTGGGGAAAAGTCATGTAAGAAATATGGATGTATTTGAATTATTATTATTCCTCCCTGACAAATACGCAGGCTGGAGTATATAATATATTTAGCTTCATGAAAGGCTACTTGCATGTGCTTTTGGGTTTAAGACTGCCACTTATGGTTTTGTTAATAAATGTGCAGAGAGATGAAAATACTCATTGCAGTTAATCAGAATCAGTGATCTTGCCATATGTTGTGGTTGTAAAACTGAAATGCCTGTTTCAGCTAATTTTACACCAAAACCCTTCTGAAGTGTCAAAGCAAGATTAAAACCTAAGTCTTCTGAAATGTGGGGGAAAACTGTAAAGGTAGTGATGCAATCTGAGAAGGAGGGTTCACAGTCAATCACTTCTGACAGTCCTTTAGCAAATTTCCTTCCATAAGGTAGGCAGTTTCAACTCTCACTTCTGTGGTCGTGAATACCGTGCAACTGAACCTGATGTAAAAATTATGAAGCACCAAATCATGGGTGCTGTAGCTCATTTTGCAGCTGAGTCATTCCGTTTTGCCTGTTTGTAGTAGTTTCAGAGTAGTACTGTCTTGCTCTGTCTTGACAGACATAATGGAAGTGGAATGTAACTGAAGCAGCAAGTTGTACTTTCTTCATTCACAATAGTGAATAAATCTATGATAACTTTAGCTAGGACAAAAAAAAATGTATCTTATTTTGGAATTAGATTGGTAATGTGTATTTATTTTTCCTAATTTGAAAAGCAGCATTTGCCATCCTGGGAGTTCAGTAGTATAGGAGGTATACAGCTGTATAGCTAGGAGGTATAACAGCCTGATGATCCAACACAAAACTAACATTTTTTTGTTTGGATTTGTTTCTTTAATGTAGGGGTAATGATGAGACAGCAAAAGAAGAGAAGGCACCTGCTAAAGAAAAGTATGTCGCAAAACCGAAGGCAATCCCTTCTCTTGGAAACAAGAACAGATTCCACCCCTATTCAAAGGACAAGAATACAGGCACTGGAGAAAAGAAGGCTATTAATCGTAATAGAGTTTTTATTAGCAACATCCCATATGACATGAAATGGCAAGCTATTAAAGATCTTATGAGAGAGAAAGGTAACTTATTCGTTATAATACACCTTACACAGAAAGGGGTAGAACTTTAATGCAACGTGTATGTCCTTTGAGCCACACAGATTTGACTTGGGTTTTTTTGGTTTTGGCCTTTACTTGGTACATCTATCTCCCTTCCCCCTCTTTCATCTGAGACAATTGCATTGCAGGATAGGATGGGTAAATGAAGTGCTTACAATCTTCTGCCATTCTAGTGTGACAGTAGAGAGTACATGCATGACCTCACGACTTCTTAAAGAGATTGTGTTTTGTCTAGTTGTAGTCTTCGTAGATTTTTTTAAAGGGTTATTGTATTTAAACAACACATTTAGTGTGTTAACATGAATTATAAAGGGTGTCTTTCAAAAGTTGTTTTGTATTTCTTTGGTGGAATCTGGCTGTGGAATTAACTTTGTCTGCATTGTCACTACTGCCATGACTGTCTGGAGACTTGTATTAAAAGCTTGTTACTATTGTTGCAGTTCTGATAGAGTAATCTCACTACCCCGAATGTTTTACTTTATAAAGTTTGGGGTAAAATAATGATAATACATGAATCTGTAAAAAAGTTAGTTCTGTGTTTTCCTTGAAAAATTGATTCTTCAAAAGTAATGCAAAGCACACTTGGCTTTTAGGCTGTGAAAAATGCCAAACCCCCCCTAACTGCTGGTTTATCTGTTGTAAGGTGACGTGACTATTTGATTGGTTTATTTACTGAAACTTCCTCTTTTAGAAAGTGAGTGGCTTGCTGTGAAATATTTGATGTGTAAATTTGGTTATTATTGAAGGCAAACTTATGATTGAAGACATTCAGGTAGAAAGTCACCTTAAAACAGGTGTTGTGAGTAG
This sequence comes from Lathamus discolor, assembly GCF_037157495.1. Classification (NCBI taxonomy): domain Eukaryota; kingdom Metazoa; phylum Chordata; class Aves; order Psittaciformes; family Psittacidae; genus Lathamus; species Lathamus discolor. The sequence continues at coordinate 11,991,150 of NC_088891.1, forward strand.
GATGATAAATGTAACACTTCCCAGTGAACGTTGGCGTTTCATTTGTTAGGTTAAGGGTGTATATCTGAATTTGTTCACCAACTATATCATACTGGCCAAAATATGATCTGTAGCATGAATTAGGTTAAATCTAGTTGTTTGCTTTTAGCTTTTGAGAATGTGGCTGCTGCATATTTCTGAAAATTAGCTAAATTATATAGCCATTGACAGGAGGTATGTTGGTCTGGTTTTGATTGTTGGTGAATAATAGGTGTTTTTCTGTAGAGTTGTGCACAGGGGCACAGTAAAGAAAGATACTGGTGTTTAAATGCATTGTCTCTTGGTATTTTCCCTTTGTATGTCTTATGTAGTTGGTGAGGTTACATACGTGGAGCTGTTTAAGGATGCTGAAGGAAAATCAAGGGTAAGTGCCGTGGGCAACAATCTGCTAGAGGTTTAAAAGTTCCTCAGCAGTTTTATTTTTGTATCATACCTGTACCAGTTATTGGAAAGTAAGTTTCATTTTTACACCGATTTTCATTAAGATAGTCTTGAGGATTCTGTATTAGAAGTAGTCTGACACTTCCAAGCAACTCAGACTAGCTGGCTGTAAAGGACAAAATACTTTTGTTAATGTTAACAAATGGCATTTAGTTAATTCTTCTTTTTAGCCAATGTCTTTGTTTTGGTACAAATCTGTTTCATACAAAGGTTGTTCAATAACCCAGTGATTTTTTTATTTAAATTTTGTTAGTGTAGTTTTCTCGGGGCCAATGAGTATAAAATTTTAGCTAAGAATATACTGTTTGAAGTGCCTGATTTGACAGCTTTGCTTGGTTGGTACTCTAAACACTGGATTAATGTATTTGCCTTCTTAAAACTAACTGGATGGAAATGGTTAGTAGCCAAGAGTTCCAGCAATGAGGCACTAAGAGTGAAGATTGTTAAAGCTCCTTTGTCTTCTTAAAAATAGTAAAAAGTTGGGCCAATAGTAGCTCTGAACCTGCAGTGAGGCCATGAGAAATGCAGGTTTGTGTCTTAACTTAGGTTGTATCAATTTTGTTGTAAATTACTTCCTTTAACGCTTGTTAAAAATAAAACATGCTGTCAGCTTTGCTTTACTTAAAGCAATCCTCAACTCTTTACTTTATTGGAAGGATACTGGTGCAGTTAATAAGGTTTTCTTACAAAGTAATTTCTCAATTATGCTAGTAATACGGAAGAGGTATTCAGACTCCTTGTTTATCGTACTGGTATACTTGATGGTGGAGGTAGATTTGAACTTTGCAGTCAGTGGGCAGCTTTTAATGACACAGTGAGTGTCTTGATTGGCATTTGGTTATGGCTTTCTTTCTGCCCTCCTTCCCCACCCCCAGCCTTCCTCTCCCCAATTGTCCTTACATGGATCTGTGTGGCATTTTTCCAATTCTGGTTTGGCTCAAAGAGAATAAGATAATGTATTTTCTTGCACTCAAAAGGTATGTATGTTGAGAAAGTAAGATAAATTCAGATTGGCTACCAGTAAAGAGCATGTATTATGGATTTTGAAACTGAAAATAACTTGAATAGTTACTTAACAGTGAGCTGGGATCTTTAACTGGAATCTTAAATGATCTATCATATGTGCTGACTGTCTTTTTCTTTTTTTTTTTTCCCCTCCTCTCTTTATGATGACAAATCATCATGGATGTAGGGTTGTGGGTAAGTTTCTTTTTATATGTGTGTAGAAACACACTGCTGTCCAGCCATTTTGTTAATTTTATCAATTTAAACTTTATTTTAATACTTTGCACTTTGTTCTCTTGAAGTGTGGTTGAATTCAAAGATGAAGAATTTGTTAAGAAAGCGTTAGACACTATGAACAAATACGATCTTAGTGGAAGACCCCTGAATATTAAAGAGGTATGATTATTGTTTCTGGCTTTAATTTGAAATAGTGAAGGTACTGTAACTACTGAGATGACGATACAGCATTTTGAGCATCTTAGCTTTGTAATTCCCAGTTTAATTTTTTAATTTTTAATGGGCCAAAGCGCCTGTTGGCTTACAGAAGTTCTTGATACTGTACCACATGAACTGCCAACAAGTCTGTCCTAAAATTGAAATAATCTAATATTTTTCTTTGAAACAACTTTAACTTCACTTTCTTACCTTAATGTCATCAGGTCTTTTTCAACATAAATGATTCTATGTTTACACTGTTTACCTGCTTCAAAATACAACACAGAATGAGCCAAGTATCAGACTACTACATATGTGCAAAAATTGGTCTGGAGGTAGAGAAATTGTGCTGGCTGGAGAGTGAAATTAATGTAACATTTTTATTGTAGCATTGCCTTATATGATTGTGTCTGATGCAGTTCTTTTTGTCCTGTTACAATTTTAATAATAGTATTAATAAGTTGTTGAAAAAGCTTAATTAAATTAATTCAGCCCTTCGGAGAAGGTGCCAGACTGACAGTCCTTTAGATTGAAATCTTTTCTACTTGTCCGTAGGCTAGGTACAGCATATGAAGTGGCAGTGCACGCTTCGTCAACAAGTGCTTTGCCAATATGCCTCAACCCTCATCTGAAAGGACCCACCTCTAGAGGTGAGGGAGTTAGGTCTCCAGGCTGATTCAGTTCTTGATCCCTCTGACACAGACAAGGATGTTAGTTAATAATTTTGATGGGTTTATGTAGAACTTCTAATAGTACCTACTTGTTGTTGTCAGTCCTCTTGATGATTAACTTGGTTTTATTTTTTTGCCCATGTTTCAGGATCCTGAAGGTGAACATGCTCGTAGGGCATTACAGCGTGGAGGAGGACAGTTTCCAGGAGGACATGCACCTGATGTGGCACCTGGAATAATGAATTTACCACCTTCTATTCTCAATAATCCAAACATTCCTCCTGAAGTTATCAGTAACTTGCAGGCAGGCAGGCTTGGGTCCACTATTTTTGTTGCTAACGTAAGTTTAAAACTGTATTTTATGACTGTAATATTTATCTTTGTAAAGCATCTGACATTCCTGCATAGTTCAGTTTTAATATAAAGAAAAAATTGGAAATTTGTTCACAATTAGTATATTCAACTAAAAATGCTGGATATGTGTTCAGATTATGTTACTTGCAATTGGATTCCGAAATTGCAATTGCATTTCTTATTTTAATTAAACGTACGCTTCAGTTTATCTTGTAAGTTACTTCAGACTAACGAGCTATTATATTTGTTGGAACTTTAGTTCGTTATTTGCACAAAAGAGTACTATGTCTGCTCTTGCAGACTTGTGGGAGTACAGCTGTCCTTGATAAGTACACATCCATTTCTGTTACATATAAGAACACATCTGTTAGTATGTTAAATACCTACATGTAGTAGGTACAAATTGTTGCTTTTAGTTGACATTTTTGGACTTTGTTTCAGTGTGTGTATATTAGAAAATCCTTACTATTTACATGTATCGAGCATTTTGTAAAGCTGAAGAGTTACAAGGCAGAAAATCTTGTCCAAAAGTAATGGCACCAAAATCACTGATGTTTTTCCTGTGTGTAAGCTTGACTTTAAAAGAGTACTATGTCTGCTCTTGCAGACTTGTGGGAGTACAGCTGTCCTTGATAAGAACACATCCATTTCCGTTACATATAAGAACACATCTGTTAGTATGTTAAATACCTACATGTAGTAGGTACAAATTGTTGCTTTTAGTTGATATTTTTGGACTTTGTTTCAGTGTGTGTATATTAGAAAATCCTTACTATTTACATGTATCGAGCATTTTGTAAAGCTGAAGAGTTACAACAAGGCAGAAAATCTTGTCCAGAAGTAATGGCACCAAAATCACTGATGTTTTTCCTGTGTGTAAGCTTGACTTTAAAGTTGGCTGGAAGAAACTGAAGGAGGTATTCAGCATTGCAGGAACTGTAAAGCGTGCAGACATCAAAGAAGATAAGGATGGCAAGAGTCGAGGGATGGGAACGGTTACCTTTGAACAAGCAATTGAAGCTGTTCAAGCAATATGTATCCTTGGGTTTGAAAAATAATTGATCAAGTATGGGTTAGACTTAGAATGGCTTCTGATAGTGTAGTTTTGCTGATGGTGCTTATTTGCGTTGTAGCTAGTATGTAGGGGCTAGAGTGTAGTACTGTGCAGATTACATTTTTAATAGTGACTGAATTTACTGCTGTCGTCTAAAAAGGTTTTCCTGCTAATGTTGAACAAGGTTAAAATATGTGGGAATATGACATGCATGAAACTTTTATATACCTAACGGCTTGTATAGTCTTTTCTGGCCTTTGAATTGGCCTTCTAAGGATTAGATAAGGAAAGATAAGGCCCCCAAAATGGTACAGAAGTAAAATAAGTTATTACAGTGATTCTTCTGAAATAGATTGTCTTCTGTAGCTAGATTCCTTGACTTGTATTTATGCAGCTATGTTCAATGGACAGTTCCTGTTTGATAGACCCATGCATGTAAAAATGGTGAGTTGCTTAAATTTTTTCTACCTTGCCCATCTCTGCTAAAGCACTGAAGGGATCATAGCATGACATCACTGTGTTTTATCAGGATGACAAATCAGTTCCTCATGAAGACTTCCGTGCTGCAGACAGCAAAACTTCACAATTACCTCGTGAGTGCACATTCTGCTTTCTACTTCTTGCACTTAATATATATTGATACAGAGTCTTAGACCAGTTTAGTAGTGCTTTTGCTTACTGCGGTCTCTTTATGAGACAGAAGAAAATCTTTTGGTAATACTTACTGTTGTTTTCAAGGTGGTCTTGGTGGTATTGGTATGGGACTTGGACCAGGTGGACAGCCTATCAGTGCAACACAGTTGAGCATGGGCAGTGGAATGGGGAGCATGGGTCCAGGAGGTAAGTCTGTGTTCTTCGTTTATAAGCTTTACAGATCTTTAAGCTAAAAATTGTTGTTTCTGTGTTTGGAAGAACAACATACTCTTGAGAAAACAAGTCTTGTGTAGTGTGTTATTGCTGTTAACTGTCTCTGCGTTTCTTTTTTTTAAGTCCATTAGGATCTTACCTGTCTTCTAAATGGTGTTTGTGGTTTTGGTTTAAAGGTATGGGAATAGATGGTCCAGGATTTGGTGGAATGAACAGAATGGGAGGCGGTAAGTACAGTGAGATTCTTTGCATTCAGTATTTTTAAAATACTGTATAGAAAACACTTCCTTATTTTGCAGGACTTGCTGGACTTCGTGGAATGGAAGGAATGCCTAATATGGGAGGATTTGGAGTTAACCGAATGGGAGGTCGGTGAACACTGTTCCGTACACTTACTAGTTTGCTTATATTTATTTATAAAAAACCTTTCCTTCAGGGATGGGTAATGTATATGAGTTCAGAGGAAATACTGTCAGTGGTATGAGTGGGGGCATAGGAACTGGCAAAAGTGTCTCTGACTTGTGCATTAAACCCACTTCTATTTGAGCAAGCAGCTGTGAAACAAGTGTTGTATGAACATCAGCTTAGATGGTTTTTTTGCTTTGTTGTCTATAGAAATGTTCCGTGGTGGAATGGGAGGAAACATGGACAGAGAATTTGGTCGTGGTGAAATGGCATTGAACCGTGGTTTTGGAGATTCTTTTGGAAGGATGGGTATGGTAACTTAAATTTCCTGCGGCAAATTGCAGCATAATATTGGAAGAGTTTTACTAGAAGAACTCAGTTTCATTTGGTCATCTCTCTGTTCCCTTTCTTCTAGTTATTAAGGATGTAATCTGAGTGCTTATTAGAGCCATTGCTTAGGATGGAGAATAAAGTAGGTTTTTGGGTTGGTTTGTTTTTTTTTTTTCCTCCCCCATCTGTAAAATAGAAACAAAGCTATTTGAGGAGAGCATTTAGCTTCATACTGTTAACTTTGTGAGGTACTAAGTCTTTTGGATATAAAAGTAAATGCTTCTGGTAATCCTGAAGAAGCTGCCCGTGTACCACCTTTGTAAATTCCAGGAGCTTGCTTTTGTAAGTGCATGCTGCAAAAAAACTGTTCTTACTGCAAATCAGGTAGCATTGGTTAGGAACCGTAAACTTTGGTGCCCTTGGTTTTCTTCCTGCCTTTGAAGCTCAAGCAGATCAGAATGGGATTTATTTGCTTCTACTTTAACTAAGCCAGCTTTCTTTAGTTAATAGATGATGTCTTGTTGACAGATTTAATTTTTCTTACTTTTGATTTCCCCCAAATGAGATACTTTTCTATCTTAATGTGCCTGGAAGTTCTTAACAGTAGAGCCTTCTTGAACTTTCTGGTTATACTGTTACCTGGATGAATGCATTATAGGAGACAGGTTTTCTTTCACCCCATCCCCATTTTTTGTCCCTTTCCCCATCATCTGGTCTAAAACTTGTTGGTATGGGTTTTGGTGGGGCATTTTTGTTTTGGCTTTGTTTGCGGGGTTTTGTTTTGTGTTTTTTTGTTTGTTTGTTTGTTTGGTTTATTTTTAAATTTTTGTCATTTGGGCTAGTCATAATAGGGCAATGCTTATGTGCTTCTCTTTGAGCACTGGTAATTGTGTAGAAGTGATAACGTAATGAACTTAGTGTTACGGCCTTGGAATTAATGTCTTAGAAATCAAGTGTATGCTTTCACTCTATTTGCAGCATAGGATAAACATCTTTTTTCTGAATGAAAAGCCAAAGCCACTTCAGTTATAAATACTCATGCAAGCAATAGAGTTTTGAGTTTTCTGGTAACACGTGCTGGTTTTGAAATGCGTGAACATAGCCACTGTGAGAAACTGATGTGGGGGTTCATTCCTTCAGTAAATCCAGCAAGCTTCAACTTCATTACCTGTCAGCAGTGTTAGATTTAAACATGGTTCTGAGAAACAACATAAGAATTTTTCAATTTATCCTTAAATAATGGAAGGAAATTGTAGGGATTTACAGATAGAATAGGTACAGGCAAAGGATGTCTCTAAGGTCAGAACCAGCTGAAATCCTGCTTGTTAGGGTTATTTGAGCTTTCAGATTGTGGGGTTGTTTTGGGTTGTTTTTTGAAGGGCATCCCAGACTGTTGGGGAGACTTGGGGTTTTCTTTCCTTTTAAGAGACAATAATTCAAACAGCTAAGGTTTTCTTCTAATGGAAGACTCAGCAGTGACCTTTTTTGGATATTAAAGCAATGGTGTCTATCCTAAGTATGGCAGTTATTCGTCTATTTTGCCATAAGTAAAGACTGACCTGTTTCTTTTAGGTATGAAAATCAAGCAAGAAAAATGCATCTGACAGTTGCACTGTGTTCTGCAGTGACAGGAACATAGTTCTTACATAGTTCTTTTGAGCTTTTACAGTTCTGCAAGCTCCCTTGAGATTACTTTCCTGAATATTAGCACTTCAATAAAAAGAATTATTTTGACCTTACTATAGACTCAGTCTGATACCATTCTAGAGATCCCATGGTTCTGATGAGCAGGTTTTATTAAGCATCGATTCTCTTTCTCCCTTTTTCCCCAGAAGATTCCATCAGTTCACCTTCATGTACAGTAAAGACAGACATTGGGAGAGCATCTCCTAGCTTTTCAAAATGGGAGAAACTGGGGCATTTTTGTACTATGAAGTTCAAATAAGATGAACCATTCAGATTTGAGGCTCTTCTTCCCATTGTGGGAAATGGCTTATTTAGTTTTAAGATGTTTGTGCTGCTGGTGGACTGTCAGAGGGGAGAAAAGGTAGAAAGAAATCAGAGTAACTTAAATCACATAATAAAGAAGGAGGGACTAATGTTGCTTACTAGATGTTTCCTGTTTAATTTGTATAATAAAGGCACATGTTAAAGTGTTGTGTAGAAAAGAATTGCCAGGTAACACAGAGAACAGTGTACTTCATCAGTGCTTTGTTGTTGTATATCACTATGTTATTTTTTTTCTGTTTAGGTGGTGCAATGATTGGTGTTTTTGCAGGAGGAATGGGAGCACCTAGCATGGGCCCAGTAAGATCTGGAATGAGTAGGTTAACTCGTTTCAATAGAATGTAAATGCATAGGCAGTGTAATGATAACGGTGTACATGTAATTATACCGGGGGTTTCCTTGTAGCATAGTGTCTTGCCAGTGTTGGAAGAAGTAGAATTCTGTTGCATGCAACTGCAAGTCTAGTAATTTTTAAAGCTGTTTTGTTGAGGTAAAAATTCAGATGAAAACTTGCTAATAACAGTCCTTCCCTGAGTCTTAGTTCTGAAATGGTTTTAACTTCTGGTTTGGAGGGAGAAGTGATTTCAGTAAACTCGTGTTCCAGAAGAAAGACAAAATAGGGACAGCTATTTGCATGAACACCATGAAGCTGAACGGTAGTAATCTCTCATCATTGAAATAAAAAATAAGCCTTGAATTTCAGAGTATTACTCAGTTTAATTTTCTGCAAAGCTCCAAAGCCGAGTTTGTCTTACAGCAAATGTCTTAAGTTCCTCGGGCTAGAGCAGATGAGAAACTAAAATCTTGCTAGTGGCAATCTTGAGAGGCATAAGACTTAAAAAGAAGGCCCCTCATGAATGATGTTGATAGTTTTGCTTGACATTATTTTTTAATGATGAATACAGAAATATTCTTATAGGATATTTAAATGCCATAGATCTTAGTTCTTTATATAATATACACTAATATATTTCCTTGCATGTATCATAGTAAGCTCCATGTTCTTCACAGCACTTGCAATAACATATGTTCTCTGCAAAATATGCTTTCTCTAGAAGATTGTGTCATTAAGTGTGGGTATGGCTGCATTAAATAAAGCTGAATGTGAATGCGCGAAGCAAAATAAATGAGTGTATATGGCCAAATTATCTGTATTGTAATGTTGCCACAGTTATTTACTTGATCTTTTTTTGGTACAGAGTATTGGATTTTTATAAATAAAACTGGACGGCCTTTAAGTCTTAATTCCTGTGTTCAACATTTTACTTCATTAGATGGTGTGACTAATAGCTTGATGCAGTTTGGTTTTTGCTTTTCTTTTAGAACTGACACTTTGTATCTTCCAGTACTTCACCTTAAAATATTAGCCATGCTACTACATAAATAACTGTGCATGTATGAAGTTGTTTTGTGTTACAGCAATTTTATTAAAGTTATTTTTCTCCTGACACAAAACATTTTTTGATATTTTATTTTTAATAACAAATTACTTGTGTGTTTATTACTAGAAACATTTTGATGTTATCCTCCTTTCCTTTCTCTGTGTAGGTGGTGGAATGGGTGGTATGAACAGTATGCCTGGAGGAATGGGAATGGATCGGATGAGTTCGGGTTTTGATCGAATGGGACCAGCTATGGGTGGAGGCTTGGACAGGAACATCGATATTGATCGAGGATTTGTTCCTGGGCCAATGGGAAGTGGCATGAGAGAGAGATTAAGCAATAAAGGCAACCAGATATTTGTGAGAAATGTAAGCATCTGAATACATAAAAATCATGAGCTTGTATTGCATGCATGTTTGGTTACATGCTCTTTTGCACTTTGTAATACTTTGTTATTTATAATCCTTTTCTATTCCAGCTTCCTTTTGACTTGACCTGGCAGAAGCTAAAGGAGAAATTCAGTCAGTGTGGTATGTATATGAATCCTGTCACTGCTCAGCTCCATCAACTACTTTTATGTAGTGTTCATTAAATAAGGACAGGAACACAAGGTTGATGCCTTACCCTGAGGAAGAGTCTGGCTAGCCTAATCTTTCTTACTTTCCCCAGCTTTTCTGAGCTGTATAAATAATTCTTATGTATGACACAACACATGAGACCAAGGTATGGTACAGGTTATGTAGGCTCTGAGTGCACATCTGCTATAAACTTTAACCCGTTCCATTAATAAAATTACTCTTGCAGCTTTTTCCTTTTTGAGGCAGGTATTATGTATCTTCTGCCCAATACAGGGTATATAGTGTAGCATTTATATTGAGACAAATGGATTCAGGGCCCTGGGCCTGTCCTGGTTATGCATTACTTCCAGAAATGCATCAAATCAAGAGTTAGCAATTTTGCCAAACTGGCAGATTGTTTTTTATGCAAATAGATGATCCTGATTAGCATATTTGCAGGCTCTAATGCTTCCCCTTTATGTTAAGAAATAAAGGCCCTTTTTATCTAAGATAAAGGATTTCTACAAATATCCAATAATTCTTTTTATTCAATTCAGAAAAGTTGTCATTTCACAGCAAATGAAGAATGAAGCTTGTGTGTAGACATACGTGATTGTTTTGTTTTGAAAATGCACTTTCAGAATGAAAAGCTTTAACTGAGTTTCAGGATTTCTTTTCTTGTTTTGGAGAAACAGAAAAGACAAGTCATTTAAAATGTACTACTGATCATAGAATCATAGAATAGTTAGGGGTGGAAAGGACCTTAAGATCATCCAGTTCCAACCCCCCTGCCATGGGCAGGAACACCTCACACTAAACCATGTCAGCCAAGGCTCTGTCCAACCTGGCCTTGAACACCGCCAAGGATGGAGCATTCACAACTTCCCTGGGCTACCCATTCCAGTGCCTCACCACCCTAACAGTAAAGAGCTTCCTCCTTATACCCAATCTAAACTTACCCTGTTTAAGTTTTAACCCATTACCCCTTGTCCTATCACTACAGTCCCTAATGAAGAGTCCCTCCCCAGCATCCCTATAGCCCCCCTTCAGATACTGGAAGGGCTGCTATGAGGTCTCCACGCAGCCTTCTCTGATACCTAAGACAGTTTTCATGCAACACTTTGTAGATAATTAATAATAAATTAGAGCTTGCAATTCAACCATGAACATTTTTTGGGTGTTCACAAATGTGTGTTTTCATAGCTGGAGGACACAGTGAGACCGGTTCTCTCTGTTTTTAAGTCTTAACTGCCTGGTGGGCAGCTTTCACATAATTCAGAATTATTTTTTTCCGTTATCTCCTTGGCAACTTAACAGATGTAGTCATTATGTTGCATTGTTTTTAAGAATCATGAGCACAAATACAAACAACAGATTGCTTTCATGCCGTGTCATGAGGAAATACAAAGACCATTTCTCCATATGTTCAATTTCTTTCTGTGAAAATCCAGCTCTGTTATATATTTAAAAGTAAAAAGCTATGTATTTTAGAGTGGCATTTTAGGGGCTCAGGAGTGGTGTGCTGTAACATACCATAAGTGAACACTCAAACTCCATTCTCTGAGGTACTAAGATACCTACATAAAATCGTTGCTTCATGAGTTGTGTCCAACCTCAAGAAAACACTGCAGGAATTGAATAGTGCATGCTACTTTTCCATCACTCCTAACCTGGGAACTTTGCTGGTTTAAAGACTGTAATTTTGCTCTGCGTCTTCTTTACAAAATTGCCTGCTGGTTGTGATTGCTTGATAGGCTGTTGTGATGAACATGGGGAACTGGACAGAACTATAATGCAGTTAATGCCTGTCAGTAGTCACACCTCTGGCAGTGCCTGTAAATGAAACGCAAAACTTTCCCGTAGCTTTATAGGGCACTTTGTTTCAAACTTGAGGATAAATACAGGTATGCTTCGTCTTACAGTAGTGTGACGGAAAGATTTGAAATGGTGGATCTTAATTTGGGTTCTTTACTGCTGTTTTGACCTGTGTCACCTGCCCTGAATGAGTGAATATACCATCAGTCTGAAAGTGCTAATTTCATGTGTCCCACTAGATTATATTTTAAACTGCTTTGTATCACTTCTGATGAGTTCTTTGTTAGTGCACCAAACACTTGAAATAACTGCTGTTTAACTTATTTATTCAGGTCATGTAATGTTTGCAGAAATAAAAATGGAGAATGGAAAATCAAAGGGCTGTGGAACAGTCAGATTTGACTCACCAGAATCTGCTGAAAAGGCCTGTAGGATAATGAACGGCATAAAAATCAGTGGCAGAGAAATTGATGTACGCTTGGATCGGAATGCATAACTTAAAACTGTGTGTTCAGGAACATTCCTATGTCTGTTTAGCTTCTCTATCCTAGTAAGTCATTTTTAGTAACATTGTATGCTTACAAAAGCTGTAAAAAGGAACTTTTAAATCCCACCAGCCTTTAACAGTATAGTGTTTAATATACTGTGATACTTGTTAAATGAATCTTACGATGTTTGGTTTTTAAAGACAATTTGCCTGATTTTTGTTGTTTTTTTAGAGGCACTGAGCACCTGCAGGTCCCTGTAGGCCATGGAAGCTTTGGGTGCTCAGTGCCTTTGGAAAATTAGGCCAAGTGTCTCTAGTCATTCAGTTTAAATGAATGGTTATACTGTTTTTAATAAAATAAGCCATTTTCTCTGTTAATCTCAAGATTGCATAGTGGGATTTGTTTAGTGTCTTCTTATTTTTATCCCCCCAGTGTGTATCAACATTGTAATGTAAAAACTAGATGTCTTTTTCTTTTATTTTTCCAGAATTTTGGTTTTACGTGTGCATTGTCCTCATACTGTAATTCTTGACTCTAAAAGAAAGGGCTCCAATTAGGCTGTGATGTTTTTGTTCTACTTAATATGACTTTAATGACATGACTTAGTTCTGTAAATAAGAGTTAGAGCCCAATGGGAGTTTGGAAGTTTTTTTAATTATTATTTTGACTAAGTGAAGAAACTGGTCTTTATCTTTTTTCTTTTTTATTTTTTTTATCAGTATAATCTCTGATTAAAACTAGTTCCCACAGACCCTTGTAGGATTGTTCCCTATGATGCCAAGTTCATACAAAATTGATAATACAGTAAATACTAAGTACAGTGCAAGACAAATTGCTCCCAATTTTTTATCTATTTTCCACCCATTCAGGTGAACTGCCAGAAAAATAAAAACAACAGAACAGATAAGAGAAATGGCTGTGTATGTCAAACCACTGCTGTTCACTTCTACGGGTCCTGATGTATTTATGAAGGCAGTTCTTATAAACCAGGGTATTCCCAAACAGAGCATATCAAATACGTTGGATCCTACAATGTTAGACATAGCCATATCTCCATTTCCTGTAAACGAAGAAATACAAATAAGTCTGTGTAATTGTATTGTACTGTATAAAATTGCCAAACTGTTTTGGAGGAACAGACTGTCAGCCCTCAGTCTCTCACAGAGCACCCTTTTCAGATTTTTCATTGAAAGAACTATACTCATGATTCTGCAGAACATGGTTTTGGGTACCACAAGCATTAAAAAAAAAAGTCTCCCTAAATCACCAGCATCTGCGCAGTTGCGCTTAAAATCCAGACAGTCTGTTGTAAAGTCCAGTCGTCTTAAAAATCCCAAGACCTACAGTTGTGTTTTGCAGTAAAAGTGTAATAGTTGATCAACAACAAATCAAAACAATCTAGAATACTTCTGAGATACCCTGAGAGGTTTTTGAATGTCTGAGCCACAGCTTCTTCAGGTAAGCTATTTATTTATTAGTAGTAAACTTCAGCTCTAGAATCTGGAGCAGAAACTTTGAAGTTACTTCTTGAATTTCTTGGAAGTGTTGACTCAAAATTCTTTTTTTTTAATAGTAACTTTTAAGCACATCCATCGGAATGAGTCTGAATACTAAAGTCTTTACCTTTTCTAGCCACCAGCACGCTTGCAACTGTATCTGGTACACTTGTTCCTGCTGCTAGTAATGTGAGACCCATTACTGACTCTGGAATTCCCAGTGTTTCACCTGCAGTTGATAAATAACAGTAGAAAATGCAAGTATGTTTTTAGTTAAAAGTTTCATCCAAAGAAATTTCTTTGGATTTTGTTTGCTGGGGAGAAAGAATTAGTAATCATACAGTAATTTTAAAAGCAGTGTGTCAACTAACTTGACTAAATAGGAAGTGACTGAACCATGAATAGTTAAGAACAATAACAAAGAAATAGCATCCTGTCCATGTTCTTCAATGAAATAACAAAGGAATTGTAGTGTAGTAACTATCTTGCTTAATAGTATCTCGAAGGCCTGAGTGGAATGTCTCCAGTGGTCAAGACAATACCAATTATGGTATATTTTATTTTGGGTACAGTAGAAGTTTAAATATCCAACTATTTACTTTTCCCCCTAGCTTTTAGGAAATAGAATAGTTTTCTGGTTTTGGGCATATTATGATTGGTGCTCAAAAGTTTTATGAAGCAATAACTCTTACAGTCACCCTCTCTATAGCGGTAGGAAAAAAGCACATGAATTTTCTTGGGAGGAGGATCATTAAGATCATTACTTCATTCTTGTCTCAACTACATGGCTTTACTATTTCACTCCAGTTAGGTTTTGTGTTGGATTTAGTTGGATTTGGAAGAACAATAATGCAGAATTTTTGTATGACTTTTAAGTGCAAGTTATCCTTGTGCAAGTTTCTTTAGATAAATACTGGCTTAAACTAAAAAGTTTTAAATTGTTACTAAACCGGCAGCTTATTTTCCCCACTTTTTTATTATTTTTTTTTTAGCCCCTCATGTCCTGTAAGCATATTAATTTCTCACTTAAAATACACAGATTTAGCTCTTCAGAACTATTTTAGTGGTTGTACTGTTCACAAGCATCAATATGCTGAAGTGTTTGATACCTCTATTCAGACTATTAAGTAACTATTTTTCTTTAACTTTTCTGTTCACTAAAAGCATCTTGATACTTTTTTTGTGTGGGGGGAAGGTTGAAATCTGAATTCTTATTTGCAATATGTGGACACTAATAAGAGCAGTTTTCTTAAAGAGGCAGTGCTTGGGAGCTAGGTCAGCAATGCTTGCCTGTACCTCCCAGCGTAGTCTGGATCACTTAAGGAAATTTATGTTTGAAACTGTTGGTTCAGAGGGACTAATACAATCCTGTTGCAGAATGTGTACTGGTGTTTATTCTCCCATCACTCCTAATGTAAGAGATTTATAAGATGAGGGACCAACAAGATCAGATTTTATAAACCATCCAAGTGGAAAATAATGCTTTATGCCAAGCAGACCAATGTGAAATATGAATGAACCCTCTGTGTTGTACCCAGTAGTGGTTTCTAGCCCTCTGAAGGTTATCAGATAGAATCTAAACTCAGGTGAATCTAAATTTTTCTTTTTATTTTAGATAGATTTATCTTCTATTTAATGTGAAGGGTTGTTTGTTTTTTTTCTGGCAACTGACATAAATAGAGAATGGTTTTATTTTTCTAGCCTTTAGTTAATTTTGTGTATTAGTAGCAATATCTTGCTATAAGTAGTAGTCTTCGGTTTTTTATGCTAGCAACAAAAAAAGTCACCAAGGTTTGTTCTCAATGATCAAAATTCAGTCCCCAGTTACGGTATCTTTGTGATGTTCTGATAGGCTGTTATGCCACAACAGAATCTTTGAGTCACCCTTCATAACAGAACCTGGACTTGAATAGAATGTGTGTAATTTAGTGTTTTAACATGTAAATAGAATATATTGGACCTAGAAGTAGTGGGCTAAAGATCCCAATACTGCTTGTGATGACTGTTTAAAGTGGACTAACACTAATACACTATCTGAATCTCCAGTGTACCTGCTTTCACATGGATTAGTGCTTTGTCTTCTAGCACAGCAATAACTTTCATTTGAGCCCTGTTTTGAAGGCTTCTAGCACTAAGACAGTAAACCTTTGCTGTCTAGATACAAGTGGAAAATTATTTGACCAGGGAGTGAACCTGGTGGGTGTTACATCCAGTGATCTACTAGTCATTTCTCAAAGGTTTACCAAATGTGTCTGTTTCTGCACTGAACAAGGAGTTATCCATCAAACTTCAGCTGAAAACAACTTTAGGATGCTGAACTAGCAGAATACTTGAGTAAGGTTAGTGAGCTCTAATGTGGAAATAGCAAGCTTTGTAACATTTCTTTCTTGTTTAGAGATTTATTTGTTGTTTGCTCTTAAAATTAAAAACTGGATTTTTTTTTTTTTCAAGCTGACTGGAGAAACAATGAAATGAGGAGATCTTTAATACTTGAAGATAGTTTTAAGAGAATGTTTTTACACAGAAGTTTTCTTACCCCTTATCTCACTCCAGTGCAGTTCTTTTACTACTTCATGATTAAGATTTATAAGAGGTATACGTACACACCAAAAATGTTTAATAAACCTGTGATGCTATAGGTGTAATAAAATAGTGCAAAAATCTAGATGTTTTTGGCAGTTAATTTAATACCCAATCTCCTACTGTAGCACTCAAGAAAAAAAATACAGGTATAGAAATAATAGTTCTTTTACAGAACTCTGTACCTTTAATTCCAGTCTTGGTGGATTACTTGTTTATCAGACTTCAGCTTGACAAGTCTATTTTTGTGTATTTAATCATTTCACTTAATGAAGAAGTTTCATGAAAGTTTCTCTTTTTAAATACAGGCTATTTTTTTATAGCTATATAAACAAATTCTCATTCATGTGCTGGTAAACAGTCTGAAGCAGCTAAACTGTAAAGTGGTTTTCATTAGATGAAAGAAGGTGGCAAGTTAAGCAGTCAAACATGTTTTTGTTGGGTTTGTTGTTTTAAGCAAAGTATGTGTTGCTAAACTGACTGTTTAATTGTGGAAAGGAAAACTCTTCACAGGGGGAAAAAATTTTTTTTTCAGTGATTATCAATTGGTTGAGTCTGCATCTAGCAGCAGCACTTCAGGTACCTACCTGCTATTGTTATCATCCATACCAGGACGTAAGTTATGGCAGAAATCCATGCTGCTGACATTAAAAATGTTACCATGAACCAGTTCCTCCAAAACTGTCTTCTGCAATCTGGTATAGTCAAATAGAGTAGTGTAATAATAGGAAGGGATAACACCCACACAATTCTCTTCAGATCTGCTTCAGGCATGGTGAAGACACTTGGATGATCTGTTGAGGAAAAACACTATTTTAAATGGTAGCATGGTTTGAATCTGTAACATAGTCGTGTTACTGGCATCTACTTGTGAGAATACTGAAAACAGGTTAAAAATACTTCAAGCTGTAGTCTTACCTACATCACACTGGATGAAACTCTGAAATCAGATGTTCTTTGTTACCATGTCAAGTAGGAGAGAACTAAGGTGGGTGAACTTTTCTATAAAGGCCTACATAAAAGGTTTACCAAGAGTAAGTACCGTCTGCTGGTTTTTGCCTAAGTGAAGAGGAAACTGATGATCTGTGGCCACATCATAGCTATTTCTGTACTTCTGATGTAATGCGTGTTTTGGGCTATGAACCTGCCATTGTCATAAGAAAACAGTATTAGTACAGTACCAGTGTGTCTTTCAGCTGATTGCATCTTAAAAGCAGCATTGCAGGGAAGTTTCTAATGTGCACAGCAAAGACTGATGGAAGTCTGCTGTTCTAATATGACACAAATGAATTACTATCATAGCATTCTTCCAGTAACTAACTTCATTTAAATACCACCATTCTGATTTTACTTGATGTTATGTTCCAGGGAAGAATAATGCTTTACTTAAATACAATGCTGGAGTTCTTCTGTGAACAAAATCTTAATACTATCTCAGAATCTGCTCTTTATTAGAGATGATGCAGACAGGCATGCAGAGTATAAAGACAACTGTAATAATACTTCTACCTTCAGAGATTTCATCAAGCCCATGCAGGCTTGTTGAAAGCTGAGAGTAGTCCAGCTCGTCTTGAAAAATGCCACTATCTGTTCTTGACTGTTGTCGGATTAGAGGTCCACTCTCTTCTCTCCACCCAACCAGTGGCTGCTGCTCAGCATTCTCTTCCATAGCTTTTGTAAAACACGCACAGCAGGGACTGAACTTTTTCATGAGGTATTGGTTGATTTTAATGTCAAAACACAGAATGAGAATGTAACACCCGTATATCAATAATAAGGATGCACTTTCATACCTAGAATGAAAAACAGGTTTTACATAACATGCAGTATAAAAACCTCACAACTGTTTGACTCATTAAAATGAGTGTAATTGCAGTTGTATGGTTGATCTCATGAAAGTTCATGAGTATCCCCATGTCTTTCAGCAATTGGATTGATTCCACTCCCCTGCAGAATCTTGTCTGTGTATTGTATAGCTGCCTGTCTTCCAGGGGATCTTACTGAACCAGCGTCTTACTGATGTTTGTGAAACTGAGTCTTCATGCAGTGGTTAAAGAGGGGATAGTATGTGCTATTTTGAGTTGAAAACAGCAGGCTTTGTGTGGGACATGACTGAATTGTTGAGGCAACACAAGTTTCAGTGTTCCTGGAAGAGAGTTAAAACCTCAGAAGCTCATGATCTGCTTCTAGTAGATAAAGGCTCAAAAGGAGTAGAGTACGAAGACTAATTGCTATGCCAAAACAGTGGCGTTAGAAATTGTGAAGTCTCTACAGACAAACCTATGCAGATTAAACTTTATAAATATGCAGGGTTTGAATGTGTAGGTAATTATCAGCATTGTGACTTTCTTGGTTGTGTTTCGGTTTTGTTTTTGATTAGCCAACAGGATGTTTATTTCTGTTAGTGAATGGTAGTTCAGGCTACCTGAAGTTTGGGGCTTGGGGTTTTTAGTTTGTTTTTCAAACCACTGTCTCGCTAATCTCCAGTCAACATGAATTCAACACTACTTGTGCTCTTACCAGTAAATTCTGTTGTCAGATATCATCGCAAGGACTGCTGCCACACTAATTGTATATGCCAGGCAGTCTCTAAACAGCGGCCAACAGGATAGCTTTGACACCTGCAGAACACAGATTCATTTCCTTTCTTGAACTTGTCTGTAATACTTTCACTAAGTGCTGTAAATGCTGCATCAATATGTTGTTTCTATATAATGTAAAAATTTAAGATTCTTAGGAATGACTTGAGTATGATATTTAACAAGTTAATGTTTTTAAAAACTTTCATAGCAAGTTACCTTAAAACTGATTACATGCTGGTTTTGCTACTAAATAATAAACTTGGCAGTTGTCATAGTAAGTCTCTCTTGGCTTTTGTTGGCAAATCAGAAAGCATAACAGTTTGGCTCTTAGGAGCAGAACTATCAAAGTTAATACCTACCATGCTGGAAAACAGCCCACAAGCTGCAGAAATACCAAGAAGATTATAGTTTGCTGATCCAAGGATGGTGCTGATGCCGATATCTCCTTTGGTCACGAAGACCCCTATAAGGGAAATGACTCTCTGGTATGTTTCAGTTTGGCATCCAAGGAAAAGAGGTCTAGATTCTGAGGAGTCAAACCCTATGTTGCTTACCTAGAAAAGCAGTGACAAGCTCTGGAGCAGAGCTTCCAGCAGCCATAAAAGTTGCTCCAGCAACATCTTGAGAAAGGCCAAGGCCTGAGGATAGAGCAAAAGAATTGCTTGAAAAAACTAAATACTTCAGCAGTCTGTTCCCTTTACTTGCATTAGTATATAATGTTAGGAGCTGCTACAGTTTAATAGAATGAACTTTGCTTACTTTCATACTGTTAATGCATTTATTTGAAATTGGTAAAATAATACATTGACAATGTAGCCTCATTTACTGGGCTAGTTTATTTCTAACTTTATTACAGGAATTAGTTTAAATACCAGAAATGAAGTACTGATAATACAAGAGATTGGCCATGATCTGAAAATGTAAAATAGGCATATGTATGCAGGTTTTTACTGCTGGGTAATTGGGGGGGAGTTCCTTGGACTCAAGTGTGATATTGCTACATGCTCCATGTCAAGTCTGTCTATCTTCCAGGAAAATCCATGCTACTGTGTCTTCACATACCAGAAATACTAGTTAAATTCAAACCAGTGCTGCGATCTTAAAATCAGATTTTCACTTCGTATGGACAATGTAAGAGCCTGTGTCTTGCTTGAATGAATGAGATTTCTGGTAAGTGGACTGTTTCTGAAATGTAACTCACTCTGGATCAAGTTCTGCACACTGAGAACAGGGACCTGTGGCTAACTATGGAAAAAGTCTGACAAATGCTTATTTATCATCAATAAAAAAGTATCAGCTCTGCAGCAATGTTTAAGCTTACATTTTCTGTAAGTGTTCTGGTCTGGAGAGTGTTTTCCTTAGAGAACTGGTTTTTAATTCTTGGCAATGAAAACCTGAACTCTTGGCCAAGACCATCGCTTTAATTCAGTGGTCTGCTGAAGCCAGGGGAATTATTACAGGTTGATTAGATTTCATAGAAGCATTTTAACTGTGGTACTCCTCCCTCCTGTGTCGTACCTTTAATGGGTAAATGGTAGCTCAGCCTGAAACTTGTCCAGTACTTCGAGAGAATTACAGAAACTCAAGGGAGGCACTTAATTCCCATGTTTTAATAGAGGAGAAGTTTTCTTGGTTTGGTTCCCAGCACCCTTCTACTAATAAACTGGATGTACAGCTGCTCAACCCAGAGGTTGCCAGGTTAGCTGATACTGAGCAACATTTCAGATTGTCCTCCATTTACAAGGAAAGCAAATTCTAAATGAATGCTTGTGCAAAGTGTAGTCAGAGTATGGTTTTTGACAATATAATAATGGTACATTGTATCAGATTAAATGCTGTATTGATAAGACTACACACAGAGACTGGAATGTCTTTAGTTTTGTTTCCAAACTTTTTTAAGGAGGATGTTCTGCACTAAGCGGGTTAGTTTTACAGGACAAATACAAAGATGCTCACTTACATTCACTGAGGATCTCTAGAGACGGTAGGAAGTACTCATCGCACACGATGGACACGGCCAAAAACATATAAAGTATAATTAGGAAGTAGATAACGATTCCTCCATCCTTTCGCTCCTGCGGTGTAAAAAATCCTCCGGGAAACTCTGACGAAGAAAGGACACAAGCCGTCCCGTTGCCTGGAAATGGAGTACAAAGGTGTTACACGTGCTCGCACCTCTCCCTCCCCTGCGCCCCCTGTGCGGGTCAGAGCTGTACCGAGCTCCCTATTCCGTGCAGGTCGAGGCCCGCCGCAGCACAGCTCGGGCCTGCCCGACCCGGACCCCGGACCCCCGACCCGTCCCGCCCCTACCTGCGCCCGCGGCGGGGCGCTGGGCCCCCCCCGCCAGCAGCAGCAGCAGCAGCAGCGCCGTCCGCGCGCCCGCCCGCATCTCGCAGCGCCGGGACCGCTCTGAGCGCGGCGCCGCCGGGGCCGGGCCGGTCACATGGGGGCCGCGCCTCCCGTGCTGCCCCCTCACCTCACACAGCATCCGCCCCGTGCTCCCCTGTGCAGGGTCAGCCCTGCTCCGCGCCCCTTGGGGTCAGCCGTGCTCCCCGCTCCGCTCCCCGCCTCCGGCTGCGGTTCGGCGGGTGCGATGTGCCGGGCGCCGCCGTCCGCCGCCTGTGTTCGTGAGGGAACGCCCCGGAGTGCTTTGGTGCCCGCTGCGGGCCACGGTACCCGGTGGGCGTCTGGAGCGGTGAAAGGTGAATTCCAGGTTTTATTGCCCTGCGCCTTTTTTGTGCTGTGACAGCTGGTGTCCATTCCTGTCGGAGCACCTCAGACCCGGTGCTGGGCCGTGGGGATACCTAGAGGAAGATGTTCGTGCTCTTGAGGTGCAGGATTCAGCATGGGCAAAGCTGGGACCCTCTACACAATCCCTCCCTTCAGCCCCTGCTCACTGCACTCCTTTGTCTGGTGACCTTTCTGTGGTGAAGTCATGTGTATAACTGGGGATTAAGCAGAAAAATACAGCCTTTTAGAAAGACTGGCCCCTCCCCGGCCCCTGGGTTGTTTCTCAGATGGAGTTGTGTTCCCATCGGATCCCTCACTGACATGTCTCCATAAACATTTTCAACCCCATTATGCCAAATGACATTTGGCAGTGCCCATGTTAGTACTAACCGTTTGTGAGGTGCAGGGCTGATGAGAAGGAAGTGCAAATTGGAAAACGCTGTTTTGCTTCAGTTCATCTAATCCCTCTGAACTCCTGGTGTTCCTTGCGTCCGTGGTGCTTGGCTTAGTATGTGATCAGCCTCGCTCTAGGATACAGGAGATAAGTTGACAAAGTAGATTCTTTTCTTCTGTATGAATTCGGACAGAATCATATGGCCATCATTAGAGTATGGACATTAGCTCTCAGAAAAGAATAACTTCTGGAACAACAAATCCTCTCACAATTGCTGTTGCCTATTCCTGACCCCTCTGTGGCCCTGAATGACTTCTAGCGAAGCAAAAATTACTGTCATGATGAAGATTTTTAGGGGTGAGAACTGATGTTCAGACGTGAGTTCTCCATCCTCCCTGAAAAACAGACTGCTGCAGAGTTACGGCAGCTGCTGCTTCATCTCCTGCTTTGCAGGAGGAAATAAATCATTTTGGTCTTGAAAGATTTAAGGATTTTCTTCAGAATCCCACTCTTCAGCAGAGTAAAACACCATGAATCTTCCTGTGTAAATTAATGGTGGCTCTCCCCTTACACAGCTCAACAGAAAGGGTTTTGTTATCAAGGTAAGCAGTTTCCTTGCCACTGCCTCTCTTTCTTAAAGCTTATCATTTGCCTGCCCTTAAAACCTCAGCACAGTGTTCTAATATCAGCTGCTTCATTTCAATTTAGATATTTTCTGATGGTATGCTCTTTTTTTATTTATTTGAATTACTTACAATCCTGCCATTCTGGTGGGAACGGGTTCTCTGGGACAGCAACATTCTTGCTGTGTAGTTAGGAAAGCTCAGTCATGTGTTTTCAGGATTTGAAGGTTTCACTATGCTCTGCTCTCGCTCTGTGTTCAAGCTCTAATTCCTTCCTATAGGCACCCCCTCTCCACACATAGCTGAAGCAAAGCCAGAACTTTGATCTTGCTGAAGAAGGAAGCCCACTTAGCTTGCTGAGAAGTTGTGAGTGAGGTTGCTTTGCTCATGCCCTCCTTGCCAAGCACACCCCTGGAGAGAGCCACAAGCAGAAAAAACCATAGTCTCCCAGCACGAGGAACCACGTGCTACCTATCTGCATGCTTGACCCAGCACAGAAGTACTGAAAGCCTCTGTGTGGCTGGCTGCCTGGCCTGGGCTATTTCAGCCTGGGAGAGCATTCTGCAAAGCTGAGGTGGGTCAACTAATAGCACAGATCCAATGCATGCTGCTGCATTTTTTTGGCTGCTGTCAAGATAAAGCCCTACTCTCCTTAGCGGTAAAAGTAATGGATGGATAAATTTTTTGGAGCTGCAGCTCCTTTCCCAGTGACCATATTCCAGTGTGAACTGGCTATATCTGAATGTCCCATTAGACCGAGGACAAGAAGTTGTTTTGCTGACCCTTAAAGCAAAAGGAGTTGGGCTGTTCAGTGGTCTGGCTCCACCTGTGTGCTGTTTAGGGGGCAGGTGGCAGAAAATGTTCATTGCGAGCAGCTGTGTGTCTGCACACAGCAGGTACTCATTTCTTTGTGAGTGGTTTGGCACTTCAGCACTTCTGTACAAGTTGAAGACAGAGTTATTCTGTATGCAGTGAATCTGCTTATTGTTGGAGGTATTTCTTTCCCACTTTCTTCATAATTTTAGCAGACAGGACACGGATAGTGAGGAAAAAAGGTGAGTTTATCAGAACTTAAAGGCAGTGCGAGTCTTTGTTGGTAGGATCTGGTCCTCAGGTAGAAAAGATGTGGGGTTGGCATGATGAGTCAATGACTAGCTTTAAACAGCAACAGTGTCATTTTTTTCTGTGTGGGTTGGGCTTCTCGTGAAGTAGAGATTCTAGTAAGGGATCTGTAGCTAGCTTAGATGTAGGTGATCGTAGGTACCTGGAGAGGAATGCTGAGTTTATCTGGCTTCCTTAGTTATAAATGCACGTTTATTTTTTCTTCTAACTCAAGGTGCTACCTACTGTTTCAGTCACAGTTCAGTGTCTGTGTCATCCTTTCCTTGTGGTTTTGGCTTTTTGTATTTGTTTGTTCTGGTAGTGGCTTGGAGAAAATTAGCTGATAGTAGTGCACCTTGGTGGTCTGTGCATGTGCATGTGCTGGGAAACCATATAAGTGTAGATATATTAAAAAACCCCAAGCCCCAACATTCCTGTGATAATCTGGTGTTATCTCTATTTAGCAGAAAAGAAGCTGAAGATGAAAAGGGAACACACCTACTGCTGCAATAGGAGGTTGTGCTAGTGCTGTTCAGGTCAGTGTTTCCACACTCCCTTTGTTCTGTTCGTGCTACTCATATGGCTTCTTTGGAGGCTGCAGTAACTATCTGTGTAAAATGGTGGTCTCTAAAAGAACTGATAGAATAAATTCTCTCACCATGAGGTGCTCAGATATCACCCTAAGGTGATGAGATAGATACTTTACTGTTGCAAAGTTAAAATGAGTCTCTCCAGTGTAACTCCATTATTCTTCATTTAAAAGATAAATACACTGTCATTGTCAGACCAGATATTCCCCTTTGTCAGCATTTCATGGCTCACTTCCTGGATCTAGATAGATTGATGATAGCTGTTTAATATTCTTTCCTCCATAACCAGCGATTTGAAAGTTGCCAACTCTCATGATGGTAGCTCTTTTTCTTCAAGCATCAGCTTGATGTACATTAGCCACACAACATTCCTAGCTTGCTTTCTCTTTCTTTCAAATAAATAATTTTAGAGAAAACTTGAAAATGGGAACCTGAACTTCTAATGCTGGAGGCAAATAAACACATGACAATATTATTCTCAAGCTAATCTCATGACTTGAAGGGGTGATACATTAATTCATAGCTTTAGAACAATGTTAAATGGAAGGATTTGGTTTCTGACCCTTAACTCCCTGAAGTGCACAAGAGCCAAATGCTCTTGGTGTGAATACCCCTGAAGATCATTAGAAGATGCAACTCAACTGCAATTGCTGGTGACAACCAGGAAAGCTTCGGAGCTTTGAAGGAATGGTGTGTGGCAGCTTGTGTGAGTCAAATTTATTCTAGGACTCTTGGCCTTCAAGTCCCAACCTTGCACATGCAGTGATATGTTTTTATTGACTCTAAGCTGTGAAGTTGTGATTAGCGTTTGTTTTAGATGGTCCATAAATAGACTTCAGTGTTAATGCATCTTTGAGCTAAATGCAGGAAGCTTCTAGCTTTTCGGTTGTGCTGTCTGGCTGCCTCCAGCTGTATTTCAGTCATGAAGAGTGAGCAACAAGGTTATTTTTGGCAGCAGACCATGGATGCTTTCAGGTTGCATAGTTAAGGGAGGCAGGTGAGGGTGGGGAGTTGTGAGGCTGCTCTCTTCTGTGGGGATTGAGTTGTGGAATAATTTTAATGTAAACTGTGGAGTAAAGTCACTCCCTGTGATAGTGTGGGTTGTAGCCTGACAAAGGCATTAGCTTGACTTAAGGCTACTCACAGAGACAAAAAAAGTAGAAACCGTTTGGCAGGATTTTTTGCCTGCTTGTTCTCAAGTGAATGCCCTCTGGAAGGACAGTGTACTGTTGTTGGTTGGAGAAGATCCAATCTGTTAATTCTGGTGCCTGGGGATTTCTATTTTCCCAGTAATTCAAGTGTACAGAATTGTGCTTCCATTGTTGGGCCGAAAACCTCTCTCACTCCATCTACTGTCTCTTTGGTGAAGCTCTACAGTAGTTCTCATGGTCTTAGCTTGCTCACTGGATGGTTTGGTCATCTGTTCAGGACAGTGAAGGAATCTCTCAAACTGAAGATGAAACATGTCCCAGATTAAATGCTTTTAGGATTTAAGCAAGTAAGAACTTGTCTAGTAGTATGTGAATGCTTCTCCATGTTAACTGCTTTCCCATGGTTAAAAGTCCTCATTAAGACAATTGGAATGTATCATAACTGTCAGTGTTTGTGGTATCATGAAACTGGAAGGCTAGATACGGATATGTATCTTGCAAATATATGAATGCACCTATAGATACCAGGAGAGCAGGGCTGTTGCTAGCCAGTAATAATGCTGTAGAGAAACTCCTTCGTATGTTTCTTGTTTGGTGTCTCAGTATACCCACTGCCTTTAGAACATCTTGAGGCTGTGAAGCTCAGAAGGCTGCACATATTATAAAAGGAGAGAAAATTGTGGATGCTCTGGCAAACAGCCAACGTGCTTCAAGCATGTAAGCCAGGTGTTTGCATGGAGGATGGCCAAAGAATGGAGCAAAATGTTCTGTTTGTGAGGGGAGTCCTATGGATAATACTAACATTTCACCATGACCACTTGAGGTTGCTCTGTTCCATCCCTTCAGCCACTTATGTTACAAATCAAATACACATACTCTTATTTCTAATACACTGGTATGTCAGTGGTGCAGGTAAATACATCCCAAAACATACGTGAGAGTAGAAGCTGGCAATGAGTAATATATTTCTTTGATAAAAGCTTGTGTGTTGTCTTCATCCCCTCATGTGTCCTCCCACCCTGTTATGAAGGGTTTGTTTCTGTGGACAAAGTTGGACCAAAGAGCAGAAAACTGCTTCCTTTCCTGCAGCTTCTAAACTTGTCTTTCTCTGCACCAAGGAGTTCTGGTCCCTCTCAGTGACTTTTGCTTCCACTTGTTTTCTTTCCTCTTCCTGTTGACACAGACAGTTCACAAACAGTTGCACTTGTACTTAAGCTGGTGTGTACACTTGTTAGTCTCACTCTTTCAAGTGTCGGTTCCTATTGCTTTATTTACTTTAGCACTCACCCTGACTGTCTTGAGGCTTGGCTTCATCTGCTGCCTGCCATCCTTTCAGTGTACCTCTCCTGAACCGATTGGGAGATCAAGATGTGTGTTGCAGCTCTGTGTCACGGCCTCTGTGGTTTCAGAGAGTCTGCTGGGTTTGTTAAAGTTTTGCTGTTGTTTTTCATCACATTGCTAATGAAACAGTCTGGCTGCACTGGTAACTTTCAGCTGACCTTGAATTTGCAAGTACTTAGGAATTTACATTCTACATAGAGAAAATGCAAATTATTATTATTATTATTATTATTATGGTATTATTCTTATAGCTACTGCCTGAAAGTTTTGTAACCTCGGTGATATCTCAGGAGATAAAACAAACTCTCTGTAACAATACATAAGTATCTATATAAACAACATCAAATCATGCTTTCTCCAATGCAATTGCTTCTTTTCATGTGTTCCTATAACTGAGCAAGCATTAGAAAAATAATTATTGACATACTAGAGAAGAAACACATTTAATTCTGTGTTACAGGCTACAAAGTCATTTCACCAGATAACATCAGCATGTACTAATGTTATTTACAATGTAATAGGTGTTGTTGATTTGAGGATGTTCCTCTGTTTCAAAAATTAATTGCTAAAAGACAGCGTGTTGCAAAATACTACTTGTGTACACTGGGTTATGTTACCATGCATCAGTCTGGAGGCAACTCCTTGCGTTTTAAAGTATCTCCAGGTTTTGGTGCAGCATCCATGACGCTAACCTTTTGTCACTTTGTGCATGTTGTGATATGCTCCTGGGAAGTCTCTTCTCCTCCCCTCAACCCTGTGCAGCCTTAGGGGTGAGGCCAGCCAGGAGGAAAACAGCTCAGCTGCTTTTTTGGCTGTGCTTTTGCTGAGGAGGAGAAAAGGGGGAGAGTGGAGAACAGTTTTCTCAGAAGCTGGAGCAGGGGTCTTTGTGGCAGCCTGGCTAGACAGTGAAGCATAAGCCTGTTGTGTCTTGTGCAGTGAAGAGTTGGGGCAACAAATAGAAGAGCAGAAGCTGCTGGTAAACATAGCTGGGCGTCTGCATGCCAGAAAGATGGTCTGGGTACATAGCTCTGTGAACATGGAGTTTATGAAAACTGGCTGAAATTCAGCTGGAACTTCTTGACAAATTGGTTCTCCAAGTTTATACTTGGTGTAGAGTTCATGTAAACTGTATCCAGGCTAATATACCAGTTACACATGTGTGCAAACACCTGCCTTTCCTCTGAAACGCTGTATGCTTTACATGAAGACAAAGGAACAAAATCAATTCTGCGCTTCTGCTGAGGAGATGACAGAACTATTACTGCTCAAACTGAGCAGTGCAGGCAACTGCAGCATTAAATTCTTGCAAGCTCTGAGAATGTGTCTCATCAGAGAGCTTCGGTGCAGTCCCCCACTGCTTCCTCATGAGGTATCTCATCACAGGAATGCAGTTTGTGTTTGGCCAGAGGACTTGGCTTCTCCCAAGCTCACATAAACTGTTGTCGAGTTACTACTGATTATTCCTTCACAATGCTAGCTTAAAAAAGCTCCACTGTGAAATGGAGAATATTTAGAACCTCACACATTTAATAGTAATTCTGTCACTGCTGTATATGCTGGAACATAACATTTTTAATATTCTAAGGCAACATCTAAGTTTTTATCAGATCTTAAAAAAATGAACATATTGATGTCTTAATTGCTAGCACAGACTATATGGATAATACATCTTTCACAAGAAGCAGGTTGTACTGACAGGGGAACTGATGTGATAGAGCTGAAACTTTTGCCCCTCAGGGTAGAACAATTATTATATCCTTATGTCACTAAAACTAGTTTCTCGTATTCTCGCCTATCATGAACTCTATGGATTAGGGTCTTCTCATCCATTTTAAAAGCTTCTAGCTTATGCATCTGTTCCCTGGCCACTAGAAGCATCATTTCATTGTAGTCGTTTGTCACTAATGAGCATAATCATCAGCCATGGAGATGGCGTGCATAGTATGTGCAATTTTGCATGGCTTCTTCCATGGACCATTCTCCTTGTAAGCAGGGGATGGAAATGGCAGCCAGGTCTCCAGCAGCTGTCCTGTTCCTGCTTTCCAAGAAAGCTGTTTCAGTACTGACTGACTTACTGATAAACATTTTTTACAAGCACTTCCTGGCTTACCTTTTTCTGGATCACTTTTAGATGTTCCCATCCATTGCCAAAGATTTTTCAGCCAGAGCTTGACTGAATGAATAGCTGATTCAGCATAACAGGCTGGAAGCCACCAGCAGGGAATAAAAAATGGTGGGGAAATAAGGAAGCAGGTCAGCTAGAAATGGAATAGGCACTGTGTAGGTAACAGCTGGTGAAGCCAGTGAATCTGCTTTCACATTTTTGCTCTAATGTGTTATGTACACTGCTGAACCTCTGCACTCTCAACTTGAATGAGAATAACTGGTTCGGAGGGCATTATAGATGTAAAGCAAGTATTTTCCTTTCTCATGTCTGTTGCTGCTGAATTTCATCTGCCACACTGAGGAATTTATAGTTAAATGGATAGGATTTTTTTCACCCTAATTTCCCATCTGTTTGAGCAGAAGCAGTGGCAACAGCTTCAGCTTTGTGAACCACCTCCACACTTTCCCCAACTATGTAGTTTCCATTAGCTGGAAATACCTCTTTATTTGTTAGTGTTTGAAGAGCTGGGGCTGGGCTAAGTCTGTGTGGAGCTTCTAACTGTGTTTTTCTGGAGTTTACGCCCACTGAAGCCAAGGCAAAATCACTTGGAATCAAGGAATGGCTTTAGGTGAGTTCTTGTGTTGCCTGTGAAAACTTTGAGATGTCAAACACCATCCTCTGGTTAACATGGAGGAGGAAGCAGTGTCTCCTAGAGAAGATTGTATCTATGCTCCCTTGGAATTTAGGGACACTGACCTGAATTCTGCTAATGAATGAAGTGTACAAGAGTATTTAACAATATCCATCTGTCTCCGGACTTGTCATTTTCATGTAGATTTTCCCTCTTGAAGTGACCATTGGATGTGCTCACTCTGATTCTTGTGCTCAGTTTATTAAATTCCTAGTTTTGAAGACCTGTCTAATTTAAGTTGAGCGACACTGACCTTACAGCATGAACTGTGTATTCCCTGGTTCCTTTCTGGGATCTGTTTAATGCTGTCTCCTCTTGAAGGACTTTCTTGAACTTTTGTCCTAGTTAAATCTCCTGCTTGCCTGATGAGTTGATGCTCTTGGTAAGATACCTTGCACAATCTCTGACCTTCAAGACAGAACAAACAATTGGTAACGCAAGACTTGAGGCTTTCAAAAGCCCTGCTTGGAAATGCTTTTTTTCATGTGCTTTCTGATTGAAATATTTCTTTCAACTTTACAGAGGCAATAAAGAAAATTATGCAAATTTAAACAGGCTTTAAAAATGTTCAGTTTAATTGTCCTTGAGATACTGAATACTGGATCTGCTTAACGGGGTATCTGCTGAGCAAGAATTCGAATGCTATAGAATCCAGTCCATTTCTGTAACTATGGGTGCTTGACATTTGGATGCTCGAGGGTATCCTACCTGTTCCCCATCTGCTGCTCTGGAATTGGGCCTACTATATCTGCTAGTCTCATGTGAGTGTCTTGGGTACTCTAATGTTTTATTGCTAATCAAGATAACTGATGTTTAAGCATCTGGGTTGAGCACTTATCATTATTTGAGGTGGTTTTGTGGGTTTGTTTGTTTTTTTAAGTTCATATGTTTTTACTCTCCTCCGTGATCTGATGAGCAAAACAGCACTACTGATAGAACCTTGTCTGCAGGAAAAAAATGGTTCTTGTGAACTGCTGCGACTATAAGCCCATTTCTGTGCGAATGAGCTTATTGCTGTGAAGTTGTGCCAGTTCTGACCAAACCACAGAGGGCTTATTATTAAATGTTATAAAAAGTTTCAGTGAATTCATGCATCCCTCTTCATCATGCTTCAGCTTCCCAGGTTCTTAATGTTATAAACCAGCCACAGGTTGGATCCAGTAGCTCTAAACTAGCTTGGCAGTTCTCTTGGAGCAGATGCAGAGCACTGAGGCTTAGGGAGCAGAAACAGTACTGTGGCGAACCAAGAATGTTCTTGCTTTTGACTTCCAGCATTGTTTAAAACACTTTTTCCCCCCTTCCTTTGTTAAAGTTCTGCATTTGGGAATGTTACACATTTTTCTGACAGAAATAGAAAATAGAAATATGCTTGTGCCTGCACCCAAATCTGGGGCCAAGCAGACTGTGACTTTTGGCTGATTGAAATATAAATCCTGGTGTCTGGAAAATCCAGATCTAAATACAGCCCTAAAGACCTATCAGTGCAGGATTCATAGCAACACAGTGCTGTGGGGGAGGGAGAAAAAATATCATTGTTTTTTCCATAGTTGCTAAAAAATGACGGAAAACACTGTAGAAAGAGTTCTAAAAAGCCTCAGACAGTGCTCTTACTAAGGTATTTCCTGAATCTATAGTGAAACAAAATAGTTTAAAGCTTAGTCTGACAGCCTTCTTGTGAGGGCAGGACAGTGAAGACAGCAAAGTAATTCCATATGCTTAGTATTTGTAATGAAAAAGCAGGGGTACAAAAAAAGATGTGATGACCGCTCACTGGGTATCTTGCATGCATTTGGCTTGGATTTTAAGAAGGGCATCGTTGCCTCTCGCTGGTTTTGTTACATATCAAGAGGGGACATTAGTGTGTTTGTATTTGCATAGCCTGTTGTGGCAAGACAGCACCCTCTATTCACATGCTTACCTCCTGTTAGTGCTAGTGTTATATACTATAAATGCATCTCATGCATTTCAGTTATGTGGTTATGTAGTGCTTTGCTTGGGCAGTATATTTAGCAAATTGTGTAGTCAAATGATTATGTTAGACTGAATGGTTGATGTCTAGTACACAAATAATTATGACACTAAACTTACTATGTATGAGCTGGAGCCATAGCTGATTTCAGTGACAGATGGAAAACTCCACTGAACCTTTTATTGGCCATATGCCATTTCTGAGTGTTGGCCAACAACAAGATTTGTTGCTAATATATAATGATTTAAACAGTAAAAAGAGCAGCTGCACTTTGATTTTTGGTGTCTTTACTACAGGTTTTCCTGGAGCTTTTGGATATCCTGCCGCTTTCTAATGCAAAGCTGTCACTTCTAGTCTGTGAGAAGAGATTGTATCTTCCCAGCACTATCTGTGGTAGAATTTTATATTTTGATACTTACAACTAAAGCTCTCCTCTGCCTTTTATTGCATTATTAAGTTGACAGCATAAAAATCTCCCTGCAATACGGTGCTGGCAATGGATTGTAAGAAGCTGACTGTTGTATAGTACAGCAACAGAGCTTTTTTTAGGCTGTCAGTAAGTCTTATGTTTTATGACCAGCCTGAGGACTGGGAGACCAGAGTTCCTCCAGCTGTTCAGAGAAGGCAGCTTTCAAAGCATAGTTTGTTGAGGGGAACCGCATATGTTGTTCGTCATATTACCAAGACAGTGTTTGCAAATGTGAGTATGTGAATATAAACTGCAATCATTATCTATGCAGAATATGTCATAATGTTTCCACTACTGCTGGCGGAGCAGAAAACTCGCTGCCATGCAATGCTTTGACCTTCGTTCCTCCAAAAGAGGTTTCACTGTGCTGTCCTTTGTCAATCCGCTTACTCTGATATTCATCCAAAGAAAAACAAGATTGAAAAAGCAGAACCATTCTGGCCCTGGGCCCAGCAGCAAAGAGAATGGTAGGGGAGGTACATGACAAGGAAGCACATTTCAATAGAACCTCTCATATATATATATTATATATTATATATGTATTATCATATGTATATTATATAATATATATTATTTAATATATTATATATATTATATATATTTAATATTATTTTTAATATATTATATATATTTTTAATTTTATTATTTTTTTATATTTCATTTTATTAAATTTGTATTATGGAAGCATGAAACTGGCTAAACTTTTGTCTGTCCTGGTCAGCATCAATCTGCACTGCAGTGAGAAGCACTTGAGAGGTTTCTAGGCTAGACTAAGCCTGTTGGTCAGATAATAGTCATCATGCTGCTTCTTAGCCAAGGGAGGCATGAAGTGGTCATTACATAGTACTTTCCATTGCAGAAGGCAAGCAGGTAGGGAAGAGAGCAGTTGAAACCTGTATGCTTCTTACACCTTCTTGGAAATGAGTAAGAAATGAGATCAATATTGCTCTCTCCTTTCTCTGACAGCTTGTATGAAGAGAGTTGCAAGGACCCAGCTGAGTGCCTACAACCACAGTTTAGTTTCTGACCAGCTCCTGGGATATGCTGTGGGTTGGACTGGTGTGCACAGCCCAGCCTTGGTGCATGTGAGCGCAGTTATTTCACATTAGCTGACTGTGGCTGAGCTCTACTCTGCATGGCTGCACTGCCTTGGGGTCTTAAGCCTGGTTGCTAATGTGCTGTTATGATGCTGTCTGTAGTGCTAATATGCTCTTGCATTATAGCAAAGACTGCCTTTCTCATCTGCCTAGGTGCCCTGCCAACTGTTGCTAGAGCAGTTTTTCCCAGGAGTGTAAACAAAGTGATTTATCCATGCAAAGTCTACAACACTGATTTATTTCTTCACCCAAGAGTAAAAAGTAACCAAAGGAAAAAAATGCCTCTGCATTTACTGCATCTTTTACCTTTCTTTGTGGTGTTTGCATGCCAGCTGACTCCAGCTCTTGCAGGTCACATTTGTTGCTGTCCACTGCATGCTCTGAAAGTGTCAGTGTGTCAGCTCTGCTCATCCCTTCCTTTAACAGATCAATGTTATGTTATGTTATGTTTGTTTGTTTATTTACCTTGTGTCTCTTCCTTCAGCTTTGGAAAAGCAGCCGTGTAACTGCTGGCTTCAGGCAGGTTGTTTCTTTACAGCTAATAGCCTGTCTCTTGTAGTTTGAATGTTTGTTGGGATGCTTCTTATCTAGGTCATAGTTTTTCTTTCCTGTCAATTTCCTTCTACACTCCTCTTTGATCTCACCTACAGCAAAGCTATCTGTCTCAAACAGTCAAGCAGAGCTATGCAAAATATTTGTAAAGTGATACAGATATTTCCCACTTTGTCAGGTCTTGTAGAGTGTTGGATCCACGTGAAACCCACATCAGTCACAGGGATAGAAAACTGTAACTTTTATTTGTATTGGAATTGAGATGTAAAAGATAGATGTAATTCTGAGAGAGGTTTATGGCTGGCTGTGTTATCAATCTGAAATGGTAGCTACTGGGGAATAATTTTCCCAGTGATGTGGATGTCCTTCGTGTATCATCCATGAGCTGCATGTGCTTTCAGAATGCCCTGTGCCTGTTTTTATCTTGCATAGCTAGTGCATGACACCTTGTGCATCTGTGCAACACAGGCCACCCCCCCCCCCTCATTTTTTCACTGTGTTTTTAGATGTTTTTGATGCCACCTGGTGTCTTGTGATAAATCAAGCTGAGTCTAGTTCAGATGTGGAACAGCTGCCTCATTCTTTGATGGTTTGGTTTTTTTTTTTTTTTGGGGGGGGGGGTTCTTTTTTGATGACTTGTTTGCCAGGGTTGAGAAAATCTCTTATTGAGGTGTTTGTGGTTAGGTGCAAACTGTTAATCCTAGAGCACTCGTGCTTTCCATACGTTTTATAATTTGCTAGTGCCTATTAATGTCACTGACTGCATCATCTGCCCTCTTTGTAATATTTGCTGGCAACAGTGTTCACTGGTCTAAAAACTAGTTAAGTGAGGTAGTACCCTTTGCTATAAGGAAATACACACCAGTTTACAATGTGAGAATTTAAAGGTTACAGTTGTTTTATAGATAATTAATGCCCACATAGTTTATCCAAAAGTAAGGGAAAAAAATGTTATTTTAAAAGCTGTTGGGAAGATTAGCGAAGGTTGTTCCTCCTTCTCCCCAAGTCATTGTCATGTATTTCTCGTTGATGTTTATAGGCAGTTGTATGTGTAGTCAAACAGGAAAGAATCAGATAGCAGAAAATGAATATGAAGCAATAGAGCTCTAAAGTTTCAATTTTTCTCAATAAATTTGTTCTTGCTTCATATAAAACATCTAAATGATGTTTCTATCTGACAGCTGTACTGTGGCAAGTGTTTAGCCCTGGTTAGCAACATCTCCTTGTGATATTGCATAGCAAGACCAGTGATTTACAAGTTCAAGATAAGGGTCCTTGGCACCATCATTGCAGCAAATGAAGCAATTAAAAATGTGATGATTCTTGAGATGACAGGTACAGAAACGGAAGCACTTTGCTAGAAATCAGGACTTGCTGGTGTCAGCTGGTGATTAGTGTTTGTTGTGTTAAAGGCCCAAGGTTATTGCAGTTTTGTCTTTTTAAACAGAGCAAGCTCAAAGTGTGATGGGGACATCTCATGTTTGGTTGAGTTCTGTGGCTGAAATTTCTGTTCAGCTGGTACTTGTGCACAATGAGTGTGTCAAGATCTTCAGCGAGATCTTGTTGAGCGGTCATGCTAACCACGTCTTTAACATACAGTGTTGGGAGTAGAGACTTATGACAGGTAAAGCAACAGTGTATGGTGAATGTGTCTGTTATCATAATTAGTGTACTTTGACTTTCATAAGATGGGAAGAGTTTTTTGTGTTGAAGATTTGTGATGACTTGGTGTGGGTGAAAAAATTCATACTCTTCTACATCCACTGTGATTTCTAGGGTTTGTGCTGTTAGCAGTCTTCACTTAGCAGATGAATGGTGGGAAGCGGCTCTGAAGTGGCGCTGTGCAGTAGCCATTTGGTGCTTGATCCAAGTACATATATTGTATTGTTTATTCCTGAGCAGATCTGTTTTCACCTTTGGTGAGACCTTTGGCAGCTCACCCCACAGTTTTGTTATACAGCTACTACACAGGTATGTGCTGTGTGAGTCTGTACGTGTGTGCAGGTGGATACTTCACAGCTATGTGGAGACAGTGACCATGTGAAGGACAGACAGCAGTGTGATAAACAAATGCACCATTGCTGGATGGGACCCATAAGCATAGTTGGTTGGGTCTGCTAATGCCTGGCTGGGTAAGTTTAGCAAATCCCTCCTATATCCGCAGTGTTTAAAATGAGGAGAGACAATGTTCTGTGTAGGGATAAAAATTGTAATACCTAAAGAATCATAGTGTTACTTGAGAAGTAATTTTCTTGATTTTGCTGTACATGGCAAACAAAATAGGAGCAAATGATCAAGTGTTTTCTAATAACTTTTAACAAGAGATAGCATCTGTTGAAGTCCAGGTGGATTTATTAGTGGAATAACCCCATCCTCCTGGAGCTTGCTGCTGTCGCAAGCTGCTTCATTCTGCGTTCCCTACTGGAGCACATACAAGTGCAGTGTGGGAATGAGATTCAATTACTGTTAACAGTTTTAAGGAGAAACTGAAGTTTTTAGTTCCATCCCAGTGTTGGTGCTAGATACATATATATAGACACAGTCACTTACATGTGTATACTTTCATAGAGCTAGAATATACACAATGAATAAAAGAGATGATCAGGTGATCAGAGTCATGCATTTGAGTACCTTACTTTGATTTTCTTCTCCAGCGCTGAATGTGACATGGAATATAACTAAAATATTTCTGAGAGAAAATTTTACAAACCAAATCCTGGCAACTTTTAGTTCCTAATCTCAAAGCTGCCAATAGAGATCCAGATGCTTGCATGCCGTATCCAACTGCAGATGAATCTCAGGTGCAAGCAGAGTGGTTATTAAGCAGCAGCTGTGCTTATGAACCTTTGTAAAGTCATAAAAGAATTTGTAACCACATTGGATTAACAGAGACAGCAAAGCTTTTTAGTTTGGACTGTAATATGATTTGTAAGCTGACCACTGTGGGAATACTGCTCTCCTCTGCTGCCTGGAATCTTACAATACATGTGTGTATCAGACTCTGACATTATGAGTACATCCACCTTTCACTGAAGTGACAGGTCCTATGCATTTGCAGCAGAAAGAGACATGCTCTGATGTTGCATCAAGTTCTGAAGGGACATAATCTACTCTTTTAATAAAATATTTAGGTTTCTAGGTCGTTGTGGATCTATCAACTTATCTATGTTTGTAAATGATACTATTGTAATACTCTGACATAGCAACATTCTCGGCCAGATATTCTTAAATATTTTGTTTTTTCTAGCTTGTTTGAATAGACAGTAAGGTTGTGTATGGAAAACAGATAAGGTTTTTCTGAGGTTTCTATTTGCTTTAGGTGTATCTCTACCATTGCATACTCAAATAGGCAGTGAGGACAGTTAGGGAATTTAAGAGCTCTCAGAAAGCAAATATTCTGTCACAACTGATGTTCTCTTCCTGCTAGTGACAATACTTCCAGATATCAAAATGAATGGTAGAAATGAAAGCAAAACAGCATTTATTTGACCAACAGTGGTGAGCATCAATGTGAAATAAATTAGAACTTGTGCCTGCTTAAGACTTTTCTTTATGTTTTTGATTTGTACAGTTTTTTGATCCCTTTCTTCTGTTGACCTTGAAACGCTGGTTATTTATTAGCATAATGTGATTACGTACCTATCTGCAAGGCTTAAGATGAAAATTGAAACCTTGGGATAATTTAGCTAAAACCTACTAGAGCATTCAACCAGCTGTCGAAATTTTAAGAGAAGCCATATTAAGCAAAGCCAGGCTGTAGCTGTTTAACTAATATCTGAACACAGTCAGCACAGCTACCTGGGTAGGTGGCACTTTGGCTGGCTTAATTTGCTGGCTGCAGATATGAATTATTAGCAAAATGCAATTTGGTGACAGCTTACACACTGTGGGCCATGGACTCTTCTCAGTCCACACGTGCAGCCAAATTAGATGCATTTATAACTCATTCTTTCCTCCTCACCGCACTCCCCCTCCACTCTCACTCTCTATTCTGTACAATATGTATTTGTAACTAAGATGGATCAGGGCTTTGTTAATTACATGTGCAAGAAAGCATCACTTGCTATCACCTTACAGATTCCTTACAGATACAAGTGGCTAACAACTGATTAAAAACACAGGGCAGAAATAGCAGCATCACTACTGTTACATAAAATGTGACTGTGGTTTCTTTAGAATAGTGTGCCTTACCTTTGGAAAAAAGGCAAACCCTGCTTTTGATGTAGATGATTAAGTGTTGCCAATTCCCAGTTGGCCAGCACAGTGGATGCATGCCAGAACTTGCCTAACACCCTTTCTGGGTCTTAAAGGTAATTAATTTTTTAGACAGAAGCAGTCAGTAGTGTTGATAAGTAATTCTTTTGCTCTATTTGCATTTGCTTTTCCCATGTAAGCTGTACTAGTTGGATGGTTGTTGATATCTTCAAATCTGTCAAAAACTGTATTCTCAGAATCTTGTTTTGAAAGTGTCTGCAGCCTTGGTGAGCTGCATATCACAGAATTATTGTTTGGTTTCTGTTGCCTACAGAATGTGCACCTTCTGTACATATTTACAGTGGACACGTGGACAGGTTTCCTTCTTTTGTCAAGTTGAACAAAGGGCCAAAGCAGTACCAATGCACTTAGTTACTCATATACTAGTTGTGTATGTTTGAGGAAGCAGTCTCATTCTGTTATAAGGTTTTACCTGGGTTTGAAAACCACTGAACTGCGCTGTGGTCAGGGGGACTTGAGTATCCAAGCAGGTGAATGCAGCTCTAAAGCTTTTGTTACATGTGGTGGTTGTGGGTTTTTTTTTGGTTGTTATTATTATTATAGTTATTATCAATTATTGTTTAAAGTGGAAAACTTATGCATGCTTGGTATGGATCTTAGTAACTAGCAATGTAAATGCTGGTCTGTTTTCTCTTGCATGTTTCAATTGTCCCTCTGAAATACTACATACTGAGTGCTACAAACGCATGGTAATGTACTTAGAAGCACTTATTCTATTTTGTTTCAAAACACCACTGAATCTGCAAAGTTTCATACAATTTTTCTTTTTCTCAATATCTAATGCTGTATCAAATATTTAAATATTTGGGAAATAATTCAGAACTGGACAGAAAGTTTTGCAGCAATAGGGCCTAAACATCCCTTTTTTGTTGTACAACATTTCTTCCTGAGCTCTTGAAATGCCACTATTTTAATCTTATGTGGAGAAAGCAGCACTGAAGCCTGTGAGATGATTCATTTGCACCCTTTGAAGCCAATCCTTGAGAGAATTAAGGGGGGAAAAAGGCAGGAGGCAAGAGATTAGCTATCAGTGACTAAGCAGTCTAGGGATCTAGTTCTCACTGCTGGTGTCCATTTCTGAAACCAGCTCAGATGGCTTTAACCCCTCCAGACAGTGTGGAATTAGAGGTAGTTTCAAACAAATGTGGATTCAGGTGTTCACTGTGAGATTACAATCCTAAAGCTCAGAGGTGATACACATCATGCTTTCCCTTCTGAAGTGTAGTGGTATATTGCATGTCTGAATGAGTAACAGAGCCTTGCCTTTTTTTCTGCCTAAAAGGTACTTTACTATTCAAACCTAAATTTGGGTTCCTCTTGGTTCTGGTTGAGATTACACTGCAAGCTGCTTTGTTTAGAGATTTT
Source organism: Lathamus discolor (assembly GCF_037157495.1). Lineage (NCBI taxonomy): Eukaryota > Metazoa > Chordata > Aves > Psittaciformes > Psittacidae > Lathamus > Lathamus discolor. The sequence continues at coordinate 12,030,114 of NC_088891.1, forward strand.
AAAAATAGGCCTTAATCCTGCAATGTGATGCAAAGGAGTTGGTGGTTGAGCTCGTTCAAAGCTTTGTAAGGAACTCTGAAGCTGTGTGTTTCACATCCAGGTCTGTGTTTTCATAGAATGATGGAATGGTTTGGGTTAGAAGAGACCTTAAAGCTCATCCAGTTTCAGTCCTCTGCCATGGACAGGGACACCTTCTTCTAGACCAGGTTGCTTCAAGCCCCATCCAACCTGGCCTTGAATGCTTCCCCTTGAATATTTTATAGTCATGTGAAGGTGCATTTTCCATTAGAATTTCTTGCATCTGCATTTCTTTCTAAATATAATTTCTAAATTATCCCACATAAAAGATATTTTCCTATAGATGAGGTATATACACATATTTAAGAAAATGGCTTTTATTTGATGGTGACTTTTAAATATAAATATTTATTACATTCTTAAAAAGATGTTTAACAACAAAAAATTATGTAATCCCTTATATTTAGTTTATGTAAGAACAGTTGTACTCAGTTGTGCTTTTACTGGTTTTTTTTCTTCTTGTCTGTGGCTGGAAATTCAAGAATCCCATATTTTTGTTGCTTTATTCCACTCAAGGTCAGTGAAAGTGGGCTTTTTGAGTGGTGGGTTGATGCCAAATGCTTGAGTTATTGTTCAAGGTGTGTAGTACTGATAGTGGTCATGCTTGGCTGTAGTCAGGGTTGAAGACGAGCCACATCTTGTTTAGCTTGGCCTCTCTGCTGTGGTTTTGGCTGTGTGATTTTTGGCTTGATTTGCTTTGTTTTGTTTTCTTCCCATTATTCCAGAGAGGATACGTATTTGTTGAGCCTTTTACTCAGCTTTTGGCAAACTTGACTCAAGTTTTGAGATGGAACGGGGCTATTTTAACTTAAGTTCTGACAGTTTAGAATCACTGCAGTGACTGTTTCCTGGCCACTTCCCTTGAAAACTTAAGACATTCAATGCCTTGTCAGGAAGACAGCCTGGGCATTCGCTGCATTTGCACTTCTATTAAGCAATGCTTTCTTGGAGGATGTATATGGCATGGGAAAGAGTTTTTGTCTTTAGAAAACAGCTTCCCTTTCCTAAGCAGTTTGGCTACCTACCCTCTCATGGTAGGTAGCCAAAGGACCAGTACTGCTTTTTTCATATGACAATCTCTTCTAGCCACCTTCAAGCCTTCTTTCTGGCAGAGGATTTTGCTTGGTTTTAGCAAGGTAGTCTTAATTAAGTTGTCTGTAATTTCACCAATAGTAAGAAAATCTAATGTTTTCCTCATTGGTTTGCTGAAAATAATTTCTTACTGAGATAACTTCTTTCTGGATTTATTTGACTAGTGTACAGTCAATTGCTGAGGCGCTATGTAATTAGCAATAACTAAACTAAGTATACTAAGCTTATGCCAGACTGTCAAGTACTTTGTGAAAATTAATTTAAATAGACAAGGGCAAGACATTCCTGAAAGGAGAAGAAAATGAAGATTGGAAATGGTCCATGTGTCCCCAGCAGCAATCTTTTTCCATGTCTAAGACAGCAACATTGGAAAATGTCCTTTTACTGATGGCAGACTTGCAGGTTACTGCCTTGGACTGAATCTCCTTCTCTCATCCAAACTGCTTTTTGGATCCCAAATTTCCTTGATTTTGTTTAATACTTCTCTTTCTTGGGATGGTTTGATTCACTGTCCCTCTGTGGCCTGAAGCGCTCACTACTAAGTCATCAAACCATTGCAGCTCATTCCACTGCAGCTCACTGACTGCTGTGGCCTGTGTGTGCCTGAGCAAATTGCTGCAGCAATTTGCTACTCGCCCTGTGCTAGAGGTTGCCTTCCTGCAGCAGAGCTGGAATGCAGGGACTCAATTTCACAGTCCAGCACCTTAGAACAACTTGCTTTTAGGTCAAACTAATTCACATCCATGTTTCATACACAGGTGTGTGCGTGTTCTGTGGACTACAGTATAGAGACAAAGGGTTGAAACAGGCAGATCCACCTTAAAGCAGCTCCGTACCAGATCAGCTAGTGCCTGTAAGCTGCGTGGTTGTAGAGAAACAGGAGCACTGCCATAGTAAGACACTTGGGAGGCACTGGTAGTACAGCTGTGCTGCTTTGAATACTCGAAAGGTAATTTAGCGCTTTGGATAACCAAAGAAAGCACAACTTTGCATTGCAATCAGTTTACACTCCTTTCTGTGTGATATTCAAAGGATGCTTCCAGAAACGAATACTGAAGTGTGACTGACAAAATTCTGCCTCTCCAGGAGCTGTTGAGTTAACAGGAATCTCAGCCCCTGTCCAGTGTGCAATGTGTGGTCCCTCAGCTTCTCTTAGCTGGAGGATTTGAGATTCACAAGAATTCCCCATTTCTGGGCCTTGTGAAACAGGATTCCTGCTGGTTTCAATTCCTTACTCGTTCATAAAAAGTGGACCTGGCAGGGAGATTCGGAGTGTGGTGGGAAATGCATACATGTGCCTGTGATTAAAACAGAGTCCTTAGGCTGGACATCATCCAGCCCGCAGGCGAGGATCTCGAGACTTTTGTAATTCTGTCCTACAGTTCTGCACTTCCCCTCCAACAGCAATCTGCTAACATGGTGCAATAGGCTGCATCCTAAACTAGTACAACTCAAAACATAGCAGCTGAATGAACGTAGGGTTATGCAGCATTATTTTTCAAGCTTGGCACCTTTGACAGTGCTTTCAAGAGGGAGTTTCGTAATTCAAGTCAGTTTTTCAAGGCAAAGGCTGCTTACCCATGGGCTGTGTGTGGTCTACCAGGGTAATTAATCTGGCCAGCTTCCCAGGATAATTTGGAAGAGGTCTGTAGGCAAAAGAAGTGGTTCTTTAGCTGGGATAGCCTGCTCCTAGCTATCTCCTTTCTTCTCCCTTTCGCCCTTATCATGTTATTGTTTATGGCAGTATATTTGTTGTGATGGGGAAGGGAAGGCTGAAGCATGTGGTCCTGCGTTTAATTAGTGTCTTGTAATGGCTGGGCAAAACTAGGCTGGGTTAGATGACTTCTGATGTTCCTCTGACTACTTACAAGCAATAGGGCTTAACCAGGATGGGCATCAAATTTTACTGCTCTTCTGAAATGTCAGGAAAACAGTGAAAATGTAACTGGGGTAAATGTCTTTTTGTCTGTCGATGAGGAGCAGGAAATTTATTCAGATGAGTGCTGTTTATCTGCATGGGATGTTTTCTTTAACAGCAACACATTTGCTCCTTAGACATGCAGAAACACCTTCCAGGTGTGGGCAGGATCTGACCCAGCAGGGTCTTCCCATGGTATCTTTGCTGGTATTTCACTAGATGTGGCAGTTTTCAAACCAAAGAACAGTTTTAGTTTATCCCCTTTGCTGTCTATAGAGTCTAGAAAATACGGACTGTTATCTTCCTGCTTGGAAAAGGTGTTCAGCTACTTGGCCGTCAGAAGCCAGAAAAGTGGCCTGGGGTAGGAGCAGTATAGATGTGCATTCCTGTTGCAGTGTGGGAGTCCAAGAAAAGTCTTTTCCCTCTTTTTCTCTCTAGTTCTTGATATACTCAAATATTCAGTGGCGCTTCTTCCTGGGTGCAGATGAGAGCACAGGTTCTTTGATACTGATGAGACTTCATGCTTGCCCATATATGGGTGTTCTGTCTTCTGCAAATTCTGGAAAATAATAAAACCTTGAGCTGGACAAAACAAACTCCAGCAAAGCAATTGTATGTAGCTACTGTATCAAGAGGGAGAATTATGCATTCAAGGAAGAGATCACAATTAATCAGAGATCTGGTCTTAAATTACCTGTTCTGAACTGTCATGAAGTTCTGAAAAGTCCCTGTCTTTCTAAATCACCTGAAGAGGAGTCTACAGCCAGTTTGTGTGCCTTGAAGACTGGGTCACAAATCTGTAATGTTGGCTGGCTTAACCCATCTGATTGCTCTCCCTGAAGAAATGATGCCTACTCCCTGTTTTAGTCCAAGTCACTGGCTACTGGATTCTAAGGGACAGTTTGCATGTGCTCTGTTATCTATTATGCTCTAGAGGCATATGGCTGTGATCCTAAAGGTTCCAGGTTCCTCTGGACAGGTTATGGGTGGTGCAGACCCCTTTCATGGGTATCCATACCGTGTTCTAAATAAAGCCTCCCTCCCTCTGTGTGAAAAAGCATATCCCATTTCCTCTGGAAGCCCTCTCACCAGCTTGCCTACTGTTAGTTATGGGCTGTTCAGCTCATGCAGATCTAGTTAATTACTCATTCAGAATTAAAGTGGTTTTAATTTGATAGAGTTCCGTTTGCAAGTATGTTAAGACTTTACTTTTGATTGAGAGTGTTTGCAGAGGGCTCTGTTTAATGATTCAATTTTGAAAGCTAATTCAGGTTAATGTTCTTCAGCATGTGTTCTTCCCTTCCTGTCCTGTACACTCAGGATTTTAATTCTCGCAATATGGGAAAAGCCTGAAACCAGGAACCTTAGCCTGGGATAGCAAAAGCACAAAAAACTTAAGAGACTAGTGAGAAAATGGTTTTGCTAACCCCATATTCACCTCCTGATATTGGATAAATTGGATGTCTGTGGACCCATCTGGCACTGCAGGGGAGTAATATCCTTTATGACAAAGACATTTTACTTAAGGTTTTCTTCCAGTTCTAGTCCAGAAGGGGGAAATTGATTTAGCTTGTGATGTTAGAAACCAAAATAAAGGAGTGTTGAGACAGAGGGCAAGCTGCACTGTGACACCTTCTGTGCATTCAGACTAGAAACAGGATCCTTTCCTTATTGCAGTGATCTCTTCTTCACATCTGTTGCTCCCTTCCTACTCAGACACATGTGAAGTCACATGTGCTGTGCTGACAGCACTGCAACTGTTCTCCTGGAATCAAAGGACTTCTCATATAAAGCTCCTTTGCTCTTGCTGTAAATGCTAGCCCAGAGGGAACAAAGCTCTGGACTTACTTCATCCCAAGAGGAAGCCTTTAGAAGAAAAAGGATTTTGCTGGGAGTGTTTGGGAAAAATATCCTAGGGGCATTTTTTTTTTCTTCTGTTGATGCCAATCTGACTTGTTTTTGTAGATGGCAGCAGTTTCTAAGAGCTGCCATTTCTGAATGAAAGGACCAGGACCTTTGTGGAGTTTGTTTTAGTCTCTTTTTCTCACATGAGGAAGTGAGATGCAGTAACCAGATTGTGCCTGTTGTATATCTGATCTGTAAAATACTAACAGCTTGTTCACAAAGTGCCAGAGGCAGTAGCCCATTCATAAGCAGAAGATGAATGCTTAAAAACACTAGTTTTGAGGTTGCACTCAGTGGTTATTCCTTTAAGAGACGCTCTCATGTTACAGCACTTGTGAATTCTGCATAGTTCCCTGGCCATCAACTTCTCTTTTCCTCTGATTTAGTGGTTGGAAGCTCCCTGTGGAGCAGGAGCACTGCACAGCCAATGATCTTGTCTGGACTAAACTTCTAGATGGATGGTCTTGTTTTAATTTCTTTTTACTTATTTGGGTTTATGTAGCTCATGTGGTTTCTTCTCCTCAGTAACCAACAGCCGCAGTGTTCATGGCAGTAGTGTATCAGTCCTTTCTGGGGAGTAGTGGGCCTGCAAAACTCATCCAAAACTCTGACAGAAGTGTGTTTTCCTGGGGTAAGTCCTTCATAGAACCAAAATGCCTTGCCAAATTAGGTTGAGTAGGGATGTAGTTTTGGAAGAAAATAAGAAAAAATTTGGGTGATGTCATTCCCATTTCACCTTCTGGGAATTGAAAGTAATTGTCTTTGGGGTTTTTTCTCTTCTCTGTCTCTCTCTCTTCTTTTTACTTCTAAATTGGAAGCAGCTTTTCATTTTAAAGCCTTTTTTTGATGCATGTACAGCACATAACTGAAGTGAAACCCAGACATTTAGATTAAGGCATAATCATTTTATGGGAAACTATTTCATAAATTTCCATTTGGATTTGTCAGAAAGCCAAAGGTTTTGAAGGATCAGGATCTTTCATGAAACCAAACCTCAGTTCTTCACAGAGCTTACATGCTTGTCCCTGTAGTGGCTCCCACCTAGATACTGCAGTATACTGCAGTGAGGAATACATGTGAAGATCAGCAAAGACTTCAGCCTAGTGTAACATGTCTGGTCCTCTCTACAAGAACACCTGTAGTTTCACTTGTGTGGTTCTGAGGTTTGGCAGTGATGATTAGCTGATACTATGATCCCGTTGCTTGCTGGTGACTGTTGAAATTATTGACTGTCATACTTGGAGGATGAATGAAGTATTTAGTGATTATCTTGAGCAGTGATATGAAATGAAGTTGGAGAAATCCCTAATCTCAGCCCTATAGGCTCATTCAAGTCTCCTGTTGGTGCAGTCTTATAAGTGCACCGCAGAACTCATCTGAAAGAGGAACTGAAGCTGACCTTTTGTACTATTGAAGTCTGTCGAAACTTGCCTTTTGAAGCTTGGACTTAGCTTGTGAGTATTGTTTCACACAGTATGCAAGTGGAACTCATTGCATGACTGTTGTGGGAGCTACATTGATAGGTAACTTAATACTGATACTTCTCTTTTTGTGTGAAGAAGAAATCTCACTGTTTTTTCTTCATATGTTGTAGCTTGTCCCTAAATTTCGGGGAACCAAAGATGCACAAAGCAGATATGATTCTTCATGCCTGCTGTCACAAATACTCCCCTGAAAATCGTAATGGCAAGGATGAAGATTGGTGCATTTGTTAGGAAATGCAGCTTGCTAGTAGCAAAACATGATGTGGAACCTCCTCTTTCCCAAGGCTGGTTCGCATGCAATTGCACATTTATAATCTCTGAGGGATTAAAAAAAAGACTCTCAAAAGGCCAAGATGCCCATTATGAAGCTATCAGGCTGGAAAGCTGCCATTTATTAGATTAATATGAGCCTAGTCAATTTTTCAAAACATACATTAGAAAAAGAACAATGCTTAAGTGTTGCATGTGTTCAAGGTGCTTTCAGCCATTTATGGAATCATCTTCAGAGATACAAAAGATGTGCTTAAGCAGAATTTGAAAAATATTTAGTTCAGGATTTATTTAGTCATTGTAGAAACCAGTTAAGATGCTGGGTCTCAAACATTTGTGACTTCCTTCCTCCTTGCCCCCACTCTTCGTCCTTCTTGGCCTGAAGGCTCTTTGTCCAGCTTGGCCTGGTTGCCCATTTCCATGTAGTTTGGAGTGGCTCCCCAGCCTTGCCTGAGCCAGTAGTACTCTGCTTCACTCTTGCTTTAGAGTCACTCATTTCTTCATTTTATGGTTTGTCTTTCACCTAGAGCTAAGGTGCAGGGGAAGGTGATGGTGCAGGCAGCCACTCCACCACGTGAGGTCAGAAGGGACTTGGGGTGCCACCACACCATGAGGCACATGGGTGGCAAAAGCAGTGAAGGGGCTTGAGGTGGTGCCTTCCCCTCTAGATGTTCCCTATATTTCCTGCTGCCTTTTGCCTTGGCTGCTTCATTTCCTGCTTTGGCTCTGCTGCCTCCTTCCAGGTACAGCCCATATCTGTGCTTCTGTTGTTTCAGCAAAGTGATCTGTGCTGAGAACAAAAGTTGCATGTGAACTGTGCTTTGCCTATAGCTGTGAGAGTGCAGGAGTGTCCAGCAGGGAGCAGAGCTGTAGAGCTGGGCTGACCTTCCCTTGCACCTTCCATTGTAGCACACTGGGGAATGAAAAATAACCGAGCTGTGCCAAATGATGTCTGGTACAAAACACGCTTTGCTTTAACAATTGCCCTTATTTTGGCATTAATGGATTAGGAGAAAAACTGTCAGGGTATTGGAACAGGAAGTTAAAGACCTGAAAAGTGGAAAATGATGCTCCAGGTGACAATGAGAAACGGCTTTCAGAGTCTTAACACAAACTTTTAGACTGGTTGGTGAGTTGCTTCATTCTTTGTATTCTTTTCAGCTTATAAAATGATACAGAGATTAAAGATTATCACGCTCCTTTCTCACAGCTTTTGCCATTTACTATAAACACTGTACAGATGAATCAGGAGTGTTGCTTTGGCTAAGAAAGTTGGCGGCATGAGAAGTTTTGATGAAATTTTCCTTACACATTTAGAATAGCAATAAGCATGCAGTATTTCATCCCTTTTTTATGGTCTGGCTGTGGCTGCCTGGAAGTACAACCCCCTGGGAAAATCTCACACTGCTAAATGTGTTTTCATTCTATATCAGACCCTTCTTCTCTCCAGACTTCTCCCCTCAAATCTAAGGTTTTTCATTGAATGGAAAGTAATTTTTGAGACATTCAGTATTTTCATTCTACTAATGTAAAATCATAACTGTAGCCTTACAGTTCTGGTATGAAAATCAAATCACAGGAGCAAAATAACATAAAAATATCTTCCTTCAGTACCTGTCAAGGGAGTTCACTCATTAAACTATTCTCGCAAAATGTTTAGACTTTTGATAAAACTACACTTCCCACAGAGAACATGGTTCTGTCTCTCTTTGGCTTTCTCAGGCTAGGCTGGCCAGCAGCAATCCTGTTGACTTTGCCTTAAGATCTGAGCTACAGTTTAAAGCAAAAGCTTTACTGTATTTATATGTTTGTGAATTTCTGAGAATGATGCTTGCTATAACTTCAGGCACATTATCCACAAGAAATAATAGAGAAACTGAAGCAAATCTGGGCTGTTGATTGGAGGGTAGATAAAACAATGTCAACAAAATTACATATTGATAGCATCGACAAGTGTGACTTTTTTTTTGTTTGTTGTAGTAGCCAAAATTGATGCTTTTATGCCTCATGATAGTTAAACCAGTTATTAATTTGGCATTCTTGAGTGACAGGAAGAGAGAAAAAAATTGATCTGTAATAGCAAAAATGAGCAGTCTTGGATCTTAGCTGGTGGTATTTTTTTTAACCCTGGTGTAGGTTACAGATTCCAGTCCATTCATTCTGTAAGGTTATTATTATTGCTAGCATATCTTTATGCCTTCATTTTCTTTTAATTCAAAGACTTAGAGCAATGCTTTTACTGTCTATAAATGAGCGTTTCTTTCAAATATGCCCTGATGTAAAATGCTGAGAGTGTTAGCTTTGGCTTTTTTCTTTACCTACTGTATACTTTTTCTGACATGTTAGATTAACTTTCAGCCGCAGGCCAATCTGTCAAAGAAACAGGGAATGTCTCCTGCTATGACAGATTTGCCAGAGGCTGAGGTTTGAAACAAGCTGGGTATTGCTTCTTACACAAAAGTAATTTCTCCCTACTGAAGAGAGCTATCACTGAATCAGCTGAACAGAAGCCTCTGACTTGCATTACTAGGTTCTGATCAGGAAATCTGCAAGAGGCATTTTTTTTAATAAACTTATATGCCACAAAGGGGCTCTGGCAGTGTAACTGTGGGAGAACTTTCAGCAATATAAGGTCAAAATAATTTCCTCAAGGATATCAGGAATCCAATATATATTTAAAAAAACTTTCCCTGGTTGACTTCAGTATTGTTATCATACTGGATGAATATACTACTGCAAAGATAGACCCACAGGTCAGACTGTAACATACAGGCAAGACATGCACTATCATCCTAGCATCTACTCCAAAAATAACCATCCTACTCTTTGAACCTGACTCAATTTACTGTATGAGCTGAGCGAAATTGTGCCCTCTGCACCCCAATTGTCCTGCCTTGGCTGTAAGTATTGAGGCACTAGAAAATGCTGTGCATCCTGAGCTTCCCTTTGCAGCATAGCTTCTTCCAAGGGGATATCAACAGCCAGCTCTTGAAGCAAGTCCAACAAAGCCTGGGATCTTTGCAGAAATATCTGAAAAAGAATATCTATTACAGGTGTCCCTGAAGAAGCAATCTAGACAATTGCACAACAGCTACAGTGCTGCTGGGCAGCCCATGGGCTGAAATGAAGTCACACTTCATTCATCTGGGACTCCTTTTGTGGCAGATTGCTGTTTCCTCTCTTCAGGACTGGCTGGCAGAAGGAATGTGGATAGTACAGCATAGGGAAGCATTATGAGAGAAAAGAGAGGATTAGGCTGGGAGCCCTTGCTGCCTCTTTTGCCTTCTGTGATATGAGTGTTCATGCACTGTATAAACTGGGAAAGTGGAATCAGTCTTTCATTTTAGTGGGCTTCAGTACCCCTTATGTGTAAGCCAGACCCTAAGATAGTGTAAGAAGAACCCTTTATTTGGCTTGATGAATAAATTAATCTCTGTTCTCCTCAGGCATGTCATAAAAAAACTTAGACATGTTTGGACCCCTTCTGGCAGTGGAATAACTGAAGCTGTGCCCATTTCTGTAGACTAATTTAAGTCAGTACACCTGTATTAGGTCAAGGATCCAGCCCAATTAAATTGGAGTGACAAATCATGCTAATTTTAAGACTCTCTCCAGAAATGCATGCATGTCTGCTGTATTACCTACTGATCACAAAGTTCAGAAACTGCTGGTGATAATTTAAATGCCCCTTTGTAGAGTGGAATCCCTATTTGAATTTTACTTTATACATACATACATATATATATATATACACACTTCTGGAGACCAGTAATGAGTGCCTGGAGACCAGTAACGAGTGGTGTCCCTCAGGGATCGGTGTTGGGACTGGTCTTGTTTAACATCTTCATCGCTGACATGGACAGTGAGATTGAGTGCGCCCTCAGCAAGTTTGCCGATGACACCAAGCTGTGTGGTCCAGCTGATACACTGGAGGGAAGGGATGCCATCCAGAGGGACCTTGACACGCTTGTGAGGTGGGCTGATGCCAACCTTATGAAGTTCAACCACGACAAGTGCAAGGTCCTACACCTGGGTCGGGGCAATCCCAGGCACAGCTACAGATTGGGCAAAGAAGAGATTCAGAGCGGCCCTGCAGAGAAGGACTTGGGGGTGCTGGTCGATGAGAAAATGAACATGAGCCGGCAGTGTGCGCTCGCAGCCCAGAAAGCCAACCGTATCCTGGGCTGCATCAACATGAGCATGGCCAGCAGGTCGAAGGAGGTGATCCTGCCCCTCTACTCTGCTCTCGTGAGACCTCACCTGGAGTATTGTGTGCAGTTCTGGTGTCCTCAACATAAAAAGGACATGGAACTGTTGGAACAAGTCCAGAGGAGGGCCATGAGGATGATCAGGGGACTGGAGCACCTCCCGTATGAAGACAGGCTGAGGAAGTTGGGGCTGTTCAGCCTGGAGAAGAGAAGGCTGCGTGGGGACCTAATAGCAGCCTTCCAGTATCTGAAGGGGGCCTATAGGGATGCTGGGGAGGGACTCTACATTAGGGACTGTAGTGACAGGGCAAGGGGAACGGGTTAAAACTTAAACAGGGGAAGTTTAGATTGGATATAAGGAGGAAATTCTTTCCTGTTAGGGTGGTGAGGCACCAGAATGGGTTGCCCAGGGAGGTTTTGAGTGCTCCATCCCTGGCGGTGTTCAAGGCCAGGTTGGATGAAGCCTTGGGTGGGATGGTTTAGTGTGAGGTGTCCCTGTCCATGGCAGGGGGGTTGGAACTAGATGATCTTGAGGTCCTTTCCAACCCTAACTGTTCTATGATTCTATATATGTAAATGTTGTGAATGGTAAATAGATGATGATATTAATTAATGTTATCTTACTTCACAGAGGTTCTGGTTTTCCTGTACGGTTGCATGAAAACACAGTGTAGCCGAGAGGCCTGTGAGGAGGTAGGAAGTATAACTCAGTACTACATTATTAAAGTCCTTGCTGCCAGGTAGAGTCCCTGGGTGTGTTTTAAGAAGAAAACGCTGTTCATCTGTTGACATGTGGTGGGCTTCTAAGGAATAAGAAAGCCTAAAGACTGGAGGTTTCAAAGTTCAAGGAATGCCAAGCAGGTTTCACATCTACTTAAAGTTGCAGATAATGTTGTATGGGCCAGGGATCTCCTGTTGCTGGCTCCCCACATGGGCCCTTGTAGTGAGACTGGCTGTTGTAGGAGTGGTACAGGGAAAGAGGCTGTCCCTAGGCTTTTCTTTTTGAGGTGATCAAAATGTAAGCAACACAAAGAAGTACTTTGGGATATTGCTGGTGATGTAAAAATGCAGTGAGTTGAAGGACAAAAAAGTGGGAGAGGAGAGACAGCGTTTTCAACCTACATGAAACAGCTGCTGGAATATCATAGCAAGAGACTTTATTTGACAGAATCATGTAGGGCTGTTTCACTTTGAAAGTGTGCAGGGCTTTAGTGACAGCTGTATAGGTATGTGTTTGTAAAAGAGATGACATACGAAACGTGTCAGCTTGTTTGAAGTATATGCCACCAGACACTGGGGGAGGGGGACTTCACACTGGAATGGTTTTGGAGGCAGCTGACTTTGGGCACAGAGGACCCGTGAAAAGGCTTTGAAAGTACAGGATTTGCTCTTTGCTTTTTATTTATTTATTTAACCAAGTTTTTTTCAGCTATTTTGCAAGTCCTGATAAAGAAGCCTGATTTTTAAAGCACATTCTGGACAATTTTATTTTCATCTTTAACAATAATTAAAAAAAGTCTGTAAGCATAAAAGCAGTGAGGATCTGCTGCAGGATTTCTCAGGAAGGTTGCTGAAGTTCTGGATTTGACGCAACTGGAAGAGTTTTTCATCCAAAATAACGCTAATATTTTATAATTCTTGACGTGTGTCCAATTCTGCTTTGGTGTAAGTTTCTTCAGAGTAGGGGAAAAGTGATCAAACTTTGTGGATAATATTATTAGAGAATAGCTTTTGTAGTTACAAACAGCTCACTCTGATCCTGCAGAAAATTTCTTAAGAGTAGGTCGCAATTTTGCTTGAGAGTCAATCTTATCAGTAATTTTCATTCTAGCCTATCCAAACTATCAGTTTGGAAAAGAGAATTTAGAGTAGATGACTGGATTGGGTTGATGCAGGGATTAACCTCTACCTACCATTTAATTCACTTCAGGCAATGCCTAATAGTGTTTTGTTCTAACAGTTCCGCATTTATTTGCTTTATGGTTATGGGGTTCCAGGCACTATTTTTTTTGCAGGAGGTGATGAAAATCAGTGTTAAAATGCTTTAACTTGAATCTTAATGCCACATGCTCCTAAGGCAGTGGAGTATCTAAGCAGGAGGAAAAGGGAGACACCACAGAGAAAGCACTTATCATAGAAAATGGTTTCCTGAAAGTAGATGTTATGGCACATTTAGCATCTATGCAGTAGACTAGTGGAGCATTGCAATATGAGTCAAGAAGGACGAAGAGATCAGAAGGACCAAGTCATCCTGGTGGCTCCCTTGAGCTTAAAAAGTGGGGTCAAAGAGTGGGAAGTTGACTAAAAGGAGAGAGTTGCCTGTTCTGATAGGGACTATAGAAGGCAGGCAAGGCTGAGTGCTGTGGGTGTTTTGAAAGCCCTATGACGGCAGAATAGCTCTTGTTTTAGACTGGGAAGGTCAAAAGAGAGGAATGGTCAAAAGGTTACCAAAAAGAGGAAACAATGCATGTTGTGAGGAAAAGGGAAAGGAGGGGGGAAGAGGAGAGGGGACAAGGGAGGAAGACAGCAAAGAATGGAGTAAAGTTTGGCTTCAGTTATTTCTGCTCCATTTCTGAAGTGCACAGAGATGAGAAAGCTCCTCACCTGCCTACGAAGGGCTAAGAAATTTTAAACTATCCGGGGTCTTGGTCTGGGTCCCTAAACAGAAAGCTGTAAAGGAAAGGTAGGCACTGTAGGATTCCTCAAGTGAAGCACTCCATTGTGGAAGTGGAGAAAAGCAGAAAAGTTAACGTGGCCCTTTCGTAAGGAAAATGTGTGCAGAACAGTAATTTGCTGTGGAAAAAAACTTAGCAGGGGGAGAGGCTGAGCCCTGGGTTCTAACTCAAGTTGAGGGAAGTGCCTCTAAAGAGTCATGTGTCATCTTGCAATTGAGAGGTCCTCAGCACAAAGCAGCTTTTTGCTGCTTGCTGGGCTGATCTACCTCAGCCTGGTTTCCAGGGTCTGGGTATAGAATAGTTGTCTAAAAGGGCTACTGTAGCCATTAGATTTACCAAAAGAGAGAAAAACCTCACACTTTTCCTTCATCCCGTCTACAGGAATGCTGGCAAAAAGATTTCACATGTGACCTTTGGCGGTACAGTAGTGCCTTAGTGCAGGTAATTGTTAGCCCACTGCCGTTATGAACTTGTACTTTACAAATAATTGCTTATGGCAAATACTGATTGCTGTTGTGAACAGGGCACCTGACAGGAACCAGGTCTGCTTGTGGTCTGGAAAGCACCTTACTTATCTGCAGACATTCAGTGTGGCTGCACCCCAGATGTGCAGACACCAGCACACAGTAGTGAGGCCATCATGTTTTTGTTTTGTTCCTAAATGTCTCTAGGACCACAGCCTTAGCTCTTCAAACAGGCTGAGTGGACAAGATTGCAAACCCGAATAAACAGACATCAATGGTGGGGGCTTTTGTGCTTATTCTGCCCACTGCTGGTGTGCTGTGGAGCATTAGGGGACTAAATTACACTTCTGAAAAACAAATGAACAAAGTAAATGATGTGCTGTGATACCCTTGACTGGGCTTTTTAATAGCGTTTGTTTGCTTACTTGCTAATTTGCAAGGTCTGGTAATTTGCGATTGGCCTCCCAGTTGTTAGTGTGAATTAGTGTGACTCTATTATATCAGAGGGACAAGCAAGTCAATAAGAAAAGGAGAATCATTTCATGTTCGTGAAGCTACAGGAAAATAGCTTGAATGTCTTTGCACTGTTTAGTGTGGTATTTATCTCAAATTTATTTCATATTAGCTTAGCTCTAGTTCATTCCCTCTCATGTAAATAACTGTCCAAAAAGAAAAGTCTCTCCTAGTCTGTAGTGAAGGTGATCTCTTGTTATTGTTTGTTTGAATACCTCCATTGTGGGCCTTATATCATTTTTATGGTGGTGTAAGAAATGTGTCATCTATGTAGCATCTGCACAGGGTTTTCTGAAAATTAGCCAGGTTTAGAGCATTATATTTCAAATCTGTCATAGTGATTTCAGTGGTGATGTTCTTTCATTTTAATCAAATTATTCTGAGGGTTTTATGTGTTTGGGGTTTTTTGGTTTTTGGTTGTAGGCTTTTGTTTCTGTGAGAGAGAAGAGCCAGGGAATGCTCTCTTGACAAAGTCCTTAAAACATCCAGTTTGAAAGAAAGCAATGTTATTGTCTTACAAACCCCATCTGGCTTTACAATAACACTAGTGGACAACACTTTGTGTCCCATTATTAAGCCATTCGTATCTGACCCTTGGCATGAAAGGATGATCTTACGGTCATAAACATAGTGCTGAGAGCTCTCAGAAGTTTCTTTTCCAGCACTTCCCAGTTTTCCTTGGACATTCTGGAAAGATCATTTGTTATCATAACCTTAAAAGGAAAGTGTTGTTTAAAAACAAGACATTAAGTAATCCTTCTTTATGATATTTAACTGGTTTATAAAAAAAGATCTCCAAAGTTTCAATCCATGAATGCATACTGACTGAACTAGACACGTCACGTATGTAAGAACGTATGTAAGAACGTAAAAACCCTGTATTGCTGGAAGTCAAGAGAATTGTTGCTTTTTTTTCTCTCAAGAACAGGAGTAATTTATGGAGTGATTCTCTGGAGTCTGTTTATCCTGTAGGAAAAAAGAAGGAATAGAATAATACATCTGAGGAACAGAATCAGTATAATTAGTTGTTGTCCTTGTCTTGAAATTATTGCTGCCAATGAAACTGTATTTGTGAGTGCAACCTTCATTTTTTGCTGTTGAGAACGCTTTAATTGCAGGTTGTGCTTCTGAGGCTGTGACAGCCAAGGTTACCTAGTGTTTGAGCTGATTCCCCTTTCCATCTGTTGCTTGATCCTCTGTTCCTATAGATGCCAGATTAATATTTCTTCCTAATATTCTGGCTCCATTTATTCTGTAATATGCTATGTATAGTTGCATATTTAAAATCCCAAATATGATATAAAGCAGCTTGAATACAGAAAGCATTTTATTCAGGGGCAATTATTTTCCTTTATGGTTCAGCTGACTAAGGAAGAAGACAGTAAGGTGAATTTCTCCAGGGACACATTAAGATTAGCTGGAGATGTGGGCAGGTTCCTTCCCTTCCCCTCTAAGGTTAGCTATGGGCTGGTTTACATAAGTTTTACTGGCCTGATTTTTGGTTTTGCAGTTTAACGTTCCCTTTTATTCATGGTTCATGGACTGAAGTAAGATGGGTTATACTGATACAGGTAATTTTGTGCCAGTTTAAAACTGTGAACACCTGGGTATGGAAGATGAGTTGTAATCTACTCTTAAAATTGCACTGGAAAATGTTTTGGGTTTAGTGAGAGTTATCTGATATACTCAGCAGAGAGATTTTTCTGTTTCTGAATGAGGTAGACAGTTTCATTGCTACCATGTGTCTTAGACTCAACTTTATTATACAACTTCCATTATCCCAGAATCTAGATGATGCATACTTACTAAAGGACTGTTTTTATTGTTTGTGAGGCCACTATAAAGATGGAAAACAGGATCACTTGACTGATTAAGGGGAAAGCTTGGATCACCTAATAGCTGTGTCTAGTTCAGGTAAGCCAATTAATACTGAATTTAAGTGCAAGAAAGCAGCTGGTGATTGAAAATTCCAGACCTAGACTATCTGAAAGGCAAGTAACAAACTGGGGAGCCAAGGTCTGGTGGTCTCAAGTGGAAGGTTGCTTTGGGTTCTCAAAGCTTCCTGTAGCAACGCTTGAATAAAAAAGCTTCAGTGCATGGTCTGAGCAGTGCCTTGACCCTCCGTCAGCCACATGTCTTGATGGAGCAGAGGCTTGACCCTGAGGACATGTCTATGAATGTCAGAACATCCATCTTGTCTGGTAAGGACCCCTCATGTCTAGCTTCATTTTGTTATATCAAACAAGAGGATGGGGTTGTCTGGTTATGTTGCCCTAGCAAAGTGTAGGTTGTGTCTTATAGTAGTGATATGCATATATTAAGTTTTGGTTTTCCATATCATGACTGAAACTTTGTGCTGAGGTTTTCTTCTGGGTGTCCTTAAAACTGCAGGTTGACCTATTAGGATGACAACAAATTGCCAATTTTATTCATTTATTTTTTTAAGTATAGAAAAAAATCAGTGTGGCCCATGCTAGTCAGAGGAGATGTTTTGCAAGATCCTGCCGGAAATTACCAGGCTTTCACTAAGCTTAAGAGGAATCTGGACTAGATTACAGTGGATGTCATAGAGCTTTTGACTCCTCAGCAAAGGCAATCAAGACAGCTTAGGGTGCTGCGGAACAGCAGTGTTCAGTGAATGCAGATTTCTGAATTAAACTTTCACGTTCACCTTCGGGAAGGAGATGGGTGAGAATTCCCCTTCACAGTGGCAGTCTGGTGTAGAAGGAGGCAATGAATTGCTGGCCTGCTGTTGTGTTTGCAGCCTGTCTTTGGGGAAACGTCTTTCCATGCTTTTTTTTTTTTTTGTGAGGGGATAGTGAGGTGAGAAGCACTGTCAGATTCAGACAACCCTTAACCTAACCAAGAGGGACAAGTGGAGGTATATGTAAAATGTATGTATGCATAAAAGTATTATCCTGTGTTTGTAGACATCATAGTGCTTCTTGCTGCACCACTTCAATGTAACTACTGTGGTGTTTACCTAAGTGCATATATGACTGATTTTATTCTTCTGGTGTGAATTTTCTAGTGTGAATTACTCTAGTGTGAATTTTCTGTAAATGTTTCCAGTCTGTATGTCTTTGTTCTGTAAGTCTACACCCATGCGGGCACCTTCCTCATCCTTACAAAAAATACATTGGAAACCATTTCATTAAAATTGCAAGACTGCCCAGTCCCTAAATGCCCTGTCTGTTCTTTGAATGTCCTGGTATCTCACAGGGTGCTCTGAGCAGGCTTTGCAAAGAGCACATCTGCTGCTGTTCAGTGGGTTCAGAGCACAGTGCTGCTGCAACTGCACCACAGCCAGCCTTGGAATAATTTTCTCTGTTCAGACCAAGTGTATTAACATTTGAGATTACATTATTCTGTATGACTCACCTAAAAAGATGAGAGGAAAAGTCATCATGGGTGAAACAGTGTGAAACTCCTGTGCGGCATCTGTGCCAGCTTTTGGTTTCTTCTTAGTTTAATTCTGATTTACCAGCCATTGTAGCTGTGCTGTTTAGTTACTGCCTGGGGCAAGGTTTGATGGTGTGGGGAGGATTAGGGGAATATATGCATCCTTGCTCTGTGTTTTCAGAAGATGGTGTCTATTCTGAGGGTTCTTCGGGACACGTTTGTGCAAGCAAAGCTACTTCTGGTTTTTTATTACTTTATATTTAATTCAAAGGTGAACTGCAGTAATGGCCTTTGCAGGGAAGTAGTTTCTCTCTCTTGTTTTTCCAGATATATACCTATGTTTTCTTCCCAAACTCTACATTATCCCTGGTAGTTTTGTTGAATGACATTTTAACTATTCAAAAGCTATTTTTACTATTCAAAGATTGCAACACTGATGAATGTGCTATGTTATTGCCAGTCATGTCACCTGTAGTCACTGCCTTTAATGCACTTCTCAAACTTGTCTGGTAGTGGTCTTGCTCCCAAGGCTGTTACAACTTCTAGTTGATATTTTCAGAGTATTCCCGGGTTCTCAATTTCAGGGTGGCAATGTAAATGCCTCCTGAACAGGATGTCTGTGACCCTTAACTCCTTGGACCATATTAGAATGATTGGGAAGACTCTTCATTTCTTCAGAGCTCGTGAATCTGTGTCTGTATTAAACCATGCAGACTGAGGAGGCTGTTGAGAAAGAACCAAACCAAAACTTTGCTCCCCAGCCAAGGACAGTTTAATGTTCATATTAGCATGTTTTAGACAATGGATAGCTTGATGTCTGGGGTCATAAATTTTTTAAAGTAGCCGTACTATGTCACATTTCTTTTTGATCTGAGCTTAAATTTTCATTTACTTTTATATGTTGCTGGCTGAAGGCCACTAGTTTTCTATCATGAGAAATGGTTGCTGAATTAGATTTGCTTTTTTTCCCAGCTCTGAAGAGATGTGCATTATCAAAGCAGGTGTTTGGTTCAGAATAAGAGAGGAGATGGTTCTGTAGGGAATACACTTAGAAAAGCAATACCATAAATAGGTCTTGTGTCAGTGTTTGCTGTAATGTCTTGATATGTGTCATCATGAATTATATATTATTTCAGATTTATCACTTCTTCCACTGATAAGGGACATTGCTTCTTTGAGTTCTCTTCATGGCTTAAAAGATTTACTGATACATTGAAATTCCCTGTATTGGAGATTCAGATGAACTTTGGAAACTTGAGATAAGAACTATAAATCTGCTATAAACTAGGAAGCCATTTCTCAATGTGTGTATTTATTGACAGAGTCTGTACTAGCTTATTCTTCTGCTTCTCATTTGTGTGCATCAGCAGAGGTTTTCTTTTCTATAGTATGAACAAGAAGTGAAAAAAATTCATGTTGGTTATATAATTTATAAGTAATTTGTCAACAAGGTGGTAATCTTCATTAGCGCATCACCAGGTATCGCCTCAAAGGAGTAATTGGGGAAAGGGTATTCTGTGCCTTGAGTACTACTTTCAGGTTTTATTCTTTTGAAATGCTGTGCCATTGAGGCTATTTTTAAATACAAGTCTAGACTTAAGTCTTTATTTCTGAACTTTAAAGTAATGTTACTAAGAATTCTGGGCTAGACAGCTTATTTACATTAAGTTCTTTATGCAAAGTTGGCTTCACTTAAGCACATTTGAAAATTAGATCCTTTGGTGGATGGCATGAGGGCAGTGGGCAGGGAAGCCACTATAGACCTTTCAATATAAAACCCCATTTTAGATGGAAAGAGGCATAGCATATCCTTGATCTAACCTGCCAAGACCTAACCTGTAATATCGCCCAAGGTCTAATTTGCATGGGAGAGCAACTGGGACAGCATTGGACCATGCAAGCTGTCGCTGGATCTCCAACAGGAAAATTGTACCTGTGGAGATACACATATAAGCAAGGTCCTGAACTGCAGACCCTGAATGGATTCATGCAAAGAGGTTCTGAAAGTTGTGTAAAATTATTTTTCTTTCGTAGCATTAGCAGGATTTCTATCAGTGAAAAGCTACTGACAATGATATATCTGAACTCGATTTTCAGATTCTAAACCTTTTCAAAATCTTTAATGAAGATTGGGCTGTGGAAAGCAATGAGTGAAGAGTATCTCATTTCTAGCAGCTGTTTTTCTCTGATCCCCATTGAGTGGCATTTTGTGCTTCTATCCAGCTCCTTTTGTTTTTCAACTTATTTTGTTTATTGACGCACAAATTGATATTGAAATTTTGTAATAGAACTTCATAACAAGCAGCATAGATAGAGAATCCACCTTCTCTTCAGGTCTGCTTTCATCCCATTTTATGGTTCAACTGAGTTAAAGATAAGACTCGGATGACTTCCCCAGGGGACCTATTAGATCCAGATGGAGAATTCTCAGTATCGCTTCCCTGCCTTTTACCCAAGGGCAGATCAGGGTCTGGTTTACCCCATTTTCCTGATAGGGCTGTGAAGAGAAAAACAGCTTTATTTTTACCACTGCAGAGGTGCTTTGTATTGCTGTGACTTCATCTTCTGTGTTAGTTCTGGCCACTGAGAAATGTGGCAAGGTAGTGTTTTAACTTTGTTCATATTGCCAAAATGAAAGCTCTTTCAGACAGTATAAGCCTCAGGACACAACCCCAGTATTAAAACAGTAAGTCTCCCTGTGTATGCCACTCACTCTTCTCTAGGCATTCAATCATTTGTCAGCTGACACAGACATTATGGACCAACCTACTGAAACTTAGAGTCGCATTGCAAAACACCCATACAGAATGGGGAGATTCTCTGTTACAATTTAGGGATAGTTCAGACAAGTTTTTGATCCAGTTGTACAGTGGGGAGGGATGAGTAGAAATGCATTATGTGTTAGTGGAAAGGAATGCTCAAGTTCAGCAGCTGATAGTATGAAGAAAAAGAATGTAGGAATACTTCCTCACCTCCCACTGCATCCAGAGCTTAAAATCCAAAGCTTTCAGATTCTGGCTATTTATCTGTCAGACTTTTAAGGACAATTGGTACTGATTAAATATTGAAGCAATCTAAATCAAGACAGCATTCTTTCCTGTGCTTTGTAGTTACTAAAGACCTGACTCTTCAGCAACAGCAGCTGATTTCTTGGCATCTGTGCAAACTGTCCAAGGAAAGCACCAGTAGCTCTAAGCTGCTTCTGTTTAGCTTGTGTGCAGCCTCCCTGAATGCATCTCAATTTTCACAGCCAAGCTAGCTCCTGCCTGGCCAGTTTGGCATGTGTACCTCTGTGCATTTCCCATGGATGCAAGGTTAATGCTGTGTGTGGGTCTGTGTTGTGGGCTGTGGCAAGTGCTTGTGAAGTTTAGGGCTGTCTCTGTAGATAGATCTTCCTCAACTTCAGAGGCTTCTTGCATCCATGAAGCTGACGGTTGGACTGGGTTTTGCTTCTCAAAATAACTACTATCTGCTGAGTCTCCCCAACTGCACTTCCAAAGTTTGGATTAATGGAGGTTTTCTGACTTTTTGTCAGTCTCATAGTTCAGAAGATGCCAGACTGTAAGTGGGAGACTGAATCTTGGACAGTCATGATCGAGCATCCAGTTTGCTGCTTAGTTGAGGATGAGTGATAAGCTTTTACTGATGAAACATCACTACATGGAAAACTGCTGTTGCCATCTTTTACTACAATAGCAACACTTAGGTGTTCCCGTGTTATTAAATGGTACTAAATGATAGAATAAAGTAGTTTTGATAATTTAGTGCCTCTTACTGAATTTACAAAGGATGGTTGAGCTGTTTGGAGCTTTAGATGACACACTGACTGGCTGCTGGGATCAAAACCAATTGATTTTTTTGTCTACAGTACATACCATAAGAAGCAAACAAGGATGTTTTCTTTCTACAATGGGTTATAAAGGATGAAAGCACTCGGTGATGTACAGCAATGAATTGGACCAGTGTTGAATTCTTATGTCTGTCTGAATATGTGGTGTGTGTAGAAATCGGAGCAAAAGAAAATCCTTTTCCTTGGGGAGTGGGGAGGGGCTGCCTTTTTGCAGCAGGTGGTTTTGTTCTGCTGCAGATCTAAACCTAGGTGAATTCATTGGGATGTCTTTTGAGTTGGTCATGTCCCAGGCATCCCAAGCTGAGAATAAGTCCAAGCTGGTTTTACACTTTCTGTTAGACTTTTTGACTGCAATTCTATCAGGAGACACATGCAGACAGTGGTGCGTCTGCATAGAGCTGCTTGCAATAACAGGACCCGTATATTTTCATTTTGTCTTCCATAATTTAAAATAAATCCTCTAGATTGAAAATAGAATGCATTGCTTGTTACATACGGGGGAAAGTCTGACCAGTGTAATAGTGTTGTATTTTTATATTTGCTGAGATGAATGGATTCACTTTCTTGCATTTCATTTGCAGAGGTACTTTCCAGCTCTGCTCAGCTGAACAAGATGAGGGGAATGGTATCCAAGTAGGAATTTTCTTACCCCGAATCTGTGAGCTGTTATCAGCATTGCTGATGTGCAAGCTGCTGTTTTGTTCCAGTGCAGTGTAGGTGAGTTTATATTAAGAAAGCTATCACTAAATTTTTAAAGGTGAAATTTGTTACCCTGAATTTTAGTGTGTTGTATTTCTATGCATCAAGCCTGATCCTTTTTGACTTCATGCCAATATAACTGGCACCTTCACTCAGTCCAGAGTTCACCCATCAGTAATTAGTTTGATGAGAAACAGCAAAGCGTCTGTTTTTCCCATACTGTAATGCATATATTCACCTTGCTGGTGTGTTAATAGCACTGATGCATTTGTCCGGATCTTGATAAATGCAGCGAGATAAAGGTTGTGTATGAGAATAAAACACCCACAACTGCTGTAGGCTTAATCTCTTTGCCTAGGAAGATGTAGTTTGCATGTGTAGCCCACTGGAAATAATGATTTTAGGTAGCCTTCTGCATCTGATACAGAAGGTGTGAATTATTATAGCTGCTAGAAACAAGCCTTGGTGCTTTATTCGAGTTGGTGCATGACATGCTTTTAGCTATGGAGATCCCTAGTGTGCTGCATGTGGGTGGCAGCTTTCTTACTGGTGTCAGATATTTTCATAAGGAGGGTGCAGAGGAGAACACTGAAGTATAGGTCAAGAAATATATTTTATTTAATGTTACTTCAGTTTTTGCACTAGTAAACTGAAACCAGTAAACACAATGTGAGCATGTTGCAAACTGATACACAACTGATGTCCTGGCATTTGTGCAGATCATCTTGGGGATGCATCCATGGGGAGCATCTGCAGGTTTTGGAGCAGATCTGGCTGCTGCTTGCCCAGCTCAGCATGCAGGTAAATGACCTGTTCCACAAGTCCATCTCCCTGCAGGAGTGCTGTAATGCTGTTAGTCTTTGGAGTGCTTGTAAAGTCTGGGTTGCCTTTGCAGGTAGGTGTCATTCAAACTTTGGAGTCTTTTGGT
The DNA here is from genome assembly GCF_037157495.1 of Lathamus discolor. NCBI lineage: Eukaryota > Metazoa > Chordata > Aves > Psittaciformes > Psittacidae > Lathamus > Lathamus discolor. The sequence goes on from NC_088891.1 coordinate 12,053,600, forward strand.
CCCTGTAGAAATTAGGACTAGGGTCAAGTTTGTTTACTTCATAAAATGAAGACTTGGAGCACAAGGTGTGGTGATTGTAGCAGAGCAAGCTCCAGTGGCTGTTCTAGCTCCACCACTCTTCACACAGAAGAGAATAATTTGACTGTGTTAGTTTGAAACAGCAATGTGAGAAGAAGATGCCCTCTGCATTTGTAGATTACTTGTTTTATTTTCTTTCACTGTGGTGATGGTCACAAGTGTTATGTAAAATGTCAATCAGAACCCACAGGAGTTGAGAAGTTCAAAGCACAACTTTCAAGAGACCCCCTAATGCCTTATGGGAGTAACGCTGTGTCCCTAGTCAAAAAGCTGTGCTGTCTGGCATACTGATGGGAGTATTATTGAATAACCATAGTACAGGATTTGCACTCTGGTTAAAAAAATATGTCAAATACACTGTTTGGAGAAAAAAAGCTCTGAAAAAGCCCACCTGTTTTCCTAAGTCTTCCTGATTTCTTTGGTTTTGTATTTACTACTAGTATTGCATGGCCATAGGAATATAGACTTGTAAACTATCTGGACCCAAGAAGTGAGACTTCCTATCTTTCACTGAGCGCTCTGTAAAATGCAGTCTTTCTAAATGTGTTCCCTGAGTATGTCAGCTACATGCCAAACCCCTGGTTCTGTGTGAACCATGATTAGGGACTACTTTCCTCCTCCACCATGCAAACCTTTTTTGTATTGTTTCAAGCCTCTCCAAAATACTGTCTCAGTTTACCCTTTTGTGAGCTCCTGTTATAAAGAACTATACTTACAACCCCACCATGGGACTAAGAATAAGCATCATAAAGCTAAATATGAAAATTTGTGTAACTTGCAAGCCAAGAGCACAACCATGTGAGGTATTTTGACCTCTCTGAGTGTTGACATGGTGGTCTTAGATCAGGATTTGTGGACTTATTTACAAGAATAACTTATTTTAATCTTTGCATCATGTGAGTGGAAGTGTCAGGCAGTGAGGTTTCTAAGAGGTCTTGTAGTTCCTGCAGTGGGTCCTTGCTACAAAGCAAGACCTCTTATTTTTTTTTTTCTGTGCTGAAGGCACTGATTTATGTGCCTTTATTACTCTCTGAGCAATAAGAATAACGAAGGAAAGTTAAGAAATAGGATGAAGTGTCACTGTGGCAAGCACCATGTATCTATGGGTTTCTGGACTTTGGACTATGGTGTTATTTTCTGCCCGTAGTGGGGACCCAGCGGGTGTGATTTGGTGCCTTCCTGGCACTCGCACCTGTAGGTGGCAGCATCTTCCTGTTCTATGGGATGTGGTGGCCAGTTCCCGGCTTTCCAGTGTGATTGGGGAACTGGAAATTTAAAAGCTAGATCGTCCCACTTCCGTTTTTAAGGTACTCTGTTTTACAAAATGTAAGTGTGAGGCAGGGCTTGTTTGACACCTCTGTCAGACTGGCTTGTTCTTTGTCCATCACTTTAAACATGGCTTCTCCCTTAGGTTCTGAGTCAATTTTTCTCCTCGTATTTTAATCCACTCTGTTCTCAGACTTCCAAAGCCTAAGATCTGTTTCAAGATAGAAGCAGGGACATGTAGAACAGCTCTCTGTAATACTCTATTGGCATCTTGGTAAGGAAGAGCAGATAATGGGTATTGAGAAAACTACGCATCATTTCCACTCCTGTTCAAATATACGTAATGTTGTTGGAGCCTAAAAGAGTCCAAAATAGCTGGAAATAAATCAAGTAATATTTTGACTTTTAAAAATGTCATTCTCATTTCCTTAGGATCTTCAGTCTCTGGATTAGGGCTGTTAGAAAAGAGACATTGTTATCAATTTGAATAATAAATGTGTTGCATTAATGTGTGAATATTAATAAGAATAATTAAGTAAAAAAAAAAAAAAAGTCTTAAATTTGTTCCAGTAAGATAAAAAACCAACAGAGCAATAGAAAGTGGGATAAACCAGAACAGTGAGAGAACTTGTTCTAGAAAATACTAAGAGGAGTGAGGATTTAAAAAAATCTAACTCCGTGAACTGCTATTAAACTTAGGCTGCTTTTTCATTAGAACATCAAATTGGATCTCTAGCTGGTCTTCAGGGAGAGTTCATAACACTTGTACCGCTGGGGTATGCTCTTGTAAGAATCATCTTGCAGCAAAGACCCGGGACAACTGCTGCTGCACCTCATCTCTGGGTGCTTAAAATGGAGTCTGTAAGAGTACCAGTAGACAATGGCCAGAGACAGAGGGGATGGAAAGATGCTCACACAACCACTCACAATAAGGCCAACCAACCAAGGAAGAGATGGAAGCAGATGTCTGATGTCTCTTGTATTGGTTTCCTTTGCCTAGGGATTCCTTTTCCATTAGAGCAACCTTCCAGTGCTTGAAGCATCTAGACAGGTATTCAGTCTACTGTGTTTCTTTACTGATGGTAGGTAAAGTCACTGTTCCAGAAGGGCACTACCAGTATTGCTTTGGGTAATAGTCTAGCATTATCTGCCTGGGTGCTGCCCAGTAACTGCTGTTTATCTGGACAATGATATCAGACTGTGTCTTTAGAATTGCCCATTGCACTGGAAAATGAGGCCCATGTGTGTTCCCTATACCTGTATCAAGGATTATATCATATATACTAAATCTTTTCTCAAAAGGAATGTGAATAGTACTTTTCCTTGTTCAAAGGATTCATAATATTCTTCTACAGCTTAGACGAAATTAAGAAATGCCACAGTTTTGAATGTCTAACTCATCTTTCTTAATAAAATTCAAAATACATTGTTCATGCTACCTGGAAATGGCAGTACATTTGTGACAGTGACACAAGTTCAGCCCACAAAATTCACGTGCCACCCCTGCTAGGAAGCTGAATGGTACACATCAAAACCCTGGTCGTGGATAGAAGGCATTTTAGTCCAATGCAACTCAATCTAGGCTGTAACAGATTTGAAATTTGGCTTCAGACACAGACTGTGGAATCCTAGGGAAGGTGATTAAAATAGGAGTTCCCTCACCATCCGTGTATTTAAAGCCTCTTATTCTAATGTCTTCAAACACACTATGAAAATGTTCTGCTGTAGTCTTCATGTTCAATTACCATCATTTGCCCAGTTCCACACCTCTTGTGTGTGTAACTTTGATGTGAATTACCAGAATTATCCTGCATGTGCACACATCCTTGTTAAAGTATGTGGGTCAGTGCTGCTGTCTCCTCTGCTAATAGCACTGACCTTCATCTATATCAACCGCCCTCTCTAGAAATTGAAATAATACCCATGGCCAGTTTTATTGTTGTGCCTAGAAAGTACATTACACATGGGGATGTATCCTGCCACAAAGAACTGACATTGAAGTTAACACATATGCAGTGTTTGAGGATTTGCTTTGCTTTATATTTGCAAGGTGGTTTTATTTTTCACTTGTACATAAACTGATTGTTGGTATCTCTTTCAGAACAGAAAAGAAATTGAGAAGTATCCATTTTCCTGTTTGGTGGTGAGGTCATTGTGAAGGTGCTTGACAAGATGAAACTCTCTCCTGTCATGTTAGTGCAGTTGTCAAAAGCTAACCCCTCTAGGCACCTTAATGACTCCTTAATAAAACAGAGCTGAAGAGCCTGGTCTCCTCCTTGGTCATACAGTAATATTGCAATGATACATCCGTTCACTTTGTGACTGTGTAGATGCTCAGTAGTGGGACTCCACAGGGTTAGCTATAGTTTGTCATGTTCTGATTCAGGCTAGAAAGCAGGAACAAACACTATTATGGGTTAATTCCTAGTTATCTTTAACAGGGAAAATCTTTCATTATTTGTCTATTAAAGTTGGAGAATCTACAAGGCTTATCTTCCACCTCTCTATCTTGATTCTTCAAAGCTCCCGGTACCCTCCTGGGACAGCAGTATGTGTGCAGTCTTGAAGGATGAATATAGTTATTAGCTGTGGCTATTTGAACATCACTGTTCATGTCTAGTTCCTTTGTATCATACGCTCTGAGTAGAAAGCAAAAGATGCAACTGTTGGGTGCTGAAAAGAGTAAAGATTTGGGTAGAATGATGCATAAGGGTCCTGTAACCTTTGCCTCTTTCAGTGCCCTTCCATAATTTGTTGTACTCTTAGCATCAGCATTTTATCACAGGGATGTAAAGTAGGAATAGCTAGACCAGGCTCCTCAATGGAATCTAGTCCTTTGCAGCCGCTGTATCATGTAATCCTGCTAATGAAGCTCTCAAGTTCATCTTGCCACCTTTGACTTTTCTGCTTCTCTTTGATGTCGAGTTCATATAGGCTTCTTTTGCTAATTATGCGTAACAATGTATCTGCACATACAAACAAAAAGAATACATAAAACACAGCTTTTAGTGTGGGAGTGGTCAATTTTGATAAGATCTATCTTCCACAAATTCAAAATAAAGGGGAAAAAACTACTCGTGCTGTGACTATTGAGATGTAAGGGAGGGCCAGACTTTGATGGAGCTGAGGCTACTCTGCTTTTGCTGTATTTTGGCCTCAGAGTTGCTATACAAAAGTGGTGAATATATTTGAAATAGAAGCATATTGTTGAAAATGTCATATTATTTCTTTACTAATTATACTTAATGTTTTGGGGTGGTTTTTTTTACACAGTGTGATACAATATTCAGTACTTTAGTTATTGATCAACTGCCACGTGAATTCATTCTGAAGTATGATTTTTTGTAAAATCCAGATAAAAGTGCAGTTTCTTTTCACTTACATTTAGATATATAACACATAACACTAATTTCTCCATCCAGTTATAGAACTGGTACAATGAAAGTTCCTTTTGGTACCACACCAGTTTGCTGCAGAGGGCTGAACTGTGATGTGGAGACCCGTTTCTTGTGAACTGTTTTCTTCCATTAGGTAAAATCTCAAAATGGTCTTGACTGAAGGGTTTTTCATCAGAAAATCCCAGCTCAGCAATGATGGTTCCCCGTCAGTCTTTGATGGGAACACCGTTCATAGGGAAACTGTGTCTTTCACAATTTGAAGTGCAGTTAACATGAAACCCATGCCAAAATATTTTGGGATAAGTCACAGGTTGAGACTTCTGGGAGTTGGAATTGGAACTGTGGCAGATTCTTCTTCAACAGTTTTTCCTTAGATGACTCTACTGAATGGGAAGCAGGGCCAAACTGGCACTCAATTAATTCTGCAGAGCCTATTTTAGTGTTGTATACAGTTAGGTTTATATGACATGTAAATGTTCAGTTGGAAGTGAGTCCATGATGGTGCTGAGCGCTTTTTTGGTTTGTTTCTTCTGGCTTCTGTGATCAGTGGAGTTAACACAGCATCTTATGCTTTAGGTCCTAAAGATTTCTGATAGAGGTACAAAAAGTATTCTTCATACAGTATTTTCCTCTAGGTTCTTTAGTACCCATGGCGTTAGTCACAAAGGCTGAGATTTTCAAAGCACACAGAAACCCCCCAAACAAAAACAACCTTCAGATTTTCCAGCACCACCGACCTTTAGTGGAAACCAGGAACTAGGAAATATTTCCATAGATTAAATGGCGGACTGTATTGTAGTCTCTAATACATACATTGTTGTTTTTTCTTTGGAGAATTGTTCTGATTTCAAGAAGTTGATGCCTTATCAAAATGATATCTAAATGCACATTCAAGGCTGCATGAGAAAATAGTGAACAGTGACATGTGTCTTTATTTTCACACTCAGCTGAGTTTTCTGCCATGATAAAAATTACAATAAATGGAATATTGCTGCTAAGGCACAGCACAGTCAAAATGCAATGATTATTCAGAGGCCTGCTTTTCTAAAAATGTGCTATGATGGTAAAAGAATTTGTGGGATCTAAATATTTAAACAGCATTTCACCACACAAAAGGTGGGAAAATTACAGTAATAGTTTCTTCATCTTTCATTGCTATTCTTGCTAGATTGAAAGAGCAGGTCACTTAATGGTGTAATGTAATAGCAGACACCCTGTTTCCTCAGTAATAAAATGGGGATAATACTGCAAAGGACTGTGTTGTGGTGATTCATCTTTATCAAGTTCTACAGAAATGGTAGGCATTATTAGCATCCCAAGTGATTACAGTGACAGGATGATATGGTAGTTTGCCTGAATTGGTATTAAGTGGTACTGAAAGTCTCTCAAAAGCCCTGTTCCTTCTGTATTTCCAGACACCTGAGACTTAGAACAGTTTGGATAAACATCTGGATTGAACTGAACTCTCTTTTAAAGGTTACCTTAAATGACAGATGAAGGAACCTTATATTGTGATAACCTTCAATCTGAAGGATCTCAAAATACTACAGGAATCAATATGCAAACTATATATAGATTATAGCAGCTCTGTTAAGTTAGGGCACTGTTTGGCAGAACACAGTGGAGCAGAACAGCACGTGATAGAAATCAAAATGGAAAAACACAATGTTAAACTCAAAATACTGGGAGAATGTAGTCAGAAAGAAAGTAATCACCAGCTGGGACCTGGCAGAAAACTGGGAGGTGCAGCTTCTTTTCCCACACAATGTACCATGTGAATTGGGGTCTGAACTGAAAGGCTTAGAAACGCGTTTATGGCTTGTGTGAAAAATTGCAGCTCCAGGGACAAGCAATTTGCTGGGATGCAGGTTAAATAATGCTTCATACAAAAGAATCACAACTGCCTGTTTGTCAGCATAACATCACAAAACCCATGCATTTTAAGCTGTTGCATCGTTGACGAAAAAAGTGCTGCTTACCAGATTGTGTGGATCACTTACAGCAGCAATGTCTTTGGAAGGTCCTCCCTCCCTTCTTTAACCTTACTCAGCTTGATTGAGCTGAGATTGCCCTACATGTTTGATATAACTTACATTAAAAAAAATGAAAGTAGATGTTTTACAAATATATTTAATCTCAGGGGAAAAAAAACAAGCATGGAGAAATGTTGACTGGTTTTTAAGAAGTTACTTCTTTTACTTTTGACCTTGTACGCTTACCTCCTTTTGACTCTTTATGCTCTCTGCAGCAGAGAATTGATGCAGCTCATCTGAAGCAGCAAAAGCTGCTTCCCATCCTGCCTTGTTGCTCTGATAAAAATACTGGTAAGAGCAGTCTTAACCAGACTATCGCTTCCAATCTTTTCGTTGTCTAGCAAAATAATGAAGTTTGAGAAATTATGCTTTCTGCTTTTCACCTACAGAAACCTATTAGTGCAATAACTCATAAGATTTGCTGTAAATCCTACCTATCTAAAATAAATGTCCAGGGTTTAATATTTTATAAATAGTGGAGCTGCTCGCAGAGGTGAAAATGATAGAAGGGCTGTGTTCATTTGCATGATTTTTGTCTAATTATCATAGCCAAGCTGTTACCAGACTATTTCTCACTTAGTTCTCTGGTACACAGGGCACATGACTGACTAGTGATTTATATTGTGCTATGCTAAAATTCCTGCAAGTGGCAATTTAGAAATAGCAATTTAGAAGTTGATCAGTGAAAGCTGGTTATGCTGAATCAGTCAAAATGTTACACTGGTTCCCATTTAATGGATTTGCAGTAATTAATTATTTAAATGTCCAATGATTCTCTTTCCATCTTCAGAATAATCTGTTTTCAAGTAGTCCTAAATGAAAATAAACACGTTTTCCTCCCTCCCTCTTTTAAATATTTCACTAAGTTTTCCTGTCACTGTGATAATTAAAGAAATTGATAATATGTCTGTAGAGGAAGGCCGAAGGGCCCTAAAGAGTTCCTTTCAATCACTGCTTCGCATTTGCCAATAAATTAAGAAATGATACTTAAAGTCAGGAAAAGGTTTAATCTCCATATACTAGCCACTGTGTCAGCACCTGTCATTTGGTGTAGTATGTTGTGCTTAGCCCTTCTTAAGGCCGTGGCCCACTTCCAAAAGTTTGAAGACCTGTGGATTTACCTGGAACTTGATTCCTAAAAACTTCACAAATCTAAGAATTTGTTAGTGAGTAGAAAGGCATCATCAGAAAAGCAGTTAATTAATTTAGGTGAATAAGGAATGCTCAATAGTCCAAGTTTGTAAACAAGTGAATGCAAATGCAGAAGCATCTCCAGAACTATAAAGACAATTCTTAAGACCTGTAGTGCTCAAGAAAGCAAACCTGGGATATTATTCCTACAGCTAAGAACCTGACCCACATTTTTATGTATGCCTCCTCCAGAGCAGAGATAAGTGTTGTTTTTGATAGTATTCAACTCAGCAGGACTTGTCTGATGGCTTGAGAAGAAACTTCAGGTGTAACTGAAGGATTTCTTCTTGTTTCCTTGGTGTCAGGGTCAAGCATGAGTCTCAAAGAAGGCAGAATATTCTTCTTTTTCAGGAGATAACAAATAGAAATAAGTTTGATTTCAAGACTTAAAAAGAAGAACTTCAAGCATGCCTGCTGCTGATGGTAATGGCTCGTTCTCTGGTGGTTTCAAGACAACCAGAAACCTTTGATATGAGAACCATAATTGTTTATGTATCATCTTATATTAGATGAACAAAAAACAATTTGCAGACTCACAACTTGGAGTGTGTCCTGTTGCTGCAGCATAACCTCAAAACAATATTCTGTGTGTTAGTTTTCTCCAGGGCTATTGCAAACAAAACTAAGCTTCAGAGAACTCTATGCTTGAAGGGTGCAACACTGATCTAAAGAAGTGTATGCATTCAGCCAATAGAAAAAGGAGATAAGCATGGTCTCATGGGCCTTTATTTATAGTAGTAAACCAAACAGTGCATTGCTAAAAATATCCAACAATATGTTTTTTTGTAAAAAATCCTAGTAATTAAACTGAAAAAATAGTGATATTTCCTAATATAGGCTGTAGATATTGTGTCCCCTTTTTTCACTCCCATATATTGCTTCAACTCTAAGCATGCAGTATTTTCTTCCAAAAAATCAAGGTCACGATTTGGGGTTTTCTGCCTTCCTCACTGTAGGAAACAAGTGCTTTAAGAGATAGAGACTACTGGGCCAATTTATTACGCTTTTTGAAAAGCTTCAGTGGAGTTTTGAAACTTGTACTTTTAAACATATGATCAGTTTGTTTATTGGCTGGAACATGTTACAGATGAGACCTTCTCTGGGCAGTTTGACATGGGTTACAGCATCAGTGGTTATCCTGGCTTTTGAAACTTGAATAAAGATTGCTGCCCCAGTGTGTCACATCCTAATTCATTGTGTTCAGGTCTTCCCTATGTGTCTGGTCTAACTTCATATAACTGCTTATGGGCCTATTCCAGATGATCTGTTTGGATCTGTATGTTGTGTAATTTGAGTGAATGAACACCTTAAGTTCAGATGAGGTGAGGGAACAACTAAAACTCAGTGTGTTTAGTTAATATTTATAATTACTTATCAAATAGATTTTGAAGGAATACAGGTAATGAAATCATCTTTTATGAGTACAAATGTCTATCTCAAGCAAGCAAGCCTTTCAGTGGGACCATCTTTACCTGTGAAGATTTCCCTAAGAACTAGAAGGCCACTCCTGAGAGGGATGAGCCAGCCCATCACTTCAGTGCTTAGTTTGCAAGGTCCAGATGGTGGCAAGCTGCAAATGGATATTTCTGCAGCTGAAATGTCTATCCCCTTGGCAGACTCAAGAGACACTGGTTCTGGCAGATTTAGACTTGTCTCTGGCTATTTAGCACAGTTGTACAGTTAATGGGCTGTTGGACAATTTTGTCAAACTTGCTGTTTTCTGGTCTCATTTGTAATTCGGGGAAGGAGTGCACGGTTAGCCATTTGTGAATAATTGGAAATCCTCTTGAGATCTCAGGAAAAACACTTTCAATGTTAAATAGGGTTGATTCGCCTGTTTATTTAGGTATCCTAGATAGAATCTCAATACTGACCTTTGAATGCTCCATATATTTCTCCAAATTGGATTTTGCCTTTGTGTGTGTGTCTGATGAGTTTTAAGAGGCCAAGGTCTTAATTACTGTTATTATGCCTAGTTTACCATACGATTATAGTTGATGTTAATTAAAATGGGGACTTTGCAAATGCAAAAGGCAGATCTACGGGATTTATGTGCTTGCATGTACATTTTCATGTGCATCCACAGGTATATAAATATGAAAACTTTGTCATCATTTGCATTTATGTTTTACTTCTGAGCAATTCCTGGACATCGAAATTCTTTACCAGCCTCAAGCCAAAGTAAAACCTAACATAGCCTTCAATTACTGTCCTAAATACAAATCCTCCATAAGAAACCTGTTTCCAGTATTAGGCTTGTAGAATAGAGCAGTGTCATTGCAGAGAGGTGATCTAGCTATGTATAGGACAAACTTCACTTTTTTTCAGACTGCAATACCCTGGTACAATCACAGTCATTCTGTATGGACTGTTTGAAGTTGGTTGATAGTTTTGCCATGAATTAGAAAGTTAAAACCTTCATCTGCCTCTAAGACTTGCATTATGATGCCTAGCTTTACAAATGGAAATGCATACAAATAGCACTGATAACAGTTTTAAGACACATGGCCCATACTGAATACACAATGATATAACATTAAGAGATGTGTTGTCTCTTGATGAAGGTGATATGAGCTGCTTGCTTGTGTCTTTCTAAGCTTGTATAATGGGGGGCTGAAATACAGAGAGCATCTTGTAAAGGGATAGATTTAATACATGCTCACACAGAAAAATATGTGCTTAAGAGAGATTGCCCAATGGTTGGGAAAACGCAATTTATATTTTCAAACTGAGTTGTTTTAAAATTCTAGATGATCCTGGGATTCATATTCTGTGTAGCACACTGGCATTTTGCTGTATTTTCCTCTCTCAATATAGTTTAATCTGTATTAAAGCACTGTGCTGTCACAGCTTTCATAAATTATTACACAGCCAGCCAATAGAAATTACATAAATACTGCAAATATAATCATCTGTTCTTAGCAGAAAGTCTTAAAGGACTTTTAAACTAGTTACAACAGAAAGTGGTAATCCTTCTATTAAAACTTTCTTACCATGTTATAAGTTTGCCGTTATGCAACATTTTTCACTTTGTCAGCTCAAAACTGTTTTTCCAAAAGTAATCTAGACCTTGCTTTGCCGAGATGGAAATAAAGGGAAGTTTGTCTTGACTAAGTGCTCTGTTTTCCTGTGACTCTGAGCAAGTAGTAGTTAGAGTGAAACATTGGAAACAACAGTAATTTACTAATCAGGAGAAAAATGGTTGTTACTGAAACATATCCCATGTTTACTGCAAAATTGATTTAAAGCGCATTTTAAAATAATAGCTCAAGAAAAATAGGCTCACATTGGGCTCCAAATTCCAAATGCAACATCTGCATATATATTATTAAGTGCTACAGAAAGGACTTTGCTCATGGAGGTCTCTTAAGGGCAGAGAAGACAGCAAGGGACATGTTGTTGAATTAATCTGCCTTTGGAAGTGTGAGGAGCACTGAGCTCCTGATTAGGCTTTTCATTGCCTTTGTGAAAGGCACTGAAGCAAAGAAAATGCTGGAAATAAACCTAAATTCTATGATACCTTCACCCAAGCCCTAGATTGCGCTTTTACTGGATTTTTAATGACCACAGTACTAAAATGTAATTAGCTTAAATTACCACTTGTACCCTCACAAAATAAAGAAGGGGAGAATTATCCAGTGGTAGTGCTTTTCTTGGAACAAAATGGATTAAACATGGCTGTTAATCAGAAGTAAACTCAGGAACACAGACCACTATCCAGGAGAATGAATAGCTAAGGAATGAGATCAAGCAAAACTCTAAGGAAAGAGAAATAGTTCAATGTATGCTCCTCTGCAAAGCTTGTGAAGAAAGGAGTAGCGGAAGCTTTAAACAGCATTGGCAGTGTGGAGACTAAAGCAGTGTGCCATGCTGGCATGACACTGGGTTACAGCAGGGGTTTTGGGGAGAGACAAGAACAGAGCTTGATTAATCTGTAGCACAAATTATTCACCCCTATATCAGCAACAGATGATAGAATTTGAGTGCAAGAAGTACAGCAAGGGGAGATATGTTTATTCTGACACATGAAGTTATATATAGGGGGAACATCGTTCTAATAGACGTGGTGATAGAAAAAAAAGAATTGAAAGTTGTTGCCAGGAGCAATTCCAAAGAAAATTAACTTCAAAATCTTGTGTGGCAAACAGCAAAAGTTATCATGATTAGTCTTCTCCCTTTTTGCATTTATATATGTCCTGCTTTTATACCTGTATGTACTTCATGTAATAAATATTCAAAGATTGCGTCACAGTAGTTGCAGCCAAGTTAATGCTGGTTATTCCAGATGGAAAGATCATTGCATCTCAAGGTACTGTAACAAAAGGCTTGGCAGTTCTTAAGCTGTGTTCCTGCTGGGAGCAGGTGTCTTCGGTTTGACAAGATTGCACTTTATCCATGAGTGCTTGAAATGCACTGTAGCTGGTAGCAGGTCAAACAGGTCTGAATTCTTAAAAAGAGTGTTGTAAGACTTTGGTAATGAGCTTGAGGTGGTGAACAATGACATGCAAAACTAATTACCTGTTTACTAACGTCACAATAATTCAGCCATTTGTCTTGACTGGAGCCATGCTGAGCCTCGGCTTTGTCTGCCAAGCCTGCTTTCCAGCCATTGAGTGATTGTATGTGAACTGTTTTGCGAGAAAGTGCCAAAAAAAAAAAAAAAAAGGAAGAAAAGAAAAAAAAAAGAGGGAAAGGGAATTCATTTAACTGCTACAACTGAGGTTTTAATTTACTGACCACATAAGAGATTTAGGGATTAGATTTGCTTATATGTGAGGCATGTCTCTGTGGGAGCAGTGTGTTTTCACTGAAGAGCATGAACTGGACACCCAGCAGAAGAGTTCATTATCTGAGTGCTAATGTTCACAGACAAATACGTAATGCATCATAGCTATTAGCAATGAAGTGCTGGCTGGCAGCATAAAATCAAATTACCTCCAGAAGTTTTACTGTTGAGTTGTGGTTCCTACACTTTGCAAAAGATCCAGGTTACAAAGAGGCACCCATGAGCAGAGGGCCTGCGAAGCTGTGATGGGTTTCTCTCTGGGAACTGCACACAAACAGCTTTCAGTTGACGGAACTATGTGTGACTGTGGGCTACAGTGGTTAGGGTTAGATCGGCAACTTCATACAGTTCTCTGACTTGGTGAACTCAACAGTTATCCCACTATAAAACAACAAAAAGTCATTTTGAAGAAGTGAAAAGAGGGCATAAAGGGCTGGCTTTTTTCTCTTGACTCAACAAACTCTTTGGCCATACTAGCTTGTAGTTCAAAAATCAGAACTTTTGTGTGATTTGGTTGATCTGGATATCTGGAGTCTTTGGTTGTGACAAGGGTTTAACCTTCTATAACAGCATACAATTAACCCTTGAAGTAAACTGTATGGATTTAGTCAGCAGATATCAGCACAACACTTTGCTAATCTGCTTGGTTCCCCACCCTACTGAAATTAGAGGATCTCTTTCTTGTGGATTCAGTGGACATTAGGTCAGATGTTAATTTTATCATGAGTGGGAATGCTGTGTTATGGCCATTGAAAGTAAAATGGTGGTTTACAGTTAGGGCTAGCAACTGGGCAAAAATCACCAACTAGAGGAAAGAAAATGTTTCATAGATAGGAAAATTTAAGCTTGTTTGCCTAATGGGGTACTGAGGTACGTGTGTCCAAGAGATGTGTTCTATAAGATTAGTACCTGTCCCAGAGATGAAAACCTCTTTCTTCCTTGAATGGCAATAATTAAAAAGAGTATTTGAGGCTCAACAGCAGAACTAGGGGACTCTGGAGTGTTTTCTGTGAATTCTATTTCTGCCCTTTCTTATTTGTAAAGACTTCATCTTTTACAAATCAGTCTCCTGAATTATTTAGTGTGTATTTTATGCAAATAGCTGAAGAATGCTGAACAGAGAAGCATTTCTCTCACCTTACCCAAGTATAGCAGATAAGGTGTGTGATTTGGGAGTAGATTTTATAACAGCTGTCAGCAGCTAAAGTTGGATTTAAATATAAAGAAAAATACCTCATGATCCAGCTCACCTGGGCCTACAGCTGACATCAGTTCCATGAATACGTTTTTTGTACTGACATTTATAAGCTTCTTGAAATGTACTGTAAACATCTAGAAAGCTCCAAATCAGAGCAGTGGACTACTCAGGACTCATCCAAACACAGTTTGGAGCAAACAGTGGAATTCCTCCATCTGCCTCCCCTGAGCAGCCCTTTGGCTGATGTTTGTGGCACATGTGCAGTGAGGGTGCTGGGCTGTCTGCTGAGCTTGCTGCCTGTGCACTAAGGAAGCCAGTAGAGTTCTTGATCGGGGTAAGAGGGCTGTTCATGGGAGTATTTTCTAATTGTTGTCAGGCATGATCTGCACTGTTAGCTGAACCAAGGTGATGATGGTGCAGAGGGCAGTAACAGCAGCTGCGAGCAGTAATCTCACTCCTGGTGCAGCTAGAAAAGGATGCCTGTGTATGGTTCAGTTTGCTAGGCAGAGTAACAGAGCATGAGCGGACGCTCTGTATTGGTATTAGGTTTGGGGAAACTTGAATTGTGGTTACAAATCCCAAATGGGATTTTATGTAGTGACCCATTTTAATGGTCATTAAAATAGTGGTCTTTGTTCTTTTTTTTTTTTTCAGGTAAGTCTTGTTGAGATGGAAGACGGCATTCTGGTGTTGCAAGAGCGTTCTGAGCTGTGAATCACAGAGAGAGGTTCAACTTCTGTTTCACTCCTGACAAAAGCTTTACTGGATTTCAGGTGCCTTCCTGCTCTCTCTGTTTCCTTTTTGCTAGTACTGTGGAGTTTCTGGTTGACTGTGCTTAAGTGCTCCCTGTTTAATGTGTTAGTTTTTCTGATACCATTGTTTGTCCCCATACACAGTCTCAGGAGACATGCCTTCTTCCTAGCATGACACCTAATTAGGTTAATGGTGTTGCTAAAGAAATGTTCATCGAACCACAGACTTGGGCCCAAGCAGAACAACCAGTTTCTGTTACACCCACAAACACCTGGGTCTTATGCCCACGAAAATAAGGCAAAGAGGAACAGTAAAGGCTTTTGTTGCTCTAATTTTCTTTGAATTCGAAGTGAGCTATCTGCAGCCCTCTGTAGAACACGAATTCATTATTTTACATTGTCTTGGTTATGACTGTGCTGCTGAGACTGGGAATGACATTTTCACATCCAAGAGGGGTCTGAGAAATGAGACTATTAAGAGCAACTTTCAGGAAGTGATCACGGTTGGTGTTGGAGATTTCACAGGTATTGTCTCCCCAATTTGGGGAAATTTACTTGTATGTCTTGAGTCTGCAGAATTTTCCTGGAAGTGAACCAACAACAGAATTTCTCGTGAGATTTCTCTTATATCCTGGCAAGCTCCTTTCCTGGAGTGTGTTTGCAGGCCCCACAGGAAGAAGCTGATGAGAACAGTAAGAGAATCTCAGGAAAAATAGACATGTAAACTCTGAGATTAATTGTGGGGAAGACGTGGGTTGAGGTTAGTTTTTTAACCCAATTCAGTCATTCATACACTTATAATTCCATCTAGAAAAGGGCCAAAGAGAAGTCAGTTATTTGAAACTGCAAAGGATATTCTGTCTAGGTTCAATGGGCTTCAGATCTGTTTTAGTCTGCAGAATCACAGCTTAGCTGATAAGCATTTTGCAAAATCTAAGTGGTTTGCCTGTACCAGCTGTACTCCTCATCTTGGGCTTTGCAAAGACAGTTGAAATTTTTCCATGTACTGCAAATCTGGTAAGAAATAGTTTCGGATGTTTCTGATTTGAGTGGGAGACAGGAACTGAATGGTACACTAAAACACAATGCGTAATTTTCATCAGTGAAAAGTAGTGAGTCCTTCAGTTCTAGGGGGTAGTTAATAAGAGACCTAAGGATGTAAGGTATATGGATTGCTAGAATAGATGACTAAATAAATATTCATAACAGCCTAATGTGAAACACGTGTATGATTCTTATTTATTCTATGCCTACAGATTTAGCAAAAGGGTAAGGGAATAAGGGCTTCCCTGAATTGATTGAATCTTTTTAAGGCTGATTCTTATAATATGTAGGGAGAGAAGGGTAAAATATTCATAAAGGGGACCTTATGGAGTGGTCTTATCATGATTCAGGAGCATTTGCAGTACTTGTGCAATGCAGTTCAGAGGTGAGGTGTGTGACAGATTGTACCATGGGAATGGCGGCTTTTACAGCAAAACAAAAAAACCTATCTGAAGAAAGGGTAAGGTCTAAGGTGTGTGCTGTAGTTAAGCTATGTATCTTCTCAGTGATATGACAGGCAGTAATACTGTGTCTGTTTCACAGTTGTTGAACATCAGGCGCCCAGTTTGCATGGGGAATTATCTCCTGAAACCTCCTCTTAAGTCATCTGCAGCAAGGTTCAGGTGTGACGCGGAAGAAAAATACCAGATCTGATACTGATCTGGAACCAATTCAAGTCAAAATTGCACGTCGTTCCATTGTTATACTTCTTGGATCAGACCCAAGTGTAGGGAAGTTGAGGGCATGAAACAAACTAGCATGATGATGTGGATCCCATTTTGAAGATCACAACAAGCTGAAGAAAATTCAGTTCTAAAATATACCTAAAGTGTGTACATACAAGTCTAAATTCCTACTCAAAAGACTTATTTAAGCAGATATGTTTTCTTTGAGAGGAAAAAACACTGAGTTAGCTTTATTTTGAGTGAGTCCAGATGAACCAGTACTCAAGGTTTGTCTGTGGTAGCTGAAGATATTTGTAACTTGAGCCTGAATGATACTTGTGAAAATTGTCCTTTTTTTTTTTTCCCGTTCAGTTGCATGAAAATCAAACCCTTAACTTTGGGATGTTTGAAACATGGAACAGTATCGAGTCTAGTGTAGCTCCATTGACATCTCATGACTGTAGCAAAGAGGATTTGACTGATTTGTGTAGTCCAGCATTAGATACTGTATAAATGTGCCTCATGTTTAGAGAGTGGCTGGTTGGTGGGATATAGTTATGGGGTTGATCTGGATTGGCGGAAGAATCTCACCACCATCTCTTGTGTATCAAAGGAAGCACTACAAGGCAATAGACAAACCTCTTTTAGCTACTTCAGTTTCTTCTTTTCTGGTATCATTCCTAATGTATATTAAAATTATATCAGATCTGAGGAATGGAAATGACAGTCAGAGTATGATTTGAATGTTAATAGAACTTTAGTTTTCTCTTCACTTTTCTTGCATAAGTGTTTTTTTGCAAGGATTGCAAGTGAGGGAAGTGTGACCCTGCCATTTGTTGTGCCTGTGTATTTTAAGACTTCTAGCACATAACAAAACAAAAGAAGGTAGCTTTACTCTAGGTGTGAACATGAATTGTATTTACTGAATATTTGGAAAAGACAAGTTCAAACAGGAGGAAAAGGCGTTAAGGACACCAGAGACATTCTGACCAAGAAGATAGGCTTAAGCCGAGATCTATCCTTGTACTCAGAGAACAGTGAGAAAGCAGTCTTGATTTTTCTTACCATCACAATATGTCAAGGGCAGCGAGCACACTTTGCCTCTTGATTTTACAGGCAATGCTGACATGAGCAGAATAATATAAGAGAGAACTGGAATATTATTAGCATATATGTATTTCCAAATCTTACATTTTACTTCTATTTATTTGGAAATCCAGTGCAGAATGCTACATATTTATTAGCAGCACAAGCTTATCGAGAGCCACAATGTAATGGACAGATCCTGTTTCTCAGACGCTTTGTACACTAGAGGCAGAGACAATCTTTCGTGAAGGAGGAAAGATGATGCAAACTGTCAGCTGTACATAAAAATTACCCCCAAATTGCAGAGAGCAGATGGCTGTTAATGGCAAGTGTTTTTAACATAGCTTTATTGTCCCATACTGGGACATTAACTTGTCTCTCTGTTTTTTAAAAAAAAGTCACTTTGTAAAAATGACACCTTGGCATGACTTGTATTTTTCCTCTTTGGTTTCCATGGCATGTTTTGCTCAGATATGCTTGCCCAATTTTGTGCAGTTGATGTGCTCAGCAAGCCATTAGTGTATATTCTTTCTGTTTCATACATTCTCAGCAATTAGTAACAAAAAACAACTATTTTTGAAGGACTGCAATGACTAATTGTTTTTCTTTATTGGACTGATTCTGACTGCAAAGTAAGAATACGTGCTGCCTGTTCCCACATGCTAAACTGATATTTACAGGACTAAATACACAACACCAAACTTGCTTGGACTAGCAAATGTGATAACAGAGGAAATAGAGAGAAAAATGCATATGGAACACCTCTAGCTTTTCTGTTTTGTTAACTGCAGGTTGAAAGCCAGCTTTTGGGTGATTAAACTTTTCATTTGGTTATTAAGTGATAGACATCTTGCTGAACCCAAGCATGCTGCTACAAGCATGGGAAGAGTGTTTATTTAAAGCAGACACAGAAGATTGCACAAAGACCCTGAAACAAAATACAAATGTCAGCAAAACGAAACAAAGTAATCATGCACAGTTTAAGACAGAAGCAGGCAGTAAATTAATGACAGTTCCTGAATAATCCTTTAGAAAAGAGTCACCCGGTGAGTTGGGAAATCTGTTTGTTGCAGTTTCTTATCTTTTCCCAACAGGAAATCTAGGAAACCTCCGCATGACAGTCAGTGCATTCACCATGAACTGGGGTGATGGCTAAGCCACTCGGCTTGTGCTGGAGCTTTGTGCTGCCATGGTTGTGCTGCAGAGGTTTTTATTCTGAGGTGTCATGAGCAGAGGAACCTCTTAGGGACCTTGTGGGGTCACTGTCACACAGGGAAGCAGATCCTTGCCAGGATCTGCCCTTTCCTTACTGTATGGGAAAATCATCTAACCTTTCAGTGACTTGATTTTCCTTCTGAGTGAAGGGGTGATGGTATTTGTTGTGAGACCTGTGGATTTAGGAGAACTATGCAAATGCCCAGTTATATTTTTTTTGGGGGGTGGGGGGTGGGGGGTGGAACTTGGACCTGGGAAAAGCCACATTACAGAATAGCTGGCGATTACTCTGTAATCAATTCTTCTCTGTTATGAATAAAATGGCAGTCAGCTTCTTGAAAATCATCCAGCTTCGATCTTCTTGCCAGTCTCAGCTTCTATTCTTCTCTCCAGAGCCCTTGGCACAGCCATTAACCACACCAGAGTTTCACCAGCTGCAACATGCAGCTTCTCTTGAATTGGAGTGAGAGGAAGGCCTGAAGGAGGTGGCAGGGACAGAGGGAGTAGTCACTGCAGAGGACAGAGATCTAATAGCAGAACAACAGTACACAAACTTCCCCTCTGGAAGGAGGAGAGGTGGAGAGGGAGTGTGAGACACAGAGATACTTTGGTAATTCTTCATTGGGAAATAGGAATGAGGCATTTCTTAGTCAAACCATCTCTGAGGGGCATTACCAGTCAAGAACTGGGAATTAGAACATAAATTGGAATGGTAAGACCACTGAGAAATCCATTGGACTGTGGTCACAGCAACCTCATTTTCAGAAAAGCAGCTCCTTGAGCTCATTCTGCCTGGATGGAAAAACCAGGTCTTTCAGACAATTTACAAGATTTTTTGTTTCTTTTTGGTTAACCTAAGGCCTATCTTTTATGTTTTCATTGCCAAGTTCCACTTCCAGCAAGTAGCTGACGTGGAAGCATAGCAACAATGTTGCATCGTATTGAAACTGAATTTCATAAAGCCAGATGAAGGCAGTAATCAGTGCGTTTCCTTGTTCTGCACTAGAAATAATTGTACAGCTGTCAAATTCTCACTCAGGAAAACAGATCCAGGACACTGCAGCAGCCAATGTGTATTGGCCAGTACAACAGCTGTCAAATTCTCAGAAAACAAACCCATACAGTGCAGGAATTGATCTCAGTATTCTGGGATAACTCAATTTCTATGTGTACCTTCGTATTTCCTGCTGCTTTGAAAACATCTGCTCCAATTTCATTGATTAGTAGAAGCAGCTGATTTGTTTTTTCCATGTACAGGCATGAAGTTGCTCCATACAACCTGTTTAACAACAGGAAAATATATGTAATGGCACCAGTGACCCAAATAATGTAACTTTCAATAGACTGTCCTTGTACTCTTTTAATATTGGCATTTTTAATTAAAAGTCTTCTTTTTACAAGTCAGTGACTGAATTGCAATTGTGAAGCAGGTACTGTTGGAACAAGTGCTGAAAACTGATCAAAACAAAAGTCTGGAAATAGTTGCACACACAAATGCTTTGGTTCCAGAGCTTCAAATCAAATTAAATGGGATATCAAATTTTCCAGTCACTAAATTCAGTGGAAAGCTCTCTGTGACCTATGCTGCTATATAGATCTTAGAATCATTAAGAAGCCTAATTCTTCTAACGAAGTATAATCTTTTCCTTTCATTATGTGGAACTACAACTAGAAGCATTTTTTACTGGCTTCACCTATAATGACTGGAGTTTTATTTGCTTTTCACAGTGTTGTAGTGGCATGCTTTGTCTTACTCTTTGGAATTCTTGGTCAGGTTAAGTATTTAAAACATATGGTTTTGAATCGGTTGAGTGTTTACTTACACTATGCCTATGCTTCTTCTCTACTTCACAAATATTGTTTGATACAGCTCAGAATATGACCAGCTTTCATTTTATGGCTGAGATTTGAAGGGTCCCCTTATTTGTATCCATAAAAGTATTCTTTTCATACCAGATGGGGTTATGTGGTTTCTAATGAGTCATCAAATCAGCATTTCATTGAGCTGTTTCTTCCTAAGAAGGTTTTTGCATTTGACAAAAATTTTACCAACCAGTATAAAATGAAAATAACAACAAACTCTAAATCCTTTTCTATATAAAGAAACTTGTGCATCCATCTGGTATCATGTGTTTAGTTATTCTGTAGTCTAGCAGTAACAAAAAGCCCTGGTTCTTGACCATAACCCCCAGTGTTAGGTGTGTACAAGCTCAAGTGAGGATGTGACAAGAGGCAGCCACAAGGTACAGGTGTGGGAAGGGAAGGACTCAGGAAAACTGCGTCAGGCTGTAGAACACAGTGGTGGCAGCTTGCCAGCTGTTTAACCATGGTTAAAGTCATGAATCTTTTGACGCTAAGGGTATAAGGACAGGAAATGGCGTTTAAATATATAGGCAGTGTAATGCCATTGTGTGTAATAGATGGGTACTGCTTATCTTTCAAATATATTTAAATCAGGGGTTGAAATGTAAAGTAGAAACAAAATTCATTTTCAGGCTGGAAGAGAAAAAAATACAAAGATGGTAGGTTTCTGCAGATGCTGATTGCTAGTCATTTAGGATGAACTCTGAAACAGCTTTTGCTGCCAGTGGTAAAGCACACCATGCATGGAATTTAAAGGTTCTGGTTAGTAGGCTGACAGTTCTTTACAGTAAATAATATAGAGCCTAGTCTGCACTGTAAAACAAGGAACAACTCTTGTAGGTGTATGCCAACCTAGAAGTTTCTGTCAGATGGTGACAAGAATGTGGCTATTCAGGTCTTGCTGGAGACTTCAGCTAAATTCAGGCCATGGAATATCTGAAACTGTTGGGATCCTGTTTTACCAGAAACAATTAAATTCCCTGTTCTCTTTTGTGTCCCAGTGATTGAAAAAGATTTTTATTGAAATAAACCTTGGAAAACTGTATCCAACTGCTAATGTAAAATTTAAAAAGAACAGGAAGCAATGGTTAATATCAATATATTTCCACACCTGAAATTCTGGGAGTCAAATGAATTTTCTGCAACTCATTTCAGTGTATTTTAGCTCAGACACTGCAGTATGTTTTGAACTCTGTCTGCTTTTATTAGCTCTGCCTTCCTGCCCATGAAGTAATTGTCTGAAGGAGGTGACTGAGGCTATAAATTACTAACTAATCTCACTTTCTGAGCTATGAATATTTTGGCATAACAAATGATGCTATTCCATTTCAATTCAGCAGGAAGTTGGAAACAGAAGTAAAATTTCAGGTAATGTGCATGAATAAGTTGCACACAAAAAAGATCTGTAATTATGTACAAGGATTTGATCTCATGGCAAATATTAGTTGTGTGCAATTTAGGCAAAGCAGGACAAATTGTTCTGAAAATAGAAGAAAAAATTCTAGAACTGCAATTATTTTATTCTAAAACTGTAATTATTTTATTCTAAAATTCTAAGAATTCATGTTGGATCACTTGACACAGAAGTGGTACTGGTAAGGGCAGTTCCTAGTTTCTCAAGGGAATAATTGCCAAACAACTCCTTTGTTGAGTTGTGACACCTGAGTATGCTTGATCCAGCTTAATTATCTCTTTAGACAAATTAAAAGCTTTACAGCTAGTTTATTTAGCTTGGGCTTCCTAGGTAAGCTTCTAAATGATACCCTGTGATGTTACTTAGAGCATTACACGTTTTTGTATGGAAAAACCAGGGTTTAGAAAATATTGTTTAGAACTTTTATATAGCTTTCGTTGGAACAAATGGATAATATCCTTCCCCACTCATACTTAAACATTTTAGGGAGGAGTTTTGCTAACTGATGTTGCTTGAATGCTTGTGTCATTTATAGAAAACATGCAAAATATAGTCAATGACAGTGCAATGGTGAGAGCAGGAAACCGTCCATTTCATGTTTAATAAGCAACATCTCACTTTAGGGTGAAATATTGTATTGGTGGAATTAATTTTATAAAAACACCCCTTCTTGACTCAAGTTCTGAGCATACCTTAAAAGAATCCAGAACCTTACATGTGAGGAGTTTCTGTGTGGACCTTAAAAGAAGGTATTTTCTATGCAAAATACCTTCAATTTATAGGCAGTGTTACTTGCTTGCAAGTGCTTTGTACTGAAAGACAAAGACACTCTGGAAACATATTGCTGAGGTCACTCCTCTGAAACAGAAAATGCCAGGGTTGCTACTGATATGAACTTGTTGTTTACATGATCGCACAAACTGCTGGTCAGGAAAAGACCTCTGCCTCAAAGAGCTTGTAGTCGGGACAAAGAAAGGGAAAATGTTAGAGTGCAGCGGGGCACTGCACACTAATGTGATCCTGAAGTGGAGGACGAAATGCAGGTCCAATCTAGCACTTCATTCACAGGGCAGCTGTGTTTTCTGAATGTTCCAATAGAAATCTGATTTTTTTTTTTTTCTGCACGATTTTAATTCTCTAAATAATTTTATACAAGACCTTTGGACATCAGTGTAGCAGCACCACTGATTTTTAACCTGCCTAAACAATCTGTAGACTGCAGCTAGCTGGGAACTTTCTGACAAAACAGTTTTCCATCAGAAAAGGCAAATTCATTGGTACCAAAATATTTTGCAAAAGCATCAGTTTTAGTGACTTTCTGCAAAGACACAGGATGGGTTCTGACAGGCTTCATGCCTGATTTCATGGCTCCTGGCAAGCTGTGAGGTCTGTGGCTCTAGGATAGCCTTGACATGCTGGATGCCTCCAGAGATCCCCAAAGTTCTGGCATATGCCATAGGTTCTTTGAGGGCTTCTGGGCAGTGTGCCACAAAACTGGAAGCATAGGAGCCACGATTCCCAAGCTCTGTGGTTTCTTGCCCTCTGATGGCTCCCAGGGCTTTGAGCTCCTTCTTGTTGGCTCATTTGGGCTGATGGGGCAGGGGGAGCCCAGCAGCACTTGTACTCATTGCTGAGCCAGGAGTCTTGGAGCTGGGGAGCGGATGCTTTCAGGCTCAATTGTGTTCTGAAGTTATGTAAATGAAGCACTAATTGCTTAAAAACAGTTCCCTTCTGTGCGAAATGTCAGTATCTGTGTTGCACAGGGGACCACACTGCCTGTCTCCCCTGCCACCTGCTTGGGGAATTGCTTGTGCATAGGATAGTAACCACCTTGTGACTCCCAGACCTTCGGCTGCATTGGGGCTGTACTGCAGGTACTCTGGGCAATAGCATGCTCCTCAGGGCAGCTGCAGGCAATGCCTTGGACTAGATTCAGTGTATCACAGGGAAGCTACTGGCTCCACTGACATTGAAATGGCAGTTATATTCATAATATTTTGGTTCCACAGGGAAATCTTTATGTGGGAGTACAGTGTATATATTACCTGTGTGTGTACAAACAAGCAAAGCTTAAAGACATGCATTTGTATAGATAAATGTCACTTTCGCCACAACATAGGATCCATGGATCCTTCAGGCAGATGTCAGCATCACACAAGTTGTGATGGTTTCTTTATGTACTGCATGTGTTTCTGATACTCTTTATGTTGTCATGAGGAATGGTTTCGATGTGATTTCTGAAGTGGTCTTTCTACAGCCTCAGCATTTTAAGGAACTTAAATAGTCACGTCTTAGATGCTGTGGAGAGCTGTAGAACTATAGGCTTGTGTTCACTGAAGAACACGGGTTAATTTCAGTAGCTAAAGGCCCTCAAGACTCCTGGAAGGCAAAACCAGTCATTTGATCTATGTTGTAAGTCTGTAACATAGTGTGTGCCTTGATATGGGTGTGCTCTTTAGAGTGGCATTTGGCTTTACAATGCAAATTTGTAGACACATGTAAGTGGCCACAGGGGGAGATCTTCAAAAATAAAAATGCTAGCGAAGTTACCCATTCTTGCTGACTTCTGGATCATGGATCATCAGTGAAAGTTAAATTCCTGGCTGCCATTGGGTGCCTTTGGCAGTCTCCATATATATATTTTAGCAGTTCACATTTTTATGTGTGCTGAGAGTGCTTAAGGGTTTGCCTATTTCTCCTGATGTGAAATCACTGGAGTCAGAGTTGCAGAGGTAAAATAGGAAAAGAGTCAAATGAATGTTGATTGCTTCTGAGAATTAATTCCACACTGCCTTTCTGAAGGTTCAGTGCATATTAGCAGCAGTGCAGTGGCATGACGGAGTGGTAAATATCACTTACTGAGCCCATCATTCATTGCGGAAGAGGACCTGGACCATGCAAATTGGATGATGCTGTGTTTGAAAACCAGACAGCCCATAATTTTAATCTGTTAAAAGGGATTATGAATGACATCGATGAAATACAGTGTCAATTCTTTGCAAGATGCCTTTTCTCTGCAACCACAGCTAGAAGCACAGCCCATCAGCACACACCGAAAGCCTACTCTGAGGCTTTCACCCACTTTGATCTCCTTTCAGGACTGAGCCTAAACCAATGTCCCACTGGAAACCAAAGAGGCAGAATTACTTTGTGGTGCAGAGAGTTAAACCTTCCCCCACATGTGTTTATTAATGTGAACAAGCCAGTACCGCTGTATTGACATCATAATGTTCAGGAGCCTTTAAGCTGCCAACAAGCTTGTTTGAAGACGGTCCAGTGTTCCCTGGATACACTTGACTTACTGTTCCTTTTTGTAGCAAAGTCACTGTTACGATGTTAGGAGATATTCAGTAGTTTATATTTAAAAATTAAAATATAATTTCTTATATACCAGCAGGGAGAAAATTTAGTTCAAAGCTATCACATTTTCCCTTTCCAAAATGCATTGTCCAGTGCTCAGGGCTATGGAAGGATCACTCACTTCTCCTACCAAGCAGGTGCAAAAAGATGCTTTAAAGACTGCCTGCAAACTACATGGTGTTAGATTTACCCCCTTTTGGAAAGAGCTGAATTGAAGTTGTGCATGCATGTGACTAGATTAGACAAATTTGTTTTGTAGAATTCAAAGAAACACCTGAAGCATAGGTATGGAGTGCATCTAGCAATAGTGCCCTTTTCTCATCTTCTTACCTTTAAAAGTATTAGATACTTGTGTTTGAAGTCAGAGTAAAGGCCAAAAAAGAAGTAAAAAGTACCTAGCAGAGTCCCAGTTCCCTACATGTGCCTTGATTAATCTTATATTCCCTAAACTGTACTCTGGGCTTGTAGGTGCACCATCTGAAAGCAGTGCGTTTCTAATGCCAGCAGTATGCAAGTCAGTGTCATAGAAATTGATGTGAGCTCTGTATCATTGTGATACTCTCCTGTCCCTCACAGGGATTTGGGATAGACAGTTATTAAGTGTGACTAGGAATTGAAATTTAAGAAGCGATCAGTTCAATGGCTACTTTTTGCTAGAGGCATGGTATGTAGTTGGTTGACCTACGCAAAGAAAAAGCAAAATCATCCTGACAGCATGCAATATATCAAAGTACAGAATTTCTATGGCTACTAAATCCTATCCAAAGCTCCTCGGTAATTAAAAGATATGCTTCCATTGCCAATCTGCCATATTAATAATAGTCTAATCCTATCTATAAATATACCTTTCCAAATTAATTTAATTAGGTATGAAAATACTGACTGCTCCATCACCACTTTAAGATCCTTTCTTGAAACCTTAACGTACATAAATCTGTCATTCAAATCCATGTGACTGCTGAGCATGAGTAAGCCTTATGTGCATAAGGAAAATGTTTCTGGGTAAGACCTGTAGACAGTGTTTGACTGGGAGGCATTGCCAATGTTTCTAAGTGTAGAATACAAGTAGGACACCAAATACATACAGGTAACTTATTTCCAAAAATACCTGTTGTGGGTGTTTTACTTGAAGTGGGAACACGAGTAAATATAACCTGAGGGAACTTGTATCTGTTTTTTACGTGGGTTGCTCTGGCAGAAATCAAGCCATTGTTACATAGCACATAGAAACCTCTTCAGCCACCTGCTTCTCTGATGTATAATTGTCCATTCATGTGCAGATCTGAGGTTCTTCATGCGTTTTTTCTACAATTGCATAATTTTGAACTGTCTTGTACCTCCTGGGACATGTAACTATAGTCAGACTGCAAAACCCTCAGTCAGCCTTTCTGCTCCAAGCACTGTTGGGGTCCTGGCTGCCTTTTAGCTTGGTTTATCCTGCTGAGAGTCCTGAGGCTGCGACCTGGCATGCTTACAAAGTCTAGCAGACCTTCTCTAAAGGTGCTTGAGATCTAAACTGACAAGGCAGAACAAGGGAATGAGACCTGTTTGTACGACTGGTTCTTGTGGAACAGGCAGTGGAATAGCTGCATTGCACAATATTTGGGAAAGCTGATTAGCCGTGCCCAGGCAGGAGCATCATGTTAACATGACTGCTGTTCTTAGGATCCAAGATAGCTATGAATGAGTTTTGCAGAGACTGAATCATGTGTCTCTGCTTGGCTACACCTTGTGCTGTGCAGACATGCCTGGTATTGCAAGGAAGAGCTGCCTACCCCACATCGCGCAGCATGGCTTTACCTGCGAGACCACCTGGCTCTCAGGTGCAGCCAGGTGCTGTACCTGCTCAACCTCTTGCCTCTGCCAGTGCCTCACACTGCAGTGTATCATAACCAGCTTGTGGTGAGCACTCCACTGAACCTCCTGCTTTCTGTGAGAACCCTGAATGGTCTTTAAAAGTTGTGCTAATATTCTTTGTGCTGCAGACAAGGTCTTAAAAGAGCTTGTGAAGTGGATTATCCAGGTTCTGCCTGTTCCTCCAGTCTACCTTACTTGTTTGGGATGGCTCAGTTTTTAATATTATTGAGTAACTTCCAGGATTAATGAAAAAAACCCAGCAAAATGCATCTTCAAACATAAGTTGCATTATTCCTGGATTTGTCAAATCCCCTCTGTCCACACAGGATTCCCACGATCAGCGATAAGACTAATTCAACATACAGATTTAAGAGCAGAGAACAAAATACATACCGTGGCAAATATCTCGGTGAGAGACATAAAAGTTCAAGTGTTATTGGCACCAGCTTATCTGCAGCAGAGCATGCAAGCACCCAATTGCTAGGTTAGTTCTGACTGATACATGTCATGTATTGCACCATTTTAATTGCTAACACTCAGGTGTCTGCACTTGCTTTCCAAGATGCAAACATCAGGGCCAGCTCTAGGCCTTGAAGAACAGGCCACTGCCTCCTTCATTAGCCTGCAGCTGCCTGCCAGGTCTGCCTGGGGATGAGGAGATGATGATCAGCTCTTTTGGCTTGTGCAGGGAAAGGACAGAAGGAGTGGCAAGGCAGGGAGCAGTTTTACTGCAGTGAGAGCAGCTCCTCTGCAGCAGTTGCCATCAGCTTCCACCTCAACAACAGCAGGGAGAGCAAGCCTTTCACTTAAAGGCTGTCCTGCAGTCCATGGCCCTTCCTCTTCCACTTTTTCTGCCCTGTAAACTCAGGGGCCCCGCTGCCTCCTAATCCCCCAGTGACCCAAGCAGCAGGGTGGAGGGCCTATGGAGGTCTTGTCTGTCCAAGAACCCTGATCTAGACAGCCTGTCTTCTGAACAGAAATATGTTTTCACAACTGTGTTATTCCTTTAGAAGGTGTTTTCTGCTGGCTTGTCCCTTGCAGTTAAATTTGACTTGTAATTGCAAACGACTGTCCACAGTCTAAGCTGCTCTGAGAGTAAAATTGCTTACTGGGACAGTCTTCTGTTATAAAACTAGGGCCAATATTATATTTGAAGCAACTAGAGTATAGAATAGAATATATATAGAATAGAATATATATAGAATATACTTCCTTGAACCTTTATCTTCTCACCATTTTTAGTTGAAACCTCTGCTTAGGAGATCTTTTTGGTTTTTTTTTTCAGCTGGATATTTTACTTTTGTCAAGCACACAGATGCAGTAACACCACTGACAGAGCTGGGTTTTCCGAGAGTAACTGATTAGAATTAATTTTATTACTGGGTGGGAATAATGACATCTCCACTGAATATATTAACTATTTCCCTTGAAATTATTAGCACAGTATAATGGGTTGGCATATCTAGCTGCCAGCTACCCACATCACTTTCCCCCTCAGTAATATGATGGGGGAGCTTGTGGGTTGAGGTAAAGACAAGAAGATCCCTCACCAATCACCCTTCTAGGTACAACAGATTTGACTTGGGGAAACTTAATGTATCACCAGTTAAAACAGAGTTGGGTGGTGAGAAACCAACCTCCATGGGCTGCAGTCCTTCAGGATACAGCTGCTCCAGTACAGGCTTTCCAAGGATGGCAGAGGAATTCCTACTCCAGTGCCTGGAGCTGCTCCTTTCCTCCTCCTTCCCATACCTGGGTCCTACTCATTCTTCACACCTCACTGTCTATGGGGGGTTTTGACCGCTCTTAAATATGTTTCCACACAGGTGGTATCAGCTCCTCTGGTGAGCTCAGCTCTGCCTTATGTGGCTTGCATCTGTGGAAATCTGGTCTTCATTCTCCCAGAGCACCTACTGGTGCCAGTAAACGCAGTAATGGGGAGCTAAGGGAAAGGTGGCCTGGCAGAAGACCCCACATGTGGGACTTCCAGCCTCTGGGGCAATGTCCTTTTTTGCAGAGAGTTTTTCACTACGCAGGCTTTTAGCAACTCCTCCTTGTCTCAGTGAGCGTGAACACGCTGATGTGAGAGTGTGTGACCCAGCTTTTTAGTCTCACTAACGGCTCTTAAAAACACTGCAGAAAATAAGATAGCACAATGTCAGTGACCTTCATGCTGAAGACAGGGTTTCCCAATTTTGAGGTAATTACCCTGCTCTTGAAGCTCCTGAGGGGTTTATCACATGCTTTGGCAGTGTTCAGAGAGTTTCTGCACATGCACTGCTGTTAATTTGTTTGAGATTTGAGGTAATACCTGGGGTGATCTGAACTTACACTTTGGTCTATAGGTTCTTTCAAATAAATACCCACATCTTATTCCAGGTTTTGCAGCCTTAAGTCCTACTCCTGGGTCCTCTTTTGCAGTTTTGAACTGTGCTGCTGACTGCAGGGCACCTATAATAGCAGATCTTTTACCTTCCTCTGCAGCTTGTGAACCCCCTTTATGTTACAGACCCATTGCTGACAAGCTGGAGGCTCTGCAGGGAGCACACCAGAGGGTTTTGGGGCTTTCTGCCTTTTTATTAAATCCTGCAGGTTGGGATGCCACAAAATCTCCAGTCAGAGAGCACAGAACAGCAGGCAGCTACCTGTCAAACATGTGTGCTTAGCCCAGCAATCAGATGCCACTGCTGAAGTGGGTGAAACAGCCCTCTCGGCAGCAGCTTCAGCCTGACATCATTGAACTTGTGACATGGGGCTCAAACTGCTGGCAAGGTCAGCAGTAGGTGTGTCACCAAGCATAGGGCTTGCTGTGGGTGGGCCAGTGGTCACTCCAGTGGAGGTGAGTCATGCTGACATGTGCCCATTGCCCAGTATTGCTTGGAGAAAACAGCTACAAAGCAGCATAGTTATAAAGGGTGCATCAGTGCAAGGTGGTTGTAAACTTCCTGAATGCAATGACCAAAGAATCTTTTGGTATGCTGGTTTCTGCTCTGGTTATGTTCTCAAAATACTAGCTGAGCAACCAGAAGGGTACTGACGGTGTAATGCAGCCATGGTGCTTTTTATCTCCTGTTGCTGTGCCTGATTCTTTTTTTTTTCTTCATTGGAAACAAAATCTTTTTTTTTGTCAAGTGCAGCAAAGAAGTGCATGCTTTCATGTACACGGTGGAGTTCAACAGGAAAGTGTACCATCAATCAGACTGCCTGCTTTATAGCCCCAGAATGTACAAAACATAGAGCATAGGGAGAGTATTTGGATACTAAGGTGCTGTGAAAGATTGCTTACTTACCTGGATACCTTCTCTTTCTCTTGCCTCTCTGTCTTATCAGAATTATCTTTTGCTTACTCAGTCTTACTTTTATTGTGTCATTTTCTTACCACCTCTTACTTCTCCCTGTCCCACCTGTATATGATAAAGTATATCATATACTTTATGTTCTATAAACTAAAGGCATTGCCCTAGCCTGAATTTGCATGCCCTCGCTTAACATTTTTGAACTTGGATTAGGAACATGTATCCTGCAGAGGTAAAATGCTGGGATGTTACAAACTGGTACTGCTGTTCCCTACCTTACATGAGTTACAAGTTGAGGTTAAAAAGTGGTCCTTTCCTGGTGTGGATGCATGGTCTGTTCTCAGTTCTGTCACAGATGTCCATGAGAACAAGTCATTCATGGTGACCCTCTTAAAAGAGATCTCTGCTTTTTCTTGGGCCACTTACATGTGGTAGCTGGCTGTATCCAGCAACTACAATAGGAGCTTTGAATCCATCTGAATCTTTTCCTTTTAATATTTTCCCTTTTCACGGGGGCGTTATGAGGCAGTTGCAAGTGACTGCTACAATAATTATGAACTAATATAAATGATGGCATCTTCAAAGTCCTGAAATGAATTTATACAGTTCAGCAAGGTTCCCTCTCACAGCCATTCATTGTGGGAGTATTAAAACTTAAATGACTTAAGAGGCTGTTGTGAAAGCAGAGCAAAAAGCAGCATTTTTCAAAACAGGAAGTAGAGCAGAACAATTACTATTTAATGATACTGGAATTGGAAAATGTATGATGAAGCGGGAGTGTCAAGTTTACTGTGCAGATTGCTACTAGGGCAGGATGGGTTTTGGAAGAGTTCACCCAATTTCTGTTTTTCTGCTTATACATCTATCCTGGTGATGTGAAAGAATTCTAATAAAAGCTAATCCAATTCTTAGAATCCCCCATCTCTCCCCTCCTTGACCAATCTAATGCTTGTTCACGGCACTGCTTCAGTTTTCCGCTTGAAGGCCAGCACAATGGTTCTCTTGACATATCAGAATGCTGCAACCCTTTACAGGCTAGTTACTGCTACAGGATGGTCCTCATTAGGTGAAATAACCCAGAGGTTGTCGCTGCCTTGCAGCATTTCCTCTAACAATGCTCCCTTCACTTAAACAGCCTTGGTTAAGAATGTTTTTACTGCTTTGAAGATCATTATATCAAATATCAGTCAAACCAATATAAAAATTTCTTAGCACAATTAGTGACTGGAAAGACAGCACAAGCCCCAGTTCCCACAGGACTAAAATATCTTCATGTATTTGCCAATAACCTTATCCAAAATGACATCAAGAGTAGCTCCATCTGAATCACACATGATTTCTTATTTTTCTTGTATTGTCTCTCCCTGTAACCTGTAACCCCAAATTTAAAACTTGCCTGGGGCGAGGTATGTGTTATCAAGCACTTTATTTACAGATTGCTTATTTTCCATGTTAGTTTTGAAAAACAAATCTATTTTGAAATCCTCCTGTACATACTTGCTCATATGATCTGTGTCTGTCTATACTTACTGTCCATTCACCTGGGACATTCACATGCAAATAATTTTTCTGTTCCTTAAATACATCTATAGCATCTTCCAGTCTCCTACTTGAATTTATAATCCTTTGCATATGACATTGCAGTTTGGTGTGCAGATGACATCTCTAGAAAAGGCCTGGCTTCAATTGGAGAATCAATGCCATGAGCAGATGAGGTCTTGGAAGACAGCTATTCAGCTTGAATGGGAATTTCTGTAATAAAGATTGACAGATGAGAAAATACAGAGATTTAGGGTATGTGGTGTATGTGCCAAAAAATTCTATTCACAGGCAAAGTGTACCATGATTATTCATTCCTTCTTGAAGCCTTCTGTAGGTTAAAAAATGCTCTTAATTCAAAGTGAAATGGATTTTGAATATTTTTAGTATGCTAAGTTGTTCAGGCAGGCACTTAACAGTGATATTCTTGTTCACTTCTGCGCTGACACTGCCCCACCTAATTAACAGCGCAGGTAATATAACCACTGGGATTTTTCTCTTTTGGATGGCCAGTGCTTTTGTCCCTTTTGCCTCTTTGTTACAGCTTTTCTTTACTAGCTCTTTTTCCATTTACGCTTTAACCTGAATTCCTGTAGCTTTGTGGTTTTCCTAAACAGTATTTTGTAGTCCAGATTTTTACAAAATGTTTCTAGAGGCTCAGTGTGTTCTTTGAAAATTACAGCCTGCTTAGATCTGGTGGGGAAAAAATAAGTGTGTGTCAGTTTTTTTCAAAAGAACAAAGGTTTGCAGTGAATATTGTTGTGGGATTGAAATATAAATGTCCATTTCCTCTCTAGAAGCCCTTGAAAGAAATGGAACTGTCCATTACATTAGCTTTTGCCTCTGTATATAGTACTTGGGAATTTACCAGCTCTCGGGAGAGAATTGCCTTTAGCTTGAGTCAGAATATTTCACTGATACTGGATCTTCCATAATTCTGGCAGCGAAATACACCCACCTCCACAAAGAAGCAGATTTTTCTTCATTGTCACCAAGCTCAGTGACTGTCTCTTGTTTACTGAAGAGAGAAGACAGACTTGTTAAAAAAGTTGTGATATTTAGCAACATTAGTTATAGTCACTACATCACCCTGCTGCTTTGCTTTCTGCCTTTGCTCGCTGACAAATGACAGAGTAGTATAAGCAATATGTAACTTGGCTCCGTTTGTTTTGATAAGGGCAGGATTGAAATGATTTCTTTTCTTTCCTAGCACAATACAAACAGAGAAAAGGAGGGTCAGTGCAATCAGGTAATCTGGGACAAACTCAACCCCTCATTTCTGATCCAAAGTTCAAACTTGTTTGAACTGTTTTATATCTTGACTTAAGTGATGCAACCTTGTTTTAAAGATCGAGTGGTGGAGGTTTGCCACCTCTGTAGTGACACCTGCCAGCCTGGCTTATATCACTCTGCTATGCCCATTTCAGGAGCTTGTGCTGTTTGTGAAAATGAGCCAAGTTACCAATGTCAGGCCATGATCCAGGTTTTTATTTATTTGTTTTCTGTGGAGGTGGATGTGGTAAACATAAGCTCTGTTTTGAATATCAAGAACACAGACAACAAAACAAAGCTCCCAGACATGGTAAGATCTAAGAGGTATCGCCACAGTCCTGCTACTGAAGCCTTAATCCAGAACAATAACAAGTCATATTATGTTTGTTCTAAAGCTTGGACAGGTTTTCATAAGATCTGTAGGTTGAGCAAAAAAAATAGACATTTTAATCTTTGCTAGACTGACTGCGTAAAGAGCCTGCTGTGTAAGGAGCCCGAGAGAGAGAGCTTGTAAAAGGAGGGGATGTGTTAAAACAGCAGGTGTTGGTATGCCTGATCCTGTCTTTTGCAAAAGCAATAGGTCTGTTACCTACATGAGGAGCTATGCTGAGGGTTAAGGTGGCAGAGCTCATTGTAGCCCTCAAGGCACAGGTCACAGAATTCAGGAAAACTGATGTTAGTAGAGACCAGTGTCTCATCTTGACTTTTGGTGTATGGTCAGTCCCACTTCTGAACGGAAAATTTGGATATTTCATTTCATAACAGCATTTCTGTTAGAGACTTAGGTATTGAAAGGGTCATAATCCATCTTATTGCTTGTGTTAGAAAAAGCTGCTGTCAACAGGGGTCTAAACCTACGTTCTGTTTTCTGTCTCGGTAGGTTGTTTTGATGTAATTCTAGGGTTAGATTTAGGATTAAGGTTTGGTACTGTGTGCTGAAGGTGTCTCAACATAATGAACAATGCCTTATGTTTTACTCTAAGGATTTATTTTTCTGGCCTGAATTAATGTTTGCTTTGCTTTTTGGGTCAATTTTTGTCAAATTTGGGATCACTTCTGGAAAACCAGGGTTCAAGATTCCTTTTTCTTACTGGATTCTGAAGAGTACGCTGAAATGGGAGGTGGCTAGTGCAGATAAATGCTGACATCAGTGTTTCCTGAGTTTGGGGAACAGTTTTCTGGGTACATCTGAGGATATAGCTAAGGGCTTCTGAGGTGTTTTTTTTTTTGTGGTGTTGTTTGTTTTGGGGTTTGGGGGGGAGGGTTGTTGGGGGATTTTTTATTGTGCTAGCTGACTAGGTAAAATACCATCTTTTCGGCATCCAATCTAAGGACTCTACCATGCTTATTCCTATCTCATCAGATGATCTTTACCCTGAGGAAAGAGCAAGGAACCAAATGACAGCTGTGGCTTTTCAAAGTCATAAAAGAGGGAAATATGTGTGTATGTGCTTATTTATTTATTTTCTCTCTCTATTCTGTATTTTATGCTGAGGCTATGAAGCCTATTGAACTTTTTTTTTGAGCCCTTAAGGTATATCCAATGTCACTCAGACATCAAAGCTCCAGAGCTGAAATGGAAAGAGAACAACCAAATTGCATTTAAAGGTTAATAAAATGGTGCTTGTGTTTTCTGTTGTCACAGAATACTAAAGAGAAAAACATTACCTTCATGTTTACAAAAGTGAACAGAAAATAGAAAAATGTGAAGTCACCTGCGATTAGCTTAGCCTTTGTTCTAAAAATGATACATCCTTGTGTTACAGCAGAGACAGGATGGGCTCTGCAAGCTTGGCTTTTTTGTTTTGCCAGGTATTAAATGATCTAAGTGGCCACTGATAACTCTGTTGTAGTTTAAGAGAGTTTATTAGTTCTAATTTCAAACTAAAGGTTTAACCTTATATGAGGATTTCCTGTCTTTATTCTTGGGAAATCTGGCTAGCTTTTGCATGAGTGAAGCTGAATACTAGCATCCTTACACTGCATATGTTTGCTATGCTTACAGTAGGTACAAAGAAAAAAATCAGGGAGGTTACAGCCATACAGCGGAACTGCATGAATATAACCAACCCCTTTGACTCAAATGGCTCAGTTTAACTTTGGTCTCGCTCTGTCCTTAAAGCACAGATGTAGTTCTTTGGCTGTTAACTGAGGAGGGAACAGAGCTTGTAACTTGGAAGCTATACAGTGTGTGAAAACAAGTTAAAACTCCAGAAGACTTACTGGTTCTTTTAAAGTTTTATCCTTCTCTGATACATATTGAGCCTGGTACAGCAGCTAAACATTTCTTTCCTATGGCTTGTCAGTCTGCAGGCCAAAACCCCACATTGCTCAGTGGAATCAAGATCCTCTGGGACTTTCAGTACTGTCACATTATTCGTGGAACAGAGGTCTCTGAAGTCTAAGAGAGCAGAAAGTATTAGTAGAGTGATCAGGGCTTGCGAGTATGCTGAATTATTTGAAATTCCTCCTGTGATAAGGTCCAAGTACCAATCTGACTGATTTGCCAAGTTTTGGGTCTTACTTTAAAAGTAAAATGCATGTTGTGGTAGCTTGGAGGCCCAGCTGAATGCAGTAAGAAAGATACTGGCAAAATGTGCAATGAATTTAATAATGATTCTTTTTCCCAGGAGTATTATAAAGTGATCTGCTATGTGCATCTGCTCGTTCTATTTCTGTTTCTTAGCCTGAGATTCCTAACACAGGAGGCAATAACCCTGCATCGTGTTAGATCATATCATGTCACACTGAATGTTGACCTTGGCTGACATAACGTGACATGCTACAGTTGAAGTAATGTAATGTGAGCCAATGTATCATGTGCTTAATGTTAATCTGAAGTTATTATCTGTGAACATAGCAAAAGGTTTGAAGAGTGTGGTGTATGGAACTACCCTCTGTTCCTCAGGCAGTCTGAGCTGCATGTGTTCAAGCTAACAACCAAAAACAACAGAGAGAAAGAAGAGGGTCAAAAGCTAGATAAGTCTTTCTATGAGAGTTAGATAGATACCAATCAGTTTAGTATGGGTCTGCAGCTCACCTACTAAAAGACATTGTTATCCCCCTTGACTCCACAACAACCACAATAGAAGTGTGACCATGCAATGGAAGCACTGGCTATCAATTACACTCTTTGGAGTTTTTAATATAGAGAGCTGTTCGTATGCATTTCTGAGTAGATTTGTTGTTGAGGGTATTGCTGAATACGTTTATTGATATTACTTTAGTTAAAACAGTTAATGTTAATGTTGGGCCTTATGAAGTTAATTGGTTTTATAACATCTCCTTTGTTCATGCTCTTGCTTGATCTTTTGGCCCATTGCAAAATTTTGCCCCATACAAATTGGGTTGACATTTGTTGTTTTCCTAGGGAGACCCAGAGAAAACTCTGGGTCATGGAAGCTGTTTTCTAAACTATGTATCAGATTAACACCGGCTTTAAATTTAAATATTAAAAAAAATAATGTTCAGTGCTGTAGTTTCTTCAGTGGTTTAGCAGTGCTCAGAGCCTGTTTCTGTTTCTCCCATCATGTGCTCCTGTAACAGGATCATCTTCTTTAATGTGATCACTGGCATGCTGACTTCTTTGTGCCACCTTCATTCTTATTCAGCTAGCTCTAGCTGACAGGAGATATTATTCTTGACTTTTGTTAGGCGAATATTTTCAGTCCTTGGTGCTTAAAAATTAGCCTTATAAAGCTGTAATCATCCATCTGCTTTGGTGAAAGCACTAGGCAACTCAAGCTGGAAGCATTTTAAAAATGAGCTAACAGTGTACCTAGTGGCCTAATGTGATGAACGCTGGCATGTAGATTTGCTGTAGATGATAATCAAACACTGGGTTTATTCAAATAGGTGAAAAAAAGGACTAAAAAAAATAATAGATACCTGGGTACATAGGATTTTTGAATGCTGTAAATCTTAAGTGCCATAAATCAGGCTTTGGACTATCTTAGAGCACCTAGTAAGAAAAATGGAAGCTATATCTTCTTCCTTCGGAGGAAATGCCTTTTCTTACTCTGAACTGCCGTTTTGATCATAGATCAGTGCTGCATTCTTGGCTATACCAAGCCTGATCATGCTCACACTGAAGATAACTAACAATTCCCATTCTCTCCAGGAGCACAGGTCTAGACCGTAGCTAGTACAGTAGCAATGTTTGTGGGTGAAACATTCTTCTATATAATCTGCAAATCCTCAAAGCTTTCCCAATTAAAAGTATTTAATGAAAGCTACTTTGTCTCTGAGGTCCTTTTAGTTTTTTTCTATTCCTGTTAATCCTTAAAACTATTGGCTGGTGATAGAAATATTTTCAAAAGTTTCTAGCAGGAAGAGCAGCACTGCTGCTACCAAATAAGATGAAGTAAAGGACAATAATTTGTCCTTGTCACTGCAAATATTGTAAAAAAGGAATAAAAAAAAAAGAAGAAAGTAAATTCCGTGTATTTTCTGACTCTGGACTAGACTTGACTTATCTGTGCTGCAGACTTTGCCCCAACCAGGGCTGGGGGGGGGGGGGAAGTAGAAAGCAGCAGAAGTAGGTAATGATCTGATTTGGGTCCTTTGCTGTAGATGATTGTGAGGTCTTGTCAAAAAAACAGAAGAGATGAAGCAGCATAGCAACAGATTTGCAACGAAAAGTAAAGGGTTATTTAATACAGTTTTTCTGCCTTCTGTTTAAGACACTATCAAGAGCACGGGAAAATTAATTTATTTTGTGAGAATTAAGGAGACTTTGAGGTTGTCAGTTCCTAGGCTCAAGTGGGTCATCAAAGCGCAGAACTGAGAAAGCTTAATGCAAAACCTTAGTGGTATTTAATGTAACTCAAAATTGGGATACCGTGGAGAAACTAGGTGATTTTGAACACTAATTTCCAGAGAGGAGCATCATCTCAGACTGAATGCAGTCAGGAATAAAAAGACATTTTCTTCAAATGTCAAGCAACACACTGACTGCATTACAAGGACAGAACTATTGCGAATGAATTCTCAACTCTTCAGTACATCAGCAGTTACACTAATGTAATCACCATATATATATATTTATATAAGGGCTCTAACCCTTTCTAGGCAGTGTTGCTCAGCAAAAGGGATATCAGTTGAATAAAATACTGGAGGAAACGACATAAAATGGCATGCAGCAGATTGTTGATGACACCTGGAGTTGCTAAAGAAGGATAGACCGAGTGTGAGGAAGAAATTGCATTTCTGTGTACTGTAACCTCTGACCAGCCAGATAAATCACGGCTAGTCAGAAGTTATTCCAGGGCTGGAAACTCCAGGACAGCCTGCAGGGCAGAGCCACTTGAGCTGCTGTGAGAGGTTTTCTATCTGGGGAGAAAAGTACAAAAAGACAAAAGGAAGCTTCTTGAGAGAAAATGCTGGAGTTAAGGGAGCTCAAATAAAAACTCAAGGGGTGCAGGGAAAGATAACTTGTGGCTTGTCCCTCATTACTTTATTCTGACCTCTTTGAAGTTAGTAATACCAGGAACACACTGTACGACTGAGAGCAGTAACTATTCAGAGTTCAAAAAACAGTCCCTTTACAGGGGAGTGTTAAAGGTCTAAGGAAATGAATGTCTGTACGACTGCAAATTCTTTGAGGGACAGAATAATTTTCATGATTGATTTAGTAATGTCTATATATAGTGTCAGTAGAGCAAATAATTCTCTAGAATCTTTGTCCCAGAGCAGTCAGCACACCTGTATCACCCACTTGCCCTGTCCCACTGAAATCAGCATGACTTTGCAGACATCTGTCATGAGACTGGGTATAGAACATGAATAAAACCAAGTACCTCTGGAAGGATGTTCCAGAGATAGCACAGGACTACTTTTGGAAGAGGCTGTTGAGAATGAGGAGTTTCACTGCGCTTCCAAAAAGAGTTGGGCATGTTCCCTCTCCTTTCCCCAAAACAACAAAACTATCAGAAGACTCATTAAAGCCCCTCTTCCCAAATAGTTTACTCTGATGATCTCATACTGACCTTCCTTCATTTGCTTTTGAAAATTTCTGATGTTCATAGGTGCCCAGAGATACATCTCAGCTGCCTTGAGGTACATTGCCTCTGCGACCTGTAGCTTGCTGAGGCATCTTGCATGCAGGAATCCATGCTTAATCCTGCCAGGACATTGCTGCTGGTTTTCCCCACACTGCAAAGGTATCCAATGATGCCAGTTCCTTTCTCTATTAACTCTTTTGCTCACTAATATTAAAACAAGTACTTTCTAGACAAAAGATGCTGAAAGCTAGCATCAGCCCTCCCACCCAGGCTAGCATTTTTGCTCTGGTGGGGGGCAATAGAGTGTGCTGAGGGGTGGCTGTGAAGTACCCACTTCAGAAGTGGATAGTGTCCTGGCTTACAGATAAGAGATCTTTTCTGTCAGTTTTCTGTTTGCGTGCACATTGTGCAAATGATAAATGTTGTCCATTTGCATAGCATCTTCTCAACTGAAGGATTCCAAACTTCTTCACAAAACAGTTCACATGTAGGACTGCTGAAATTCAGTTAAGCTGTTCTTGAGAAGCTCTCAAATTGTTCTCTTAAAGCCCACATAAAAACAGGTTCTCAGTTTTTCAAGTCTGACTTGAAGATGAAGGTGGAATTAAAAATCCACAGGCATTGCATTCCCTTTGCGAAGAAGGGGAAAAGCAGATGGAGTTGCTTTTTGTGTGCCTTAAAAGCAATGAAAACTTGTCGATATTTTTCATTTGAATTTTCATGAAGAGCTAAGAAACTCTACTGATGCTGGAGGGGGCAGGAAAATGTTGTGACTTTTACTGGCAGAGAAGTATTTGAACGATTATTGACAAAGAACACAGTGCATGGAATGTGCTTGGGCTAAGCAGAGTGAAGATGTTTGACGTATTGGCAATACAGCACAGGGTCAGCGGGTGACAGATTAATGTTGTATTTCACAGTCCAACCTAATACTCACTGCATGCCTTCCTATGCTCTTTGTTATTGCACACATTTGGAAGGACAAACAAGCTCTGGGCTAGTTAAACCTATGCACTGATTCTAGCATGAACATGACTTATTTTGGTTTAATCAATTAGGCACAAGTGTAAAGTAAATCTAAATAAGCTATTCTTAGACTAAATTGAGAGCGTCATGCAGGAGTTTGCATTATTTTAATTAAAATCAATTAAATTTCTTAACTGGATTCAGGGCAACACTGTGTGCAGGAAGGAGGGAGTCATTCTCAGCTCAGTGATTCACAGCAGCCTGTGACCGTGACCACTGTGACCTAGCAGTGACTGCATTTCATGGACAGACCCTGCAGCTCTGGGTATGCTTGGAAAATCTCAAGGCAGGGGGCAGAGATTACAAGAAGGAAAAAAACAACCCACAATTCCCTTAAAACCCCACCTCTTGGCTTGATGCTCTCCCTGGCTGCCTGCTTCTGGCCTGCTCCCTGGAACAAGTAACAAAAACGACTCTGCTTCCAGCAGCAGAGACCAGGAAGCCAACGGATACTTTTCAACCCTACAGATACTTTTAAAGAATGGGAGGTAAAGGAATGAAATGGAAAACAGATGATAGACAGAGGCTGGCAAGAACAGCAGGAATGCAGTGCAGGCAGCCTGTTTGTCTCAGAGTAGCTGACATGCACGCCCGTGGAAGTGGCCAAGCCTGTCGGCAGCGGCGTCTTAAAATAATGGAATAGTAATGGCTCTCTTCTGGAAAGTGTTGAGCACTTTGGCTTCAGAACATCACTGTGCTGCGTAGGACTCAGCCCCCAGTGATGGGTATTTCACATTGCTGTGCAGCCAAGGACAAGTGTGGTCCATGGCAGGAGTCTGCATGGAAGGAACCTACAGAATGCAGAATTGTGTGCCAGTTCCTGCAGTGCCTGGTGAGATGGGTACATGTGTGAGAAACAGTGCGGGGGGCTCGTGAAAGCAGAACACAGCCTGAAAGCTGCAGTTGCTGAGTTCTGATTTCCAAATGCCTCTAGAACCTGGCTGAAGGATAAATCAAAATGTTTTCCATCTCTGTGTTGACACAGGTGTACGTTTTGTATCCAGAGCTGTTGTTTTCGAGTCAAAGAGCCCTTCTCCAGTGTGGCTCCTTGTGTTGCATATTTCATACATCAGGAGGTGACAATAGCAGATTAAGGATGAGAAGGTTTCTTCTGATAGCCCCAGCTCATATTCCTTAACAAGCATTCACAAATACCCATGAAATGGCAGCAAAGGGAAAGCGCTCAGTGGGAATGGTCATGGGATTCAGATATCGGCACATTCACTGGCAAGTTGGAAGTGATGCGATGCCTCTGACAGAAATAACATGGATGCGTACAGGTCCCATCTTCGAGGTACAGGCAAGTACAGACATGAGGGAAAACGCAGGGAAGCATTTATCCAAGCTCCATTCACACTGCAAAGCAAAATGAGCAGTATTTGATTACAGACATCTGAAAGTGTGACATGGATGGATGGTTGAGTTAGAAAGGTTTAGCTTTGGAAAGACACCACCTGATTCTT
The DNA here is from genome assembly GCF_037157495.1 of Lathamus discolor. NCBI lineage: Eukaryota > Metazoa > Chordata > Aves > Psittaciformes > Psittacidae > Lathamus > Lathamus discolor. The sequence continues at coordinate 12,095,404 of NC_088891.1, forward strand.
GAGTGAGAATAGCTGGAGCATATTGCAGTAACTACATGGCTGTAAGTGTGCTAACAGGCTTCTACCACCTTAGTAACACTGTGTGTCTACATGGTGATCCCACACTTGAAGAGCTCATTTGAGGAGAATGAGATGTGATGACAGTTTAAGGCCATTTTTCTATCAATATAGCACTGTTTCTGTGTTGGGAGATGCTGTTACACTGCTGCTGTAGATTGCATACCTAACTTCAATAGCTATGTTTGTAGAGAAGCTGCCTGCAAGCAAAGCAAACACCCAGCATGAAAAGTGGGTCTGCACTGCAGCAGTGGTGAGCACCAGTCACTGGGGTGGGCTGCTGCTCAGGGGACTCCATCCATTTGCACTCAAATGCTGTGATTGCAACTCCAGCTTCTGCTGAAATCACAAGGAGTTTGCCATTAATGCCAGTAAAGGTCACCCCTGAATCACTTCGATGGCCTCACCTGCACATCTCAACCCATCCCCACTCCCCAAAGCATCTTGGAGAAGTCTGAATGGTGGTTAGCAGTTGAATTCCTTTCTTATGCTTGCTCTGCTCCATGGTATCTGGGCATGTCAAGTGTGCATTAGCATGCATTACACCTTGTTTGAACAGAACCACTACTAAAACTTAAGCAATATGGGTTTTGTTAGAAGAAAACCAGTGGATTTAGGCTAGAGAATTTTGTGTTTGCTTTCAATCTTTTGAGAAGTTATTGACAGACTATGAAATCTAAAAAATGAAATGAGCTTCTTCCCAGGACCTCTTATAAAGAGGCCTTGTCCAACTCAGAATTTAGGAAATGTAGCCTATTTTCTGAGTCTTGCAGTTGAGGTCAGCCCGTCTGTGATTACGAGCATCTCTAGACTTTGGCACTGTTCTGATTTAAGCCCCAGGGCATGCATTTAAATTGTCACATATAGTGTGTCTCATACTGACATCTTCTTCTGTAGAAGTGAAGGATAATACAGCACTTGTGCTGCAGAATAAGACAGTGCTCTCTCCTCAAGCCTGAAAATTGTCTGCAAATTTCAGACATGTTTTCCTTGATTGTGCCGGCTAATCAAGGCAAAAAACCAAAGTTCATTCTACTAGGGGATGAACAATGCTTGGCAGTGTAGTGAATGTTAATGCAGTTAATTATTCCTAAGCTGTGTCTGTCCTCTGAAGAGTTCAATATCTCTAGACAGGGCTTTAACGATCCACAGCCACCCTGTGGTTTCGCCCAGGGAATATTGCCCCTTCAGGCCAGCCTGTAGTAAGCTGTCCCTGAGTCTGCGCTTTTCCCCTGCTTTGTGGCATGTCACATCTGCTGTGGTGAAGTTGGGTGGGTGGTTTGAAATAGGCTTTGTTTTGTTTCACAACTGATGGTTATATTGTACTTTCTATTGTCTCTGTTTTCTTCACACTCTTTGTATATAAGTTTTTGACATGATGAGTGGGAAACATAAAAATAGAAGAAAACTCCCAAACATTTACCTACATGGGGGGAATTGATTATACAGTGTTCCAGTCCCCATGGTGCTCAGTATCAGTGGAGTCCCCAGGACATGCGATAGGAAAGTAAACCTTAACTAACTTGTATGCTGGTGGGAATAAATTAGCTTTAATAACTCCTGTTTGCTGATACACTGCCTTCGTAACTTAGTAATGGTGATACCTGTAGTTGTGGCTTTTTATTAGATCAACGTAGTCTAGAACTTCATATTCTGAGGGTGCCTGGGAAATTTTCATTTTAAAGTTGTCTATCTCTACATATAAACAACTTCTGTAATACATGGAACAAAACAATTGATGAAAATACTATCTCTCAAAAGTTGTCAGAGGAATCAGCTGCATAACTATTTTTCTGTACTTGAAAGCTATGTTTTCTTTGATTTATTTATTTATTAATTTTTTAAAAGTATGTCAGTTTTGGGATAGGTCCTGTAAGTTGAACAAAATTTCTGTGTTTTACCCTGAATGCACACTCTTTGCTATGAGATTACTGACAGACCATATTTCTCTAGCTCAGAGTTTACAGTGCACATTCTGTACTAACCCTTTGTGTCGTAATTTTACAGCCGTGTTTTTGTTATTGTTTTTGATTTGAAAAAGCCACTGCTTGGAATTGCCTTAACTTTGGAAGTTGTCCTGCTGATGAATGTGTGGTTTGTTGACAGCTACGTGAAATGGTACCTTGATCAAGAGCTCCAAGCAAGGCACTGCAATGCGGGCAGGTAGAGCAATGATGCTGAAAACGAGCCACTTTGCACCAGAGCAGATGGGTGGAGCTTGGGTGACTAATTCTACTTCTGCACAATAAGCTGCCTTTTCTGTTCAGCTCCCTATGTGCTTTCTTTGGCTGTTCTGAACTGAACCAGGTACTCATTCCTAATCTCCTACTGATGTAACTGGGAATCCCAGTGTAGTGATGACTTGAGAATTGAATCCTCTGGGCTGGGTCCAGCCTCCATTAGAGCACACTGACTACTAGAATTGCATCCCAGAATATTTTAAAGATTTTTTTTAAATGTTCTGTTAAAAATTACTATTTAAAAAAAAAAGAAAAATGTCTAAAATGATCTCAGACATGCCAGAAATGTTACCGATGGTTCTCATACAGAACTTTAAAATAACAAAATGTTTTCTTCAGCAAGAAGCCATAGTTAAAAATTAGCTTTGAGGAACAGAGAATGATTAATGAAGCTCCTCTTACTTAGAGCACTAAGCCTTCTTGAGGTTTAAATGTCTGCTGTGGAAAATGTCCACAATTTAGAGTGAATTATTTATAGAAGAAATTAGGCAATATACAGGGCTCGTGGTTTCTGTTCAGAGCAGAAGACAAAAAGCTCCTAGGTTTTAAAATTATTATTATTTTATTTCTAAGTATTTCTCTTACTGAATTCTTGACATATGTACTGCTAATTAAGCAGTAATGATTTTCTTTCATTTGCACTGCAAATTACGCCAATACTTATGCTTTTCTTCACAGAATGTATTTTGTTAACTGACCTAGGGTTTAGTGTGGAATACAAAATGAGAAAAAACTGTTAAGTTCCAGTCGATGCTTTGAGATTCCTCAGGAGTTCTGCTGTTGCTAAGTTTTGAATTTTAATTTTGGAGACACCAATAAAGATATACAACAAAAAGGTTTTAACTAAGTATATTACTTTGACAGAAGTCACTGGGTTCTACGATTAATTCTCACCAGTAGATCAATGCACTTTATAAGCTGCAAGTCATTCTGACAAGATGAAACAAATAGAGTCTTTAGTGAAATCCTGATAATTTGGAACAACAGGCTGGGAAACTAGGTCAGTTTGCATCTTCTTTGAAATATTTTTCCCTCTGTAGTATTTCATACTTGACTAATCTTGATAATGTACTTGACATCTTTGGTGACTGATCATATGCTAATTTAAACTCACATTGTATGTGTAAATTCAGAGCAACATGGGGAGATGTTTCAGCATGGTGACAAAAAAAAATAGCAAATGGATCTGAAATATTTTTCTGTTATTTTTTTTTTCCCTAGCGTGAAGAATGTAAAGAGAATCTGGTTTATGTTCTTTGGAGATAGGTATTTTAATGACTTAGAGCTTTTTTTTTCCTGTCCCAGTAAAATACTGTATTTAACTTTCTAGGGCAGGTTACTTGGAAGAATAAGGTCTTCTCCTAGAGCTGCTCATACAAACCATTACATGCAGTTGTTGGAAATGCTTGTCTCAGGGGTGTCTATGGTACTTTACTGGCCCTAGTCCTAGTGTATTGGTCCTAGTCCTGCTCCTACTGATGTCAGTGGTAAAGCTACTGTTGACTTCAGTATGGAAAGTATGAGTTCTATTATCTTCATAATATGGCTATTTAGATTTTATGATATTTCTTGGAACATATTTGCAACTTCAGGCATTTCTTACTCAGTTACATAGAACCCATCCATTAAGAAAGCGTATAAAACTTCCATGCCCTTCTTCATACACTTATTGTCCTTCTTCGTTATTATTTTTCACGATAGATGGCTCGTAGTCTTTCAGAGGTGAAGAAAACGTTCATAAGAGCTTATTGTGCAGCAAGTTTGCCAACAATTGCTAGTATGCTGTAAACAGTTTTGGAAATTAAAAAGTCCTTTTTTTTTTGTTTCCAGTAAAAAAAAAGAGCTTGATTCGAGATAGCTGTTTTCCTGACTCACTGATATATTCCATCTGTCTGCCTCTCTGCTCACTCCCTTTTTCCTTTTTTTTTTTCCTCTCTTTTAAGGTGTGAATTCAGTGAATATTTGTTGGGCTGGCTGCTTGTGAATAATAATAATAATAATAATGAGAGAGAATGCCTGCAGTATAGTGTGTATTTAATAATACATAAACATAATAGTTGGAGAGTTTTGGACTTCAGTTTCTGGCTTATGTTTGCCTCTGTTTTCCACTAGTTATGCAATTATTAATTACCACTTTGGGGGAATAAAAAAGTTTAGTTTAAAATCAGAACTATCTGAAGAAGAATCGACTTACATATACTTTATTTTTTTGGTAATGTCTGGAATATTAAACCTGTAGGACTTGAACCAGCTTATTAAGTTAGCTTTTCAGAGGTGCTGGGTACTGACATCTCTCTTTGCTGCACACGTGAATTCGCAGAACACTCGGTTGCTTATGTTAAAAAAACCCAACAAAAATGCAAACCCTGCATAGATATTAAAGTCAAACTAAAATCTGTGGACTAGGTATTTTATCTCTCGCCTTCTTCTTTGTCCTTTTTCTCAGTGAGTGTTTTTCCATATGGCATTAAATGGCACCTACGAGTCATAATAAGGATAAATCTAGGGCAGTGTAACCATATTTATTGTCCTTTGAAAGACAGCAGGAAGAGGTGGCAGTTGCTCAGGGACAGGTTTCCAGATCATACTGTTTCTGTTAGGCTTACAGTCCAGGAAGAGAGGAACAATCCAGCTTAGTGGGTTATGGCCTTTCCAGGGTAATTTGACTCTGTAGAGACTGAACAGTGCAGCATCAGCAGCCATGAATGCCCTTGGGAGTACCTTGTTAAGGACAGGATATTGGTAGTATATTATCAGATTTGGAAATAGTAGTAAATAACATACTCAGTTGTAATTTTCTGGTGTTATGATAGTACAGCTGCCACCTGATCATGCCCCTTTGATAAATTTGCTTGCTTTCATGGCTGAATGTTGCGAGACTCCTGGGACTCTAGCTAGGTACAAATCCTCTTGCTAGTCAACTGCATGGAAGTCTGATTCTCTAACCAATTACAAGTTCAAAATAGCAAACATCTCTGACTGTGTGTCTGCTTGGGATACTGCATGCAAATAATAATAGATATTGATTAAACTTCGAAGAAACCAAGAGAAAAGAATGTGCTTCCATTGCTGGAATGTTTTTTGTTCTGTTTTGGGATTTGTTTGGGGGTTTTTTTGGTTGTTTGTGTTGTGGGCTTTTTATTTGTTTATGTATTTTAAGAAAACCAATACCTAAACAGGTATTTTAAACCTTCTAAATTTTACTGGAATGTTGATACTTCCTCTCACTGCTCCTTGCACTTCAAGATTTTCCACTGTGGTGTGCTGTCCCACATACTCACTGAACATTCATATTTCAGCCAAAGATGTGTGTGTAGCCTGAGTGCAGTACAGGACTGTTGTGAGCCATTGTTTTGCACAATGAGAAAAACCCGGGTGCTCTGCTGTATTTTCTGATATAGCCCAAGCAACACAAGCTCATGTGAAAATGGAAGTCTTTGAAACATAAATGGGTTTCTTTGGGCATCATTGTCCTGTCTGCAGCTAAACTTCAGCTAGGCACAGATGTGTGGGGTGGGGGGGGCTGCACTGTGACGACTTATGGTGAGGGTTTCTTTTGGCAGGCTAGGACAAATTACGATGTGAATAAAGGGAACTTGTTTAGTTCAGATGAAGACTCTATTAATGAGACCCATTGTAGCTATTTTTGGAGAGTGTTAGATTTTTTAAAAAATATATACAATGCTGTATTATTTTTGGTTGCAGCAGCATTCACTGGTCACTTTTATCTTTGTGTGTGGATTTCTAATTATACATGTTAGGCAAGTGATCTTTACTGTAAATAGTAATGTGGTTTTCTTTCACTTGATCTGTCTGTACTGGATTCTTTCATTGTTCACTTTCTTCATCACAGTATCTTGCTTATTTTATCTTTCAACAGACATTTCTTTAAATTCTCTCTCTCACATGGTCCTCCTCCCTCCCCCTTGTAACTTTTTGAAAAGGGCTTTATCTGAACAGGCAGTTTCATTTGTCTTTTGATCTATTTTTTTAATGGATGTGCATTCAATTCTGGTAGTAAGCTCAGTACTAAGATTTTTATTCAAGGCCAAAGTGTGGGGGCTTGAGTGTGACTTCTGGGTAATGCTCTTACCTATGATTTCCTAGAGCTACTGGGGAACTTGAGCACCAGAGATGTTGGTTACTTAATTGTGAGGTTTCCAAAGGTTTTTCAGGGTGGGTATTAGCAATTTCCAAACTTTCAGGTGATTCCTCTTGAAAGCTGAACAATGGAAGAGTTGGTAACTGCCAGCCACTTCTGGAAACCTGGAGTTTTCACCCCTTGTATGCACTGCCTTGAGGCATCAGTTCTCTTTCTGCCCATGCAGTGGCACGGTTAGTCTGCACATGAGGTGCTTGATGCCTTCTGATGTGCCTCATCATTGAGCTCTTCCTTTCATGTCCTTATCAAGGTCTTCTCGAGAGCAAAGAACATGAATAAAGAAGGCAGAGGATAGCCCAAAAAAGTGAATCAAAAGGTTTTGTAAACCCAAGTAGTACTGACACCACCTTTGGGAGAGGGAATAGAAATTCTGAAAGCAAACTGAAGAATTGCCTGCCTACTTGCACATGATAAATAGGGAAAACCAGCAGTCATTCAAACCTAATCCCTGCATTTCTAAACCAAAATAAAAATGATTTGCAGAGATGACCAGAGACTGGAAATTCAGGTATTTGTTTTGTTCAGGTTGTTTTTCTGTAGGTCCTGGATCAAAGTCAGATCCAGCTCTCCTGTACAAATGTGAGTGACTTGAACTTATTTCTACATTAAACGAGTTGTTTAATATAGTATTAGAATGCAGAAAATCACAACAAGGCTTTGAGGTTAACATCCCATAAAGATGAATGGGAGATGTTCATACCTCAGGCTGTAGCTTCAACAAGATAGCAGAGCATTGGTTTACATAGCAAATGCTATATCCTGGCAAACCAGAAGGGATACAGACATCAGTTTTCTAACAGGAAGCTTCAATTCCAGTGAACACATTGCGGTTTGCAAAAGGCCCCAGATCAGGAGAGCTGCTGGAGCTGGATAACCTCTGGCTGTAACTTTAAACTGAAAGACATCAATTGGGCTTTTCAGTAGAAAAGTTGAGACCTCAGCCAGGTGCTCCCCACTGTCTTGAGACTCCCTTTGCTTCCCCTAACCCGTTTTCTTCCAGAACAGTTTTTCTGATAGGAGATATAGGCCAAGGACTTGATGACCTTTACTGACCTTGTTGTGCGTGGTTTTGTTGCCTGTTTTAGCCAGTATGTCTCCCTATTTGTGCTTAATCTTTAGTTTTCCCCTTTTTTCTGTATGTTTTTTATTCTCTCTTATGTTGATATATTATCGCACTAATTCCTTTCCTTCCTTCGCTCCACATTTCCCCCCACAGGACCTCTTCTGCTTGTCTGTTTTCTTGCTTGCTGTCCTTGCTGTCTGGCACACTATAATTCTTCTCTTGCTTACTGTCCTCCTAAGGAGCTCCTCTTTGCACAGCAATATGTATGGATATGGATTTTATCAAGATCCTCTCCCACATAAGCTCTCCCCTGCAGCAAAGTAAGGCTCTCCTGTTAATCCCAGGATGCTTCTGCCTTGGACGCACAGAGGGCAAGAGAGGCCGGATTCTGCAGTAAGGTCAAACTGTAGATATTGTGCCTGTGTGTTCTGCAGCTGAAAGACCTCATATTCTTTCTAGCACACATCAGCTTGATCTGGGCACCAGCAAATGAACGTGGCTGCATTTTAGTTCCAGTTGGTTACGTTACAAAACCAAAGCCCTGCTGTTCGTCCTGGCTGGGGATTCAACAGCAACTGGGAAGGGAATAGCAAGGGCACTAATTCTGCGCTGTGTTTGGCAGGGATGAGGCTTCCCAAGCAGCAGCTGCTTGTACTGTGCTGCAGATATTACTTATGTCTTTTGTCACTGAAGTCACTTGTCTCTTCTGAGTAATTATTAGAATTATCAGCTTGTAGCAAGAGAGCCTAAACTGATTTTTTTTTTTTCTGGAGGACTTCTAACTGCTTGTGAATTTTGCTTTACAGCAAAGCGTTCATTATGTACCAGTTCAGCTTTTGTAATTAATTAATCAGTCACGGAGGAGACATAGAACCTGAAGCTTTTGTTTCTCTGACAGATATTGCTACATACCTTGATTTCTTAATTTTTTTCTCTTTGTAGTACCTCAATAGAGCTGGAATGAGGGTCAGTCACTTTATTAATGACTCTCTGTTGCATTGCTTTCAACAGCTCAACCATCACTGTACGTCACACAGCCCTGCATTTGAAACTCAATATAGTTACTGTCTAATAAGCTTCATTTTCTGTACCACTAGCTTGTGTTCTATAGTGTTAGCTTCCCAAGCATGCTACTAAGTGATTTTAGGAAATGCTGGTACAACTGTAGCAATTTTCCTCAATTTGTTCCTGACAAAGAATTTGCTTCAAAATCGAGTTGGCTTCCTTTTTGTTCGAAACACTGATAGACACAATTAGCCTCATTAACCCTGGTTTCTGTTTCATAACAGAAAATTAGCTTACAATCACTGGTTTGCTGGAAAGCACTGTTGTAATTAGTCCTCACCAGTCTGGTATGAAAACCCATCGTGTTTTTAATTTCTCTGACACGTCAGTGTATACAGAAAACATGCCTGATTTCTCACTTATCTTGGGGATTGAGATAAAGTCAAGGACCAAGTCCACAGATGGCTTAGAGCACTGCTGAACAGACTGGGCAAAAACTGTCAAGAGTGTCATAGATGCATTGGTGCTGCCATGCAGGAGGGCAGCAGATGATTTCTGAAGCTCCTCTGCCTCTGCAATTCCGTGGGGTTCTGACCCTTCAAAGAACATGAGACCTGAACAAGGACCATTCAAATCCTGGCACAACTGACTGAATGCTTTTGCTTAGGCGTCCTCCCAAAATTCCATATTATTCCAGATTGATAGAATCATAGAATAGTTAGGGTTGGAAAGGACCTTATGATCATCTAGTTCCAGCCCCCCTCACACTAAACCATGCCACCCAAGGCTCTGTCCAACCTGGCCTTGTACACTGCCAGGGATGGAGCATTCACAACCTCCCTGGGCAACCCATTCCGGTGCCTCACCACCCTAACAGGAAAGAATTTCCTCCTTATATCCAATCTAAACTTCCCCTGTTTAAGTTTTAACCCGTTACCTCTTGTCCTGTCACTACAGTCCCTGATGAAGAGTCCCTCCCTGGCATCCCTATAGGCCCCCTTCAGGTACTGGAAGGCTGCTCTGAGGTCTCCACGCAGCCTTCTCTTCTCCAGGCTGAACAGCCCCAACTTTCTCAGCCTATCTTCATGCGGGAGGTGCTCCAGTCCCCTGATCATCCTCGTGGCCCTCCTCTGGACTTGTTCCAACAGTTCCATGTCCTTTTTATGTTGAGAACACCAGAAGTGTTATGCCAGAGAAGAGCTCTGTCTTGTTTCGGCTCTAAGATGGTAGTGGTGCTGAAGCCAGTGCCTTTCTACCAACATGGAAATGGACTTACTCAAAGATGAATCTAGCTAAGTATTCTTAAGCCTGTGTACATAATCTGAAATTGTTGATCAGTAGAGATTCATCATCACCTTTAGGATCCGTGCTGCTCCAAGGACTAAGATTAAGTTTGCATGAAAAAAAAAAAAAGGGGTTTTCAAGGCTGTTATTTCAATCAGAGAAGAAAGATGTAGTTCATGTGAGTTGCCAAGCCATTGGCTGGTGCATAGTACATTACACTCTCAGAGGTTCACCGAACTAGTGCTGCTGCTGTGCAATATGTACTAGATGTAACTAATGTGAGCTAGTGTCCAAATTGTATCAGGCTCTTACCCAATGACTGCAGAGCACAAGTAGAAGAAGTCTGTAAACCTGTGTGTGTAGTAGTGTACTCAAGAGCTCCTCTGGGAATTTGGGTACATCACTTAGGCAAATTCACATTCCCCTGTGAAATGGCTGAGATTTAAAATACAGATCTCTTTGCATTAGGAATGAGAAGATGACCTTAATTGTTTTGAGTTCAGCATAAAAACTGTAAGGGTAACTCCTAATCTAGCTCTGTCCTTCCCGTATCTCTTGTCATCCAGGAAAGAGAGGTAGTGACTGCCTACCTCCGGATGTGTTTTGAGTGCCTTCAGTGAAGCATGTTGTATAAATACTCAGTAGTATTTTAGTGAAAGACAAGAGAAATTATTTGTATAATTACAGCATCTTAAGTCTCGCATGCGGGACAGAGGGCAGGTTTGGAAATGCTTCTAGGGCTGCTTGCACAATAGGGAGTTGAAGACTGAACTGTGTGGTTTGTGAAGGAAAGGGATTATCCCACATGTCTCTAGTGCCTAGTGAAATCTTCGCCTAAGGGACATTTTTCTTGTGTATTGAATGTTCCTCTTATTTCCAATTGTTCTCTCTCAATGCATATGGCACCCTGGGGGTATCTCCATTTGAATGATCTCAGTTGCTTATGTGTCCACTTGGGTGCCAGGCTACAGGGCTGTGAAGTGAAGCTGAGCTATTCTATCTTGATATCTGAAGTGCAAATGAGGAATTCTGTAGCGGAAGTTCAGGTCACTACATATGTTTGTTAAGTTCTTAAATAACCAAACAGTAACTGAATAAATGGTAATTTAATTTATTAGATGCCCAGAGCATTTATAGTCAAAATGTTCGGGAAATGAATACGAACTTGCTTATTCCACAAAGAAACATAAAAACATAGACAAAAATTCAAAGCCTTCAAACACCATCTTCATTCATGCATGAGGCACCCTGCGTGCAAAATGATAGTGTTATGAATGTCAGCCAATCAAGTAATCTAATTGGCAGAACTACTTAAATGCCTTGTCATATAGAAATGGGTTTTAACATTTTCTTTGCCACAGTTTAGCTCCTCCAAAATGTACCTGAGGTTTCCTTCACTCCCAGCCTACTGAAGAGTTTTCTTGGTACTCTCCTTGAAGACCTCATGATGTGTTGAGCTATGACCTAGCACTTCATCTAGCTGGGAGCCCAAAAGCGCATCCCTACCTCAGAACCCGATCGTGGGGGAGCTGTGGAAGCAGTCCATAGATGGGACATGGCAATGTGTCCTATTTCTCCTATTACAGTGTGGCATACACAGGTTGGGTCCAGCCATGTTTCAGGGTACCTGCAGTCTCACTTCTTCCTAGAAGAATAGGTTTGAAGGTCCACATGCCCCTGCACCAGCACAGCTGAACTGCTGGTCACCTGAAGTAGCCTCATAACATGAGCAGTAGGTGAAATTTTCAGATACCAAAGGTTGTCTGAATGTGCCCCAAATCACAGGTTGTGAGGTGAGCAGGCAATCATAGAATAGTTAGGGTTGGAAAGGACCTTAAGATCACCTAGTTCCAACCCCCCTGCCATGGGCAGGGACACCTCACACTAAACCATCTCACCCAAGGATTCATCCAACCTGGCCTTGAACACTGCCAGGGATAGAGCATTCACAACCTCCCTGGGCAACCCATTCCAGTGCCTCACCACCCTAACAGGAAAGAATTTCCTCCTTATATCCCATCTAAACTTCCCCTGTTTAAGTTTTAACCCATTACCTCTTGTCCTGTCACTACAGTCCCTAATGTAGAGTCCCTCCCTGGCATCCCTATAGGCCCCCTTCAGATACTGGAAGGCTGCCATGAGGTCCCCACACAGCCTTCTCTTCTCCAGGCTGAACAGCCCCAACTTTCTCAGCCTATCTTCATACGGGAGGTGGTCCAGTCCCCTGATCATCCTCGTGGCCCTCCTCTGGACTTGTTCCAACAGTTCCATGTCCTTCTTATGTTGAGGACACTGGAACTGCACACAATACTCCAGGTGAGGTCTCACGAGAGCAGAGTAGAGGGGCAGGATCACCTCTTTCGACCTGCTGGCCACGCTCATATTGATGCAGCCCAGAGTTGGCTTTCTGGGCTGTGAGCGCACACTGAAGCTGGCTCATGTTCATTTTCTCATCGAACAGCACCCCCAAGTCCTTCTCCGCAGGGCCGCTCTGAATCTCTTCTTTGCCCAATCTGTAGCTGTGCCTGGGATTGCTCCGACCCAGGTGTAGGACCTTGCACTTGTCATGGTTGAACTTCATAAGGTTGGCATCAGCCCACCTCACAAGCGTATCAAGGTCCCTCTGGATGGCATTCCTTCCCTCCAGCATATGAACCGGACCACACAGCTTGGTGTCATCGGCAAACTTGCTGAGGGCGCACTCAATCTCACTGTCCATGTCAGCAATGAAGATGTTAAACAAGACCGGTCCCAACACTGATCCCTGAGGGACACCACTCTCTGCTGGTCTCCAGCTGGACACTGAGCCACTGACCACGACTCTTTGTGTGCAGCCATCCAGCCAGTTCTTTATCCACTGAGTGGTCCATCCATCAAATTGATGTCTCTCCAATTTAGAGACAAGGATGTCGTGTGGGACAGTGTTGAATGCTTTGCACAAGTCCAGGTAGATGACGTCAACTGCTCTACCTTGTCCATCAGTTCTGTCGCCCCATCATAGAAGGCCACCAAATTGGTCAGGCAGGATTTCCCCTTAGTGAAGCCATGCTGGCTGTCACCAAGCACCTTGTTCTTTTTCATGTGCCTTAGCATGCCTTCCAGGAGAATGTGCTCCAAGATTTCGCCAGACACAGAGGTGAGACTGACTGGTCTGTAGTTCCCTGGGTCATCCATTTTCCCTTATGCTTTAGCCCCTGCCAATAAAGGTGCATCGGTGACTGTGTACTCTGCGTTCAGGGAGACGTCCGCTGCTGGCGAAGGGAGCGCATCCCCCCAGGTGTGCAGTGGGGGAATTCTCACTCAATTTTAGCAGTTTGCAAGGGTGAGGACCGTGGAACAGAGATGATAATTAGAGCTTCATGAGCACTGATTTCCATGTTGTACTCCCAGCTTCTTCACTGATTTTTTGTGATGAACAAAAAGAAATCATCCAGACCAAATGAACCAATTTGCTCTCCTGTAAAATTATTGTACTGGTAGTTTCTGATTGCCACACTGTGCTGCATGTGACTGTTTGAGGGATGCCTTGAGATTCTTGCATGAACATTGCTATATAAAGGCAAAGCACTCTAATCAAGCGTCTGTTTCAGAATTGAATCAAATTGTGCTGGGGAACAGTTTATTGTGCATGCACACACAGACTGTATCTCTTAGCTTGTATTTGTCAACATGTGTTTGTCCATCCTCCTTTCCCTTGTTTCCTTTCCTTGGTTATTTCACACAACATTCACCCTAACCTGAAAAAGAAGAGATTAGGTTAGATTATTTCAAACATCTGCAAATGTAGTAGAATGCACGAGGGGCATTTTTGGCATTAATGTTCTGTGTACTTTTTTCGGGTAATTAAGCATGGAAAGGTCACCTTGTGTTCTAGCAGGAAGCTTGGAAAGATAGCAGAGAGAAAAGCCAAGTCTGAGCAACAACATTTTAAGGAGGAAGTGTCAGCATCTGACAATATTTATTATTTCTTTAGTGTTCCCCAAGCTGCTGCAATACATTGATTCCAACCTTCTGCCCATACATTTTGTTTTTGGAAGCAAGTATGAGAGTGAATACAAGGTAAGGGCTAGGCAGCTCAAAGAGTACACATTGTTGACATCCATTTGGCAATGTTTGTCCTTTGGGATGAGCATCCAGATGAGGTTTGTTTGAAGCACATTGGCCGTGGCACTTTGTAACTCTCTCAAGGAGGGGACACAAGAGGAGGTCCTTTTCTTGTCGTATGCTTACGTGCCTGGTGAATACACTGTCCTTAAATCTAATAAATAAATGTTTTTTAGGAGTGAAAACAGTGGGTAGAGTTTGAGTATGAAGTTCTAATTGTTTTTGTCTGAAACCTTTCCTGTCTCAGAGATTCTACTCGCTTTCTCACTTTGTTCTTCATGGTTTTCTATTTGCAGCTCATTATTTGTCTGGTTCACTATTTGTCTGCTAAATGCTCCCAGACCAAGTCATTGACTGCACTCATAGGTGAGCTTGGTCCACCTTGTAACACCAGAAATCCTTCCTGAATCGCAAACACTGAGAAGGGATTGAGCTGTTGCTGTTGGTTGTTGGTCCCATAGCAGTTCTGGAGTACAAGCAAGGGCAGGTGTGAGCTGTTGTTTGCACACACGAAACCTGTCTTTCCCTGTGAGGCCCTTGCAGCATCAGAGACACTAAAATAGCATAAGGATGGTTTCTTGAAGATGATCTCTGCCCTCACAGTACCTGAGGTTGGGAGGTTATATAGATTTCTGCCTCATGTAGGACAAATGAGTACAATGGATGAGTACAACAGTAACCAATTTTTCTTCTGCTCTTGGTTCTCATAGAGTACATTTAACATTAACTCTTAGGAGACCTCCCTGCCTCATCTCTAACTGGGGGAGGGAGTGTCTGTACTATGCAGAGATGATATTTATTTGTTCCTTCTACTTGTAACCTGCAGTTCCTTGAGTATTTTCCTCCATTTATGGCAAAACTAGTTTTCTCTCCTGCCTTAGTCCTGCATCCTTTCTAATGAATGCTTGGTAAAGATTTCATTTCAGTTTTCTTCAGTCTCTTCTCTTACTAAGAATCCTGGCACTCTCTTAGATGCCCCACTAATGTTTTGTTTCTTACGTACTTCAAAAATTCTTATTTGCCTTTATTTCTTGAAAATCTTTTTTTCACTCTTCCTTTCAGCCTTTCCTAGCCAAGTTTTATTCTTTGAGCCCGATTCCTGCAATTCCTTGTCCACCTCTTGTCTCAAATACCTGTTGTATTCTTTTCAGTTACAGTCATTCATTTCTTTTTGTGTCCTTTCTCCCAGTGATTTACTTCTCTCGATTGCCTTCATTCTTCTTAATCTGCTGAATCACAAAATACTTCAGTCCATTTTTGGCTTTTCCAAGGCCAAGTAACAAACTTGACAGCAAGGAAATAGGGAAGGCTTGGTGTGTGTTGTATATCTAAAGGGAACACCTTCAGAAGGATTGGCAGTGTTTCAGCAAGCCGTAGACCCTTGGTGGTGCCTGTCCTCTGTGAAACTGCTTTCACATTTAAAGCTAAACTACAGCACTTGCTCTTAAGGACATACGGTGACCCTTGTTTCTGGGGCTTGTCTGCTCTATGAATGAAATAGGAGCAATGCAATTGTCAGAGTCACACCCCCAGATTCTGTCACGGCAAACTCACAATTTGCATTTAGAGTTATTTCTCAAAAGCTGCTTCTCCTCCCTCTCTCCTGAGATGTTCTGTTTTGAGCCTAAGAGTGCATCTCTTGACTGTGGTAAGGGAGAGCTTTCATTTGGCCTTGTTTCACCACTTGGTTTCAGCCTAAGCCTTATCCCTATGGTTTCTGGGTCAGCTTCTGCTTGGAATGCAGTGCCTTGCCCAAAGCATCCTGTTTCACTGTGCTGCTGGGTACTTCAGTGTCTCTCTTGATCAGGCCTCTGTATGTGTTTAGAGAGCCATCGTTTAACTGCATCACTTTGCCCAAAAGCAAAGCCAGAAATTCCAGAGTTAAAAATGCCACTATGGCATTCTTTGTGACTCTGTTATCTTTAAATCTGTCACAGTGGGCCACAAGCACACTAATGCAGCTGATTAAGCATGGTTTGAGGACTTCAGAACTGCTCCTGCTTACCAGGTAGAAAAGACTAAAGGAGGATGATAGTACTTCCACAAGCCTTCTGAAAGTCATGACATGGTCTCAGGTGAGATTACCACCTCTCCTGCTTTTCAGTTCAACTTTCAGTGGCAGCAGTTATACTCTTGGAAAAGGACAGGATGAAACAACAGGCTGAAATCGCAGGGAAGCAGAAGGAGCCTCCAATAAGACACATGCCTCACTGAAAAATCCTTTATATCTAAGCTTCTGATGCTGCAAATTCAGAGCAGGAGAGGAGAATGGAGACAGCAAGCCAGTGGTTCAGGCTGACAGAACTTAGTTTTACAGGAAGGAAAAACCCGGTTGTCTGCAACCATGTAATATCCTTGCACGGTGTGTGATGTTTATAAAGAACAGAGGGTCACATATGGCAGGCTGTCAGCAAGAAACAGCAAGCTTGAATTAGCATTAAAAAAGCTGAGTACTTACAAAATAATATAACTGCATGTAACAAAAGTAAATGGTTTCAGCTGTGATAAGAGAACAGCCTTTCCTTCCTTCAGACTTGGCTCTGTGTTTCCTTCCTTAATTTCTTCTGTCTTGTTAAATTATTTATAAAATACATCCTAGTATTGAAAGGGTGGGACCTGAAGCAGCCACCTTCTTTACTGGCCTTGTGGTCAATGTTTAGCAAGCTAACTGAGAGCTGCAAATGGAAAATTTCTACAGTTCTTTTTAAGTCTTGCCGCACTTGAGGAGGTGTTCAGGTTAGAAACACAGAGAGCTGTTGTACAAACAACTCAGTCTGGGAAAACTTTAGCAACCCATGTTATTCCCTTACTAGCCTAATCAGATCTCATAGTCCAGTTGTATGATATTAGGGATGGGAACAAGAGCTGGCTATAGATAACTAGGGCTGGCTTTAACTGTATGGGATACTTGTATGTAGGAAAGAAAGAGCTAGTTCTCAAGGAGAGAAAATGAAGCCAGTAAAAACTGCAGGCTCCCC